>NC_036253.1:10201430-10287685 GCF_002742605.1 Olea europaea var. sylvestris | reverse complement strand
TGTGCTAAATGCAGTATATTGTATACTATCTTCTTCCATTTTTACTTGCCAGAATCCTGATTTACCATCAAATTTAGAATAATATTATTTTCCTCTTGTAAGATTTATTAATACTTATTTATTTGGTAAAAAGTAACCATCAAATTTAGTATATTTATTTAATTTTTTATAATTTATAACCATTCTAACTTTTTTTCTAACTTGTTCAGAGTGTTTCATAACCATAAAGGCTGGACTACTATGAGATCCATTACTAGGTCTAATAAGTTTTTGTTCTAATAATTCTTTTATCTATTTTTTAAATTCTTGTGTATCTTCTATTGTATACATCATTGGTCTTACTCTTATTATAACATTTTATGTTAATTTTATTTTAGCTTTTGGGTGATGTGATTTTCAAAATAATAATGGATTTTCTCTATAAATCTTTTCTAATTGTTCAATAATTTTTTCTATATTCATTTCTATTCCTGTCTTTAGAACATTCTTATATAATATTATTTTATTTTTTATTTCATTATTAAAAATTGGTTTTTTCTCCCATTTATCACCACGCTGGGCTGGCTGAACTTTATAAGGTTTAAATTCTCTAGAAATTTTTAATAAGTGTCCACAAGATGTTTGTAACATTATCATATAATTATTTTATTTATAATATTGAAATTGTTGTATGAAATCATTTCCTAATAATATATCACATTCTAATTTATTATATTTATAAATTTTATTTATTGTTACTTGTTTACTTCCAAAAATTATATTAATTTTATCAGCACTATTTATTATTTGAGTACTTTCTCCTGTAACACCAGTTATTTTTATATTACTATTTTTATTTCATGATTTTATTAAAAAAAATTTAAATATTGTTATATCACTTCCTGTATCTATCAAAGCACAAGTTGTAATATTTGTTTCTACAATAGTAATTTGTATATATACTGCTAATGGAAAACTTATCTGATTATTCATCTAATATGTTTTACATAATATAGTTTGTCCATTATGAACAATATATAATACTTCTCTTTTTATACTATAATCTTCTAATCCATTTAAAAAACTCATTCCCAAAAGTATATGAGGGTTTATATCCATACTCCTATTTATGTAATATGGTACTAAAAGATCTATTTCTCCTATTTTTATTGGTACTTTAACTTCCAAATTTGTTATATGTACTTGTCTATCAAAATTTACATATTTATATGGCTCAGTTTTATGAGTTATTAGTCATTTGTTTCTAATCGAAGCTATATGACATTCACTAACTTCTGTATCTATTAATATATTTGGTCCATTTATATTTTCTCTTCCATTATAATATTCTCCTTCTATTTTCATGTTTCCAGCATTCCTATATAATTTTATTTTTTTATTTTGTTGGTTCTTCTAACCGGTTTTTATTAGGCATTTTAAGACTTTTTGATCTTTTGATCAATTTTCCATTCTTAAATGTTATGTTATTAGAACATTCTCCTTCATTTAATTATGTTATTTCAGGTTTTTTTTTGTTGTGCCAAATTCATATTCTTCTGGAATTAAACTTATTTATTTAATTGGTTCTATTATTTTACTAATATCTTTACATTCTTTATGAACTTCAATATATGATTTATTTAAATAAATATTCCCATAATTAGAATTAGTAAATGAGTACAAAGCTTTATATTCTATAGTCATAATTTGATCATCAAGTTGTATAATATCATCTCTATGAAACTTGAAATGTAATCCTAAAACTTCATTAAAGTTTCTATCTTTTAATGATACACAATATTTTGGATAACATGTAAACTTGATTTTCTGATATGCTAAATTCCCTTCTATTGTTCTCAAATGACTATCTTTTAAATTTATTATTCTTCCATCATGTAAGGTTATAATTAATGGTGAATCTATCCCTTCTCTAAATAGTGATTTAAACATTATTTGTATTCCTACTAAATAAACATATTGGATTTTTCCACTTTGTTTTTTACTAATTTTTGTTAATAGTTCATCAACTGTATTTTTTGTTAAAAGATTTAATTTATGTTATCCATATGTTGTTCTTACATCTATGATTTTTTCTATTTTGTGATATTCGTTTATTGCTATTCTTTCTCTTTTCCAAATTCTATCAAAGACTTCCCATCTTCCTATTTTTAAGTCTAACGATAATTTTTGCAATTTTCTAAACTTGTTATTGTCAAAAGTGACTTTTAATTCATAGCCTTCTATTCCTTCATATTCTTGTATATTTATATTATTACTTTGTATTTCTTCAATTTCTTTATTCAGATCCTGATCCATCTTCTTCTGTTTCACTTATATATACTTTTTGATCATAATATTCTTCAATATCTGATATTTCGCTTAATTTATCCTTTATTTCTAAATTTTTTTTTGTAGTATTCTAACTTTTTTATATCAATCAGGGCTTATATGACCTATCTCTCCACAATTCCAATATTTACATTGGCTTTTATTTTTCTTATAATTCTTATTTTTCTGTTGATTATATGAGTTATTTTTCCTTTTATAATACCTTCTTCTAGGTTTGATATATTTTTTATTAAAATTTTTAAAATTTTTATTTTTATATTTTATTTTATTAACTCTTCTCTCAGAATAACATCCCCATTGCACAGGAGTTTTCATATCTTCACAACATATTCTAATTAATTTTCTTGATTTTTTCATTAATTGTCTTTGCTGACATATATATGCAAGTCTTTCAAATAAAAATTTTATTCTTGAACCTAAAGTTCTAGGTATTCCAATATTATCTCTAACATATTTTTCAAATTCTATTTTAAAATATATTCCCTAAAAACCTGGTAATTTATTATAGTACATATCTTGGTATACTTCTTGATTTTCATTACTATAAAATTGAACCTAGTAATAGTTTCTAAATTCACAAGTATATTCTTTAATTTTACACATATAACATATTGTTAAATATATTAATTTAATCATAGCACTATCTTTTTCTCTTATTTCTTCTCTTTCTGTATTTCTTATCCAATTTTCTCCTAAGAATTCATCAGAAATATATTCCACTAATTTTTCTATATCTTATCTATCTGATTTGATTATTTCTGTTTGTACATTTCTTTTTTTTTTTAATATTTTTGTATCATTATTTATTCATTCTCACCAATTTCTAACTCTCCTTCAAATGATGCTATTAAAAAATCTATTATTCTTTCAGTACTTTCCCATGTGTCATCTTTATTATATAAAAATAATAATATCATCGAGTCTGCCCAAGTTAATAAAGCTTTTTTAGTATCTATTTTACAATTTAAATCTAATTTTGTTCCTTCATGATTAATTGGTTTATCATAGTTATCATTTAATTCAAACCTATCTTTATATTTATTTCCTTTAGATGGTTGTTTATCTCTTACTTTATCATAAAATTGTCCATATGATTTATTATATATGGGTGCATAACTTTTATCTGTATCATGTAATTCTTGTTTAGAGGTTTCTGTTGGATTAGGTCCTCCTCCAGTATTCATTAAAATTTGGTATTCACTTATAGTTGTTAAGTTTAACTGATCAAAATTTTTTATTAATAAATCTAACTCTTCATTCATTTTTATCTTATTTTTCTTCTATTTTTAATTTTCCTAATGATTTTTCTCTAAATTATTCTTTTTCTTCTAATATCTTTGGTAATATATTTTTTCTAAATTTATCATCTATGCTTCCTGTTTCTACTACTATATTTTCTTTTTCTATATGTTTCTTTCATATTCGAGTCATTTCTTTTTCTATAAGTTTTTTTTTATCTATTTTCTTATCTTTATTCTTATTATTTTCTTTTAATTCTCTAATTTCAAATTTTAATATATTTATATCGTTTCTTGTTTCTTTTACTTCATTTCTTAAATCTTGTATATCATTTATTAACATTTTTATTAATGATTTTAATTCTTCCATGTATTCACTTATTGGCATTTTAATTTTTTCTTATTTCTAACTCATAAATTAATTTGCATCTTTTATCTTCTTTTTTATTTATTATTTTTCTAAATCTTCTCTCAACTGTTTCTGGATCTACTAATTCTTCTTTTACTATAGTGAAATATTTGCTCTCAAGTCTTAATCTTTCAAATTTTAATTTTGTTAATTGTCCATTATTTGGTATTCTCATTCTTTCTGGTATTAACATTATATTTCCTATTTCTTCTTGTATTTTATTCATTTTTAAAAGTAATTTATTTAATTTTTGATGTGTATTATCAATTGTACTAATATTTTTCTTTATAATATAAATTATTTTCTTCATCTTCATATATACTAATAATTTTCTTATATGTATATATGTCCTTTATTGTTTCTATTATTAATTTTTCTAATATTTGTTCTTTTATTTCTTTAGGAAGTTCTGTAATTATTGTCAAAGTCATTATTTTTAATTTACTATGAATATGTTTTAAAAATATATAACTACATTTTTCTTCTTCTAAACACCAATAATTATTTATTTTCTTTATTTTAATTTTCATGATCTCTATGGCTTTGATACCAATAAATAGGGGTGCTACTTAGAGCGACCATAAATCAAATAAAAATATTAATCAAACAAATTAAATAAAATTATCAAGTTTCAACCAATGTCTAAATTTTTAAGAACTAAAATAGAAAATTTTTATATTATAGTACCTTGTTATGTAATATTCAAATGGAGGGTATTTTTGGTATGAAATTTGCCTAAGGACCATTTTGGAAAACTAAGGCCCTGTTCTCTTTATCGTTTTCGGGCCGTTTTCTGTTTTCGATTTTTCAAAATGGTGAAAACGTGTTATCTTTCCTGTTTTCGAAAACGAAAAAAAAAAATTGTGAAGAAAACACAAAACGACTTTTTTGTCGTTTTGGACGTTTTCAGTGTAAAATTTGAAAAAATTAAAAACGCGGGAAACTCAGGGTTTTGAGGTGGTGTTGTAGTGATTCTCAAAATTAAAAAAAAAAAAATTCATTTTTTATTGTTTTGAGAAACTAATAAAAAAAAGCATTTTCAACAATTTCAAAACAAACACTCAAAACACAAAACTCAAAATGAATTCAAAACTCAAAACACAAAGAGAACACCCCCTAACCCTTTTGAAAAGGTCATTTCCATGTATTTCCCCAAAAACTTGGAGGGTTGTTTTGATATTTTTAACCTCTCGGAGTAGTTGAATGAAATTTCCCTTGAATATATAAACCTTCAAACCCTAGCCCCTTCTGCAAACCCTAGTTCTCTTCCTCTGTTGTGTTCCTCAAATCTCCACCTTCAGCCTCCAAGCCACCACCAAGCAAGCAAGAAAATGGGTCGTGTCCGCACAAAGACAGTGAAGAAGTCCTCCCGCCAGGTCATCGAGCGATACTACTCCAAGATGACACTCGATTTCCACACCAACAAGAAGGTCTTGGAGGAGGTAGCCATCATTCCCTCGAAGCGCCTCCGCAACAAGATTGCCGGGTTCTCGACCCATCTCATGAAGCGGATCCAGAAGGGACCCGTTCGTGGGATCTCCCTGAAGCTGCAGGAGGAGGAGCGCGAGCGTCGCATGGACTTTGTTCCTGATGAATCCGCCATCAAGACCGATCGCATTGAGGTTGATCAGGAGACTGTTGATTTGTTGGAGGCTCTTGGAATGAAGGATCTTCCTGGGGTTGTTCTTAGGGAGGACCAGGGCCCGATTAACGTGGCTCCGGCAATGACATACGGCCGCGGCAGCGGTAGGCGGTACTGAAATATATCAACGAAATGGTTTGAATTGGAGGTTTTTGGGTTAATGTGAGTTGTTGGATGCTTTTTTAGTAATGGGTTATTGCTAATTTCTGTCGAAATGTTTTGACACTTCTGGATTATGCATTTTTGCGAATTTGTGACTTTCTGCATTATCGACTTTTATGATAATCTTATTGCTCTTCTTAATTTGAATGTTGATGAAGTTTGGAATTTTATGGATTTCTATTCGGGGTTGAATAAATGTGGCTCTTCAGTGTAACCAGTGAAGAACTAAGCAAAGCTTAGAGGGGTATTAGTACTGCTGCAATTAGCTTTAAATTGGATAGTTGGAAATTTTACTTTTGTCTTTGCCTCCTTGAGGTTTGAATTCTTAGGTTGTGAAATCCATTCAATGTGGTTTTAAATGTTGGAATTGCTTAAAGATTTGGATATGTTTGGTATGTGATCTTACAGAACATGATTGGAGCTTGTAAGAGACAAGATTTTAACCTTATTTTTTCCCCTTTACTAATATTGCTGAGTGCTACATTGACATCACTAGAACCAGCCATTAATTTCTTGTTTTCCATCCGGTGTAACAATGCATAATTGCGTGTTTGTTTTGCCTGGGAACCATCTCTTTTGGTTCTTTAGGCTTACGAATATTTGGTTATAATTTATTTGATTCTTTGATTCCAAACTTTTTCGATCAAGTTTCACTAAATCCTTCGGAAAAGTATTGAACATAGATTGTCAAATGAATTTGAGTGCATCGATCACTTTGGGGGATTGGTCATTCAGACACAAAGCTTTTGGTTGCAATAGTTTGTATGTGTGCAGGCTGAGGTTTTAGTAATGAATCAGAATGCTGAACTAGAAACTCACCGTTGCGAACCGAAGCAGATGTAAGAAAGGAACCTTCAAATTTCTTCAACACAATGTTTACTTGCCATACATTAAATTGTTCAGGGAAAACATCTATGAAGTGGACTTAGGAAGTGTTTTAGTTGAAACGTTCATTTCCATTTTTTTTTCTTTATAAAAGAAACAAAAAATTCATCCAATCAAATCTCCACTTACTGTGGTGGAATGAAAATCGCACTCGGCCTTTCAAGCTGGAAGCCATTATTGCGTTTATTTCCTCAACTTTGAGGCTCTTACAACAGCAATAATAATAAGTAGAAGAAAACCCGTGAAAACGGTTTCAATTCCATAATGTTACTAATTATCTGGTCATGTCTACAAATAACAAGTCATGATTTCTTTAGAAATTGTACTCTCAGTCTCGCACAGGTGAACAGGAGAGTGACTAGGACGCACCAATGCCAAGTAGCAGTTGCTGAGATATTCATTTCTGCTGTTTAACTCTCCAGTTACACAAATACAACTGTCGTGTACAAGGCAAAAGAGGGCAGCGATAACCATACAGTCGATATATTCACACTACTCGCTGGAATTTGCAAGGCCAACCATGTTAAGCATATGGCGATCCTCCTTAAATCTTTCCAGCACTGTACCTTTTATAACCTCAGACCTATCCTTTTCAACTTTATATGGCACAACCCCCCAGCATTCAATTACTTCTGGGTATATTTGGTGGGTTTTCGATAGGCAGGGGCTTCCGAAGGTGGTGCAAACTAAAGTGTGCCCTTGATCGAAGTTTGCTGAAAGGAACAAACCAAAATGATTAACTCTACCTCCAAAACCAATGCCATTTGGAATGCTCTCCGAACTGAAATTCACAGCACACTGCCAATAAAAAGGTTATTAAAATATCTTAACAGCATTAGAAGAAATTAAATATATTATCAAAGCGTATTGTGACAACAACTTGGAAAAGCATACGGCACACAATTAAATTTTATCATGCATTTGCATATCTAGTTTTTTACTTGGAACGATACTTGAGGTTTGATAATTATGTCATCTGTGTTCGCCCGACACTAAAAAAACAGAGTCAGTCTTAACATTGCTAGGACACCACCTTGAAAATCATCAAAAAGTACCATCAGGTTGCACTCGAATGTACTTCTAAGGTGGCCACCGCCATTGATACAAAACGCATTACAATATGGAAAAGGAAAGTGTTGGGGCACCACTGTCAGCCTCCCTACGCAGATGCCAACACCATCATGTCAAAACATCCCAAGCAAATATATAATTTTAAAAGTAACTGATACATGGTGGCCTAGAGCACCTAAAAGACCTCTCAAACTCAATGGCCTCATCTTGACCAAAACTAGAAATCTTTCAGATTTGCCAGGTGAGTTGGATTCTCTGGCTTGAATTTGAGCGAATATTCGTAAAACTACGAAAGAAGAGAGTTAGAGGTATGTTTAATAAGAAGGTGGTGGTGCCGTGATGACTTTGCCAAGTTGTTTTCATCATGTCGTTGGTCGTAATAGCAACAGGTTTTGAGGCGGGAGCTCTGGAAGTGGTGAATTGTGAGCTAATGGTGGTTGTCATCAGTTGAGAGGAGTGTCAAGATAGCGGAAGATGCATGAGAAAGAAAGAGAGGCTCTGCAACTTAAGAGGGAGGATGGGAAAGAAAATTGCAAAAGATAAAAAGTTTGTAGTCAAAGATAAAAACAGAAGGTTGAAAGTGCGTGTTTTAAAAAAGTGAGGATTCTCTAACAAATTGCGACAGCCAAAATGGAAAGGACAGGAAGTGTAAAAGAAACGAGACATGTACCAGGCCACTTTTGACTTTTAAAAGATTGTGGGAGGACAATGTCCAATAGACATGGCATTACTAGTTGACTCACTCTTTAAAGTAACTTTCCCACTTTGAGCACTTACATAATTCTCAGCAAATGCAGGTTGTCAGCTGAACCTACAAATTTCCACATACGACTACTCGTGGGATGAGCACATTTCCTGCCTTTCCTGTGGTGGCTATCACCTTCGTGTGGCATTAGATTCTACACTTAAGGGATTGAATAAGAGACAGTATTCTTTGTAACCATGATTTCAAGAGGAACTTATTTGACTTCAATGGCTCTGCACAGTCACATTAAAACCTAACACACAGTTTGGGTTATAGGTTAACTGCAAGGAATTTCAATATTTAGGTTCCGGTGAAGACTAACCTTTCTATCAGAGTGAGTTTTTACCTCAAACATTCCCTAGAAAATTCCACCACCGACTAATCTTCTCACTGCATTATCACTGCCCCGTATTTGTCTCACCTCAGATGTAGTGTCCAAGGCTCTATACGCAAAAACAACCCCTATTTCAAAATTTCCATACATAGGAAAGAGTGGTGGATCCTTTCAGTACTGCAAACAGATAATATTAACTGTGCTTACGCTCAATTCATCATCTTCCACATGAGACATCACTCCTGATAAATTTAGGGTCATCACACTTGTACAGAACAGCCTTGAGCTCACTCACCCCTTCAACAAAAGTATTATGGCCTAATGCTTAGACTTCCCGTAATCCATGATCTGTTACTTTAACAGCATTTAAAATTCAATCGTTGTCAGTTCCAACCATTACTGTGCTTGGGTGACTGTCTATAGACATTTCAAACCTTTTTATATGCATTTTAAAAAAGAATCAGCAAAACGTTAACACGTGCTTAACCACAAATTTGGTGAACTTTGATTCACATCAACTTCAATTTATTTTTTTCTATTGTCCATAATGATTAATATAGAGTATATTGAATCTCTGGTGCTATTTGAATCATTCTATAGCTGTACGCTAGTCCAAGGCCCGTACTCAAATGCAAAAATTGCAGAAAACAGCCTTACCCTCAGAAGATGATAAGTTAGCAATCCTAACCCAGTTTCTCGACCTAAAAGCTAAGCACAGCACTGTCTACCCACTGTTATTCGAGTCATTTACAGTAGGGTAAATGTTTGATGGACCCTTGTACAGATACTCGTGTCCAGTGAGGGTGATAAAAAAGAGACGCAGTATTTGGCAGTAAAGTGAACCAGATGGTCATGGCAACGGAATCTAGGAAGAACCTTGATCTTTTCTGAGGCACTCCTTGGTCATTGTGCTAACCAAATATGACATTATGAAGGACCCTCTACAACCAGAACAATTCAAATACTTACCCATTGTAAATTGTGGTTTGCTCCAGTAGGCCGGAAAATTGATGCTTTCGGGAATAGCTGAAAAAGAAAAGATTTCATATCCCCATAAAAACCAGCATGCCTTTCCCAGGGCTGAGAAGCATAGCCTCCATACACGTAACCTTCTTTATCTTTAATAACCAACACAGTAGGCCCTTCATCATTTCTGCAGTTTAACATAACAGTTACCCATTCCGACTTTCATTAAAAGATAGTAGCAGCACCCTAGTAACTGAGATTGAGATCAAAAGTCTTTTAGCATTCACAGCTATTCAAACAACTACAAAATGAGACAAACAGCAATAGTAATATCTTTAAGTGTCTCAACAACATCGATTGGCTTACGATAACACACACATCTTTGATTTGAATGCACTAATTTCGTTGCCCATAAAAATTATGGATGTGATAATACCTTCAAAAATTCAATAAGCATAATTACATCCACACCGGTGTTCTCTTCAGAAACTACCATAAAACTGTTACATTAGGCATCAAGTGTAGGAACCAAACCAAATCCTGAAGTCAATAATGGATGGGATACTGAGAAGGTATTGTGATATGACCTTTTTGTACGCATTGATCTTTATATGCCCACAACTAATCTTTATATAACTAATTATCGATGCGTTTACTTTTAACACGTGTATTTGCAATGACATATCTGCATGCGTTTGAAGAGTCATGTGGATAATACACAACTTATAAGCAATATTACAGAATCATAATTCAATTATCTCCTGAAGGGGACAAAATTTCAAAAAGAAGCGACTCACTGTATGTTGCCCAAGAATGTGTTGAAACTTTGTCCATGAACAGAACTATGATACAAAAGTTTCCATTCATCCAGTTCATGTTGGGGCAACGCTCCTCCAATATGCCAAGCATATTCCTTTCTCAACAATATTAAACTAGGGTCTATATTGTCCTGATGCAATAGTTGAGGAATTTGAGAACCTACAGAAAGAGATAATAATTTAGAAAACCCCATTTACACTTTGGCTCCACTTTATGGAGGAAGACAAAGTGCATGGCAGGTGCAGTGTCAGTAATATATTTCTAAATATATTTAACAAAAAATTTATATGTTCTTGTTAACTATCTTATCTAAAAACTTTTGGATGAGATGGTTAATGTGCTAGCAGAATCAGAATGGTTCCAAGTCTTGCCACCCCTCATTTATGAAAATTATGCAAATGTCATACCTTTGATCAAAAAAATAATCCAGATTTCACGTGAAGCATGTTGAAAACAAGACTTAAATGAATAAATGTGGCCTCCTTTTAACAATTTAAACTTTTAGATGAAATGGTTAACTGGTACAAGAGCATTCTTGAGCACAAGGGCACTGATTCATCAGCCGGCACGAGAAAACATACGACTGAACAGAAAAATTTCAAACTACCAATGTAAAAATGAGAGGGTTCTGTCCCATCTTAAGCCAGAAATGGATGTACTGCAGAGTTCAGTTAAACCTATATTCGTAGGAACCAATTACTTAATTTCTTCCAACTCCCCTGCTCCCTTGTCCCTTGCGTGCATTATAAACAGAATAAATTACAAATTTGGACCTACTGCAGATTTCCATTAGTATGGTAAAGATTTGGAAGTGTGATCAGTTTTATCATAAAACGTCACAGATCCACATGATTAAGCTGGAAAAGAATACTAACATAAGACTACAACGTATTTTCAATGTTAAGATTTACAGTTTGAAACCTATCCCCTTTGATAAAATCCTCATTGCCTCTGTCAAGTAGAAGCTTATAAAATTGCCAAATTTGGTGCTCAAACAGGGACGAGATCCAAGAAATCTACACGACCAAATATCAGAATTGAAGAAATTCTGATTTAGGAATAGACAGTGGATATCAATCTACTGCACATTTCTTTCTTTCTTTTTTACATGATATTTCTGATACATCATATATTCACTTGTTTTACTTGAACGTATGATGCATGTAAAAATGTTGTACACAAAGCTTATTATGATTAATACTTCTAGCAGTTAATGTATGATTCCAATCCGAAAATATGCATAAGCTTTGTGCTAATATTCTTAATAGTTAACTTATTTATGTACCGAACATAAGAATTCACGTTTAAAAGTTTATGAGTTCATTTTTATGCCAAAAGAATGGTATGCCTTGAAATTTTAAATTCCATTTAAATTCAGAGATTTGGTCAATTTTGATAATTACCTAACAAAGTAACTATATATGTACCAATTATCTAATGTTAGAAGTTTGGATTGATGCGAAAAGTCAAATGTTCAATAATTGTGAAAGTAGGATGGGCCATTGTGAGATATCCTGAATACTCCAATTATACTTGTGTATAATTATATTCTATAAAAGAGAAAAGCTAAAAAATGTTGGGAGGCTAAATTGGAAACCTGGATCAGATGGCATCATCAAACTGCCAAGAAACTTCCTGACTGATGGAAGAAGGGAACACCATTTTCGGAAATCCGCAAAAGACATATGACTTTCTGTATCATCGTTTGTAAAAGTTGCAGCATTGATAAAAATATCTACAATTTCATCATGTGAGTCTCCCCTGAACTTGGAGTATTCTTGATGAAATAGATAACCGAGCATTGAAGTTAAAACAGCTTCTAGATCAGACCTGTAGTTGATCAAAGTTAAAATTAATTATTGAAACAGAAGGTACAACAACGAATGGGAGCAATTCATCAATATGAAATCTGCCAATTCTACCTTCCAACGATGCCATCACCATTGATATCTAATAGTTGGTATACAAACTCTTCAATGTCATCATTTGTTCCTTTCTCATAGGTCCCCTACAATATGAAGGGAATGGCGCAAAGATTAGATCCAGTTTCTACATTAAACATCTATTTATCAAACAAAGGTAAATGTTTGTAAGTAATAATCTTTCTAAAAACTCAGGTCACAAACAGTATGCCATTGTTAGCTGAAAATAACAAATAAACAATTAATAAAAGGAGAAATGTATGTACATAGAAGCTGTGTCAAGATTTGCAGCACCATGAAAGAATTACATTACTACACCTTCTGGTTGGGTGAGGCAAGGGTGGGGATTATGTCTCAAACTTCAGAAATCATACAATTAGAAAACCTCAAGGCTCAAGCATTAAAACTAAGTTTCCTGAAATTAGAATTTTTATCTCTCTGGTAAAATTATCTTCCCAAGTTCCGTGACTCAAATCTCACCGCAATGAAACATCACCTTGCTCTTTGCCGTAATTTGATAACAAGTCACACATACTAATTAATATAGCAGGACGTATAATCCCTCACCCAACCCTGCATGGATGTTCTCTGCACAACAAGTCTCATCCAATCAATATCCTCTCTCCCAATAGCATCAAAGAAATGTTGTCTCTTTACAACTTATCCAATTGAAATTCCGCCAAAATTCTATGTGTCTAAGGTATTTGACTTTGTTACTCATATAAGCATCTGCTTCTTTCTTTTATGCGAACTGGAGATAATAGACCTAATTTAGGCTGAAAACAGATGACATGGTTGCCAAATTTATTTTGGTTTTCAAAACCCACCATCAAAGTTAAGCTGGCCTACAGTGATTCAAGATTTGATATCTCACATCTTTTAACTGAACGATAAAATACTGTTACTGACAGGAAATAATATATGAGAAATACTCTTCCATTTTTCTTTCATATTATTTCTTGCAAAGACATTTTCAAGCACTGCACGTCTCAAAAAATACTGAATTTCTCCTCCTGATTTTCCATCATAAGGGACTGTAGTCATTGTATAGGATGGAATGATGGACAAACTAAACACAGAGCAACATAAGAATAAAGTTTTAATTCTCAAACTCTTAAGATTCAACATTTCTCAGTAACGTCAGCAATCAACCGAGCTTTTTTAGGAGGAAAAAAAATTGAGTTTTAAAAAATGAAGCTGGCAAAACCACTTCTCAAAGAATAAGTATCACTCAAAGGCTAATTTGATGAAGAAAATTAGCGTTACTTTTAATTGAAATATTATATCTTGCTAAATTTAGTGTCTGCTTGAGCCTTATTTTATAAAAATCCATTTTTCTCTGAAGTGCGTTTAATTGCCATTTTGGTTACATGATCATATTTTTCGTGAAAGCAGAGAGAATATTTTCTTTAGAGAGAACAAGTTTTTACTTTTCAGATATTTTTTCTCTGTTTCTCTCTCATCAACATTTCATTTCTCTGATCTACCCATCAATAAAAATGGACAAGTATAACATTTTTTACATTGAAAATTAAATCAATCAAACACATTTAATTGAGAAATTTCTTTGCAAATAAATTTTAGGCAATAATTGTCTAGAATTTATTTTCCTTCCATATAAATTCCATATTGATAATCAAACTTCATTTTTCAATAAAATATTCTCCCCAAAAAAAAAAAATTCCTACTTTTGAACCACATATTCTTAAAAAAATTACTATTATAAAATCTATTATTTCAAAAAATGTTGCTGGTACAGAGACTTAAATTCTATAAATTCTATGCATTATTAGTAAATCATTGAAAACTTCATTTCATTTTCTCTTGAGGTTGAAGCGCATTAGAGAATTTCCCAGAGGGTTCTGATGGAAATTCTTTCTCCTCCATCTTCTACCTTAATTTTTTGAGAATTCTCGAATTATTCTAGTTGTGTTCTTGTTCGTGTTCTTCGTGGAAAATTGTATTATTGAAATTCTTTTCTAGAAAACCATCTTTTTTCTCTACAAGGGCGAGGGCCCATCTATAAATGATAAATGTTGGGCCTAATAAACCCTTAACCCTGATTGGTAATCGGCCCAAGCTAGATCTATGGCTGGGTGTCATTAACTGGTGGTCAAGTTCGGCTTACGGGTCAGGCCAGGGGTTACCTGTCAAGACCATGTACAAATAAAAACAATTTTAATATTCTCCTCCAATTTACTGCCAGTCCCATATGCAATTCATTTTTTTTTTAAAGCTTAACAAACTTCTAAATTTTGTTATTGGAGGATGTTGGATCATAGAATATTCATCTTGACAAGAAATTAGCCATCTCCTTAAATCTTATTTTGAAAAATATGTTAGACTGACTGATATTTTTATCAATTAATGACTAAAAGTACTCTCCGATCCGTGCTGGATAGTGACCCATCACATGGCTCTCAAACCCAACATGTGGTGGATCCCGGGAGACAAAGTCAAAGCGCTTGATCCTTTGCCCCACACTTTGAGATGCTCCTCCCCGTTGATCAAGGATTTTGATTCTCGTGATAGGTTTAGCTTTAAGCCGCGTGGAAAATATACCGGATGGGTCGATTCGAAATGAAATTGTCAAGTCATCCAAATAAAAAGAAAATAGAATTCTTATTTTGTGTTTAGAATTTCTAACTTATTATTTTTAAAATTCCAATGGTCACTGAATTTAGGTTCATGTCTTTGATTAGTCACTGAAGTTTAAAATGTTGTTTTAGTTTAAGTCTTCTTAATTTGAAACATGGTGAGCTTAATTTCTACTTATTCAAGTCAAACTTAAATTTGTCTCGAGGCGAGTTAAAATTTAGACAGAATGGAGCAAATCAGACAAGATGGTTCTCCTTAAAAAATTTGCTGATTCAATCCAAGATCGAATTGATAACTGACGCAGCTCGGTCCTAAACGCTATCAAGCCCTGCTCGTTGGTTCTGTCACGTGCTTTAATATAAAATTAAACAATTGTATTGCCAACTTATTATAATACAACGATGAAGATCTTAAAATTATAGGTTTATGACTTAATGTAGTTAATACAATCTAAATTGAACCCTTATATTACAAGATTAAATTTTTTCGGCTCGTGCAAGTAATTATTTGTATTTATTTCTGCATATAAATTGATAATTTATTTTATTTATTTAACACATGCACGAGGCATTTTTTTTTAATCGAATAATATTGCTAGCGATTTATGATGCATGCAATAGTGATGAAGTAATGTTAGAAAGAGAGATTCGTAATATGGAAACAATTCGATTCGAGATTAAAATTTAAAAATATATCTTGCAATAAGTTTATTGATACTTTTAAGAATAGAATTTAAGCAAAATATCCTTTCCAGACTCAATGCAAAAAAAAAAATTTCCGACACGATTCAAATTCATTTGGACAGAAAATTCTTGATCATCTTTGTGTAAGTTTGGTTGGTTGTACTGTAACCTCCATCAATCACAAGATTGATTCCACTCACAAACTTGGATTCATCGCTGCTCAAATATAGCGCCGCGTTCGCCACATCCTCCGCCGTCGGCACCACTCCTTTTAAATTTGAAGAAGCGGAGAGTATTTCTTCCACAATACTCTTATCCACTCCCATTGCTTTTGTCAGCAGTGGTGTTGCAACCGCACCTGGTGATATGCAATTCACCCTTATCCCATACTGCCCTAATTCCACACACAAATTCTTCATCAATCCCACTAATGCGTGTTTCGACACTGCATAGGAATGAGGGGATTCACCTGAAACAACAGAAGCATTGCTCGAAGTGAAGAGAATTATGCCGGTTTTCGCCGGAATCATGGCTCTGGCTGCATGTTTGGATCCTAGATATGCACCAAAAACATTTACATCGAAAACCCTTTTGAAGTTTTCACTGTCTGAATCTACGATGCTGAAATCTATGTTTCCAGGGATGCCGGCATTGTTGAACATGATGTCTAGTTTTCCATGTTTGAGCATTGTGAAATCGACAACGTTTTTGACATCGTTGTCACTTGTGACATCGCAATGGACATATGAAAAGTTTTCTAGGGATCCGAGCTCTTCACAAATTGACATACCTGTTCAAGACATAATTTAAATAAATTAATTTGTCTTTCTTATAATGGCCAAAGTTTTCAGCAGACCTTTATTATCTTGGACGTCAGCAATCACAACTTTCGCACCATGCCGGGCAAAAGTTCTTGCACTGCTTTCTCCGAACCCGCTTGCTCCACCTGTAATAATGGCAACTTTGCCTTCTAGCCGCCCCCCAGGGCACTTCTCCACTGGCAAAGGACGGACGCTGTCAAACCTGGCAGAGCAGAGGTCGTGAGTTCGAAACATGGGGCTCTTGGAAGGCAAGGATTTATTCTTGGAAGGCAAGGGAACATTTGGAAGGCAAGGATTTATTCTTGGAAGGCAAGTGGGAACTTGGAAGGCAAGGATTATTCTTGGAAGGCAAGGTGCAACTTGGATTGGCTTGCTTGGCACTTTGTCAGACCAGGTGGGGGGCGCTCGGATATATATATATATATATATATAGTAACAAGTAGTTTTGTTGGTTGGTTAATTGGGCACATTATATATAGAGAGAGAGACACACACAGACCTTTTAGTGGTTGAAGATACATTGGAGAAACCCTCCATTTCTGAAAAAATTATGGAAATTGAGAAAAACTGCACAGATGGGTTTTGAAATCTCTCTCTCTCATATATATATATATATATATATATATATATATATAGTAACAAGTAGTTTTGTTGGTTGGTTAATTGGGCACATTATATATAGAGAGAGAGACACACACAGACCTTTTAGTGGTTGAAGATACATTGGAGAAACCCTCCATTTCTGAAAAAATTATGGAAATTGAGAAAAACTGCACAGATGGGTTTTGAAAATTGGGGAAGGCAATTTATAGATTGCATAAAAAAGGTAGATGTACCTAACATTAATTATAGTCATGGGCTGACTATATAATTATTGTGTGTGTACTGTGTATAATAAATTATTTCTCTCAAAACATCTTTTCTTACTGCAATCATTTAAGTACATCATAAAAGAAAATTCAAATTTTGACAGACATAGAAGCTTCTTATTTCAAGCAGCTCTACTCAAACCTTTAACCATTGTTTGGCCCATTAAAATTTTTAATACATTTTTTCCTCTCTTTTTTCCAAACACATTTTCAATAATAATATTACCAGAAAACAAAATTTTTTTTTTAACGACACATTCTCTCAAAAATTACTATTTTAAAATTCATTATATATATGTAGGATGTCCAATGTGTTTCCTTGGGATCCAAATGATACTCTTTGAGCCCCATTATAATCTAAGAATGCATTTTGGATTAGTAGATTGATGGAACATGGGTGGATAAAAAAAAAAAAGAAAAAGTTTTGATTTACATGCAATATTATTTTATTAAAGAATATGCGATTGAAAAAAAAGAGGGAAAAATATATTTTGAAAATAATGAAAATCAAACAAGGACTTGAGTTCTTTGCCAACTTTAGCGCGAAACTAAAATGACAGCTACTTGATCTAAAAATTTTAATTAATTGATTAAAGATCGGAAGATTATATATTTATTTCTTCAACATAACCTAATGTATATCATTTGATAATTCAAAGAGACAGATTGTTCACTCTATTCGTAGTTTGTCCAATGTCGTAAAACTGGTAAAAGTTGTGCAATTGAAGTATCACAGTTACGCATCTGATTTATTTTTGTTCTGAAAATTTATTTTCTTATTTACTGATAAGGTGGTTATATTAACACTATAATTTTTAATTGTTGCATCATATTATATTCAAGGTCTCTAAGTTTTACTTATTGTATATCACTTATATACCTAGTTTTTTCATCAAATTTTCATTTTCAAACTTCCGTTAATTAGCATATCTCATTGTTGATGACGGTTTCTATTAAATATTTTGTTTCATGCTTTAAAATTAAGAAAAAGTATTTTGATGCCCTTTCGCATCCCAATAACCTTTTTGGGAAATCATTAACAAATTTAGGATGTTTTAATTAATGCACTACAACAAAAGCAACTTTTTACAACATTCATTTACGGCGTGCATGTACTGCATGCCGTAAAAAAAGACTAATTACGTCATGCGCTATATGAATGCCGTAAAAGATTAATTAATTAAAGTATTTACAGTGTGCAGAGGATGCATGCCATATTAAACGAGTATTTTCGGCGTGCTTTTAGTGCACGACGTGTATTGTAAAAAAATTGATACTTTACAAGCCCTAAACGTGATATTTCTCCTATTCCCTTCCTCCTCCGTCTCTCCACGAATTCGCCATGTGCATTTAGCTTTCACTCTCGTCTTTCTCTGCGACCAACGGCACCTCAGCTCTTACTCTCGTCTCTCTCCACCTTCCACCACCAATCACCGTATAACACCCAGCTCAATTCCCCAAATTCAAAACCTACTTTTCATCTCTCTCGCTCACGGGTATGGCTCTCACAACCAGTGCTACAATGAAAAACCTTGAGGACATTAAGTGCAGTTAAAATAATATGTAACAAATAAACAAATGTGGTTTGTATATAATTAAGTGATTGTTTGGTTTAGATTTTAAATCAATTAAAATCAATTTTTTGACCATTATTTCACTATTTAAGTCATCATTTTTGAATTTTTCTTTCATAGGTAGGATTCACTTTATCTCTAACGATAATTTTTTTTTTCAAAATCCCTACCGAACGAGCTCTAAACTTAGGATGGTTATATTGCACCAAAAATTTTAATTGATACACCACATTTTAATTGCAGTTAAACTTCTCAACTTTTGCTCATTGTAAATTTTTTGTAACTTTTTTTTTGTCAAATTCTTATCTCCAACCTTCCATTAACTAGTATGTTTTGTCATTGCTAATGATTTATACCAAAATATTTTGTTTTGATGCTTTGAAACGAGAGAAAAATATTTTTTTGCACATTTTATCTATTTAATTTTTAAAAAAGTATGATGAGAAAATAAGTTGTTTTATACATTTTAATGGACTTTAGAAATAAAATCGTTTTTAAATATAAAATGTATTAACTAATGAAAAGTTTGAGGATAAGAAAAATATGAAAAATCTTTAGGAACATAAGTGTTACAATAAGCAAGAATTAATTACTTTAAGGGTCCATTTGATTGTAAAAATAGAATTTGGGTGAAAAAAACGAATTTCAGAAAATTGAATTGTCTAGAACTTGTTTTACTGAGAATTGTCAATTAAGCCCCCGTTTGGCCTCCCCATTTTTCCAAATTTTGATGTTTGGAATAGTATTTTTTGAAGAATGTGTGGTTGAAAAAGAACGAAATTTTTTTGATTTACGCGTAATATTATTTTATGGAAGATTATGTTGTTGAAAATAAGAGAAGAAAAAAATGAAAGAGAATGAGGGCCAAACGGGGGCTTAATGTTTTTAATTGGTATAATTTTTCACTTAAAAAATGTTAAAATTTTGAATCTTTTGGTATTCGTTTGACTTTGTTTTTCATGAAAATTATCACTTAAAAAGATGATATTTGTTACAATTGTGGATATAATTTGTTTCCATTGTCAAAAAAATTTAAAAATATTTTTAAAAAAAAAGAAAGAAAAAGCTGAAAATCATTTTCTTAACCAATTCAAGGAAAATTCCATGGAAAATTTATACCATCTAACAAGCAAAAAGTTGGAAAATTTTCTATCAAACAGGGCCTAGTGCAAGAAATAAAAATTGTTGTGTGAATAAAATAATCCTTAACCTTATTGAAATGGCTTTATGTAAAATGACATAGATAATCACCCAATATTGGACACATATATACATTTTCATCTCTTTAATTTATACGTACACCACAGCTTTATGTATATATTTAAACTAATTAAAAATAAACAAGTAATTTCTTTACCAATTAAAATTGAAAACCAGTAAGTTATGAAGTAAGAGGTACCTTAAAAAAAAAAAACTTTTTGCACGTAAAAATTATGAAAAATACTAACTTCTCCAAAAAAAATTAGCATCAAAATTTAATTAAAACTAATTTTTACTTATTATTCAAATCATCCAAACATGCTCTTGTTGCAGCTTAAATTTCCTTCCTGCGATAGTTCACCAACTAATCACAACTCAACATTTATTTCGTTCTAATCCATGAGCACTTCATATTTCCCATTTCATTGCCTTTTAAGGCTTTGTTTGGTATTATTGTGCTTTTAAGAGAATCAAAATTTGTTGTGCTATTAAAATAATCGATTGCATAAACTATCAAGTTAACTGTGGTAAACTTTTATTCCAAAACTATTGGATGTTTTAAAATCAATATTTTAGCATTTGGTAAATAAAAGTGATTTATTGATGTGCCAGTATAAAATTACTAAGCTGGACATTGATTATAATAATTTCATTTGTATTGTTACTACTATAGATATTATGGTAAAAAAATACTTTTACTTTGTGACACTATTTAAAATTATTAAATATTTTTCTAAGACTACATATATTCACCATAGTTATCTTAAAATTTTAAAAAAATATTTATTAAATCTCAAAATTTATAAAATTACAAAATAAAATCATAATCCATACAGTAGAAAATAAATAAATTTAATTGACTACGATTAAAATTGATATTTTAATTATAGACAATGAAGAAGTCAAAAGCACCATTTCTAGCTTCTTAAAATCATTTTCTAAAGGTTCAGATTCTTCTGTAATCAATTTTTAAAAATTTATCTAACATCTAAAACAACTTCTGATTATTTTAGTATCATAAGTTGGGTTCTAAAATCAATTACAAATAGAACCTAATCAAGAATCTAAAATAATGAGATAGAAAACAAGTACATATGTTGACATAATTAAGTAGAGACCATCCAAAATCTATTAACTCTCTTGCGTTGAATTTTAAAATGTTGAAACTTTAAAACTAAAACATTTAGAACTTGAAAATTTAAATTCCTTTATTGTGAACATCTTTCATGTCAAATCACCAAAATAATTATTAAATGTGGAACATACATTCATTTGGAATAATTCCTTATTACTAGATCTTGAAACTTGAGCTACAATCTTTTCAATGTTTGGCTTCTTCATTTTCAATCTTGAATTTTGTTTTATTTGATTCTTTAATTCTTGTTATTAGTTTTGTTTCTTGATCAATTCTCTTGATTTTTGATTGTGTGTATTAGATCTTTCTCTTCAATATGCTTTCTCTTAATTATTCTTGTATTGACGGAAGGCACAAAGAGTGAGAAGTCTCATATGAATTGAGGACCAAAACTCTATTTATATTTCCATATGTATTTTCGTCCATTGAGGAAACGCAACCCTAATGAATCCGATCTCTACACATATAATTCGACCCATACTTTATTTAGATGCCCAAAGCTCAACGATTTAATTTTTTATTAGATCAATTTAATTTTGGGTTTAAGTTTATGATAACATTATACACAATTAATTGCATATGTAGGCCCACATGACAAATTAATAAATCCAACAATCTTCCACTTGGGTCACATGTGTTACTCTATAAATGTGTATAACCTTATGACATCGACATTTTTGCTATCATAAGTAAAAGCATTTCCGAACAATCTCATCCATCGATTAAATCAATATAGGCTCAAAGCGGTCTTCGTTACAAGTATCATAACTAAACCTATCAATGGTCATGGGTATCAACACAATCAAATGACATAAATCAAGTGTAGATGTGTTGCATGAAAATTATATGCAATACGATGCAAACATATTTATTTCCAGTTGGCCCTACCTTATTTTTTAATGAAATCAAACAAAAAGCTTTAATTAGAGTGAAACTGAACTTAATACTTTATTTCTGAAATAACCCGAATATTTATGGATAAAAAATACATGTCTGCAATAGACAAAATCAAATACAAATTTTCACTAAACTAGCATGTCATCAAAAGTTGCAACACTCACGTGAGCAATATCTTATGAAAGACCTTGGGTGATAGCCTTTTAGTAAAAATATTTGTAATCATAGAGTTTGTTCAAATATGCTTTATAAAAACCTAACCACTCTAAATTCTTTCCTTAACAATTTGGAATTTAATGTCTATAAACTTTAACATCGTTGAGCTCCTATTGAAATTTAATACTACTATTATCATAGAACAAGTTAAGTGGTCTTTCAATTCCATACACAATACGCAGTTTGGTGACAAAATTTCGCAATCATATTCCATGATCAAAATCAAAATACCTAATGATCTCCAATTGGTCTGATTTTTTTGAATATGGTCATATAAGTTCTAGTTCTCTGTAAAATACCGAATAATCCAATTAGTTGCTTTCCAAATATCAATCCCATAGTAACTTAAATATTTGCCTAGCATTCAAACAATGAATGCCTATCCAAATGTATGTAAACCTTAGCATACATTAAACTTCCAACTATTAAAGCACGGGAAATTTTTTGTATTTTCTTTCCTTTAAGTTTATCCTTAGAGCATTGATTGAGACCAAACTTGTCTCCCCTAATAATAGAGGTACCACCTAGTTTTACAATCCTGCATCCCAAATCTCTTATGTACCTTTTCTATATAGTTCTTTTGTAATAATTCAAAAAAAAAACTCCAAGAATGATTTCGGTGTATTTGTATCCTTAATATAAAAGAGATGTCACCAAGATCTTTCATTTTAAAATTTCATGATACAAATCTTTTAATTTCGTACAATAACTTATATCATTGCAAGGAAGTACCATGTCATCGACATACAACACTAGCAAAATATGCTTACTCCCACAGAACTTCTTGTATACACAATCATCAATTGTATTTACCTCAAAACCAACGAGAAAACTATTTAATGAAATTTGTGATATTATTAATGGGAAGCCTATTTAAATTCATAGATATATTTCTTTAATTTGTGAACCACCTGATGTAATTCAAGATCAAAACGTGTCATAAGTTCCATAATAGTTCTAAAAGAGTCTTTCATAGAAATCGAAAAGAATGTCTCTTTAAAGTCAATATCTTCTTTCTAAGTAAAGCCATTTATAACAAGGCAAGCCGTATATCTCTTCACATTACCTTTCAAATTCCTCTTGGTTTTAGATATCCATTTACAACTGATAGGCTTCACACATTCTAGTAATAGGACGAGTTCTCAAATGTCATTGTTATTTACAAGCTTTATCTCTGTATTTATGGTATCAATCCCCTCTTGAGAATTTTTTCTTTACATTGCTTGATGCAAGTTGATTAATCAGATCTTCTTCCACCAATCCAATACCATCCTTATTTTCTTGGAAAGAGAATATAAAGTCATCGAAATTGCCTCTCTCTTTTCTTTAGTTAATCTTATTAATAGCATTTGTTCTTTGAGGCTGTTGAGTTAAATTTTTTTGAAACAATCTTTTAATTGTGTATATGGATTTTTATAATATTGTTTTGACCCGAAATTGCTTATTGAACAAGATCTGGAGCAAGAATTTTTCGTTGGTATGGATCATTGTCAATTGCAACAAAAGAAATATATACATATTTTTCCTCCAAAACAAAATCATTAACCTTATAACATTATCTCTCCTGCAAACTCTATATCTTAAAAGAATTGGGCATTTTTCGTTTCGAAAATTGACCTACTAGTGGAATCTTAAAATCTTTGACCATTCAAAGTATACAACAAATTATCAACTGAAAATTTTAGAGTTGAATTTATTTTTTGATGGCCTATAACGTCTTTCCTTAACTAGACAACCCCAAATGTTCAAGAGCTTCAAATTAAGCTTCTTACCCATCCAAAGCGCATAAATTGTTTTAACAGTTACTTGAAATTTTATTGAGAATTCAAGTTTCAGACTTCAGTGCTTCTTCCAATAGAGATTTAGGTTTACTATAGGATGATTTCCCATTCCTTTAAGAATTTGGCAAAACGCCCTAGATATTTTTCTCGCGATCCGTTATACCTTCTATAGTATTCACCACTATGGTCAGATGTGACTTGTTTTATTCTTTTGCCTAGTTGATTTTCATCTTGAACTTTATAAACCTTGAACATGTCCAATGATTATAATCTCTTATGAATGAGATACAAGTAACCACAGTAAGAGTAATTGTCTATGAACGTAATATTTGACTTTGACTATTCTAGGAGTTCGAAGGGAATGATCCACAAATATCTATATAAATTAGTTCTAAAACTCCCGGAATCCTATTGGCATCTAATTTCCTTATGTATGTTTGTTTTCTCTTAATGTGATTAACACAAACATTAAAGTCCATAAAATTAGAGGATCAAGAATTCATTTAGACACAAGTTATTTATTTCTCTTTTGAGAGATGTGACCTGATCCCTTGTGCCATAATGAAGCAGTATTCTCATTGGTTAATTTATATTTAATACCATGTGAATTCACATGCTAGATTTCTTTATAAGAGACAATCATATTGAGTAAATATTGGATATCATAACAAAATAAAAAATTGGTACCCACAATATTTGAATTAGAAAAAGATCAAACTAACTATTTCCAATTGAACCAGAGCAACCAAATTTGTCTAATATAGAAATAGAAACCAAATTTCATCTAAAATATAGTAATGCGAATATCTCTTTCATACTCAAATAATAATAGTATTTAATAATAACCTAAAAGTCCATATTACCTCAACTTTTAATGATTTATCAATGCCCTACATAGATGAATCTTTCAGCATCAATTGACTTTAGGCTATTCTGGCAATCCTGCGTAGACACGCTTATTTGAATAGTAATATCGAAATTTATCCACTAAGTATAACTAGGTACTGAAATTAAATTAGTTTCAGGATAGACTAAAATGAGTAGTGTACTTTAATTTACATGCCAGGCGTGATATTTAGTACAATATCTTTTCACATGTCCCAATTTTCCACAAAAAGTAACAGCTAGATTATTTATTATATTCAGACTTATGCTATTTCTTCTGAATCGAACTAGATGCAGCTTCTTTAAATTGTCCTTAGAGGTACTTACTAAGTGAGTGATATCAGTTTTATCTTACTTCAACTTTTCTTCTTGTTTCAGACAGTATGGAATAAGCTCATTAAGAGTCCGCTTCCATTTTTGACAACTGTAATTGGCCTTAAATTGACTAAATTCTACAGGAGGAAAAGTCAAAACTAAATGCACGAGAAAGTCATAAGACAACTTAAGTTTTAATGCCTTTAATTTTGAAGTAAGATAAGACATCTCTATGATATACTCCCTTATGTTTTATTTACCATTATACTTTAGTAAAACTATGTTCGCCAAAAGGCATGCTAGTTTCAGCCTTATTATTGAATTTTGCAAAGCGTTTTTCAATTTCTTCAAAAAACTCTTTAGTAGTAGTTACCTTAGCATCTTTGAATATTAGTGGAATTCTACGCTTCATGATCATAAGACTCATGCGGTTTAAACAATCCCACTTATCCAAGTCCCATTTTTTCATCAACGAAACTCCTATCCGTAAGAGCAGTGGATTGTTCAGTTCTTAATACAATAATGGCAAAGCAACCTTGTACGTTTAATTCTTTTTTCTTATTACGTGAATTGATATAAACTGTTCCTTGATGTTATTAATATTGGGAATCTACTTATACATGCACAGCGGAATTTAAAATAATTTTCGATTCCTACCAAGAATCGCCTTTGTGTTTAGATAGAAATTGTGATAAGATTGTACCTTTTCCAGATCTGCAAACTTCTTTGCTTTTCTTTCAGTTCCATCAACCCTGATTTGCCACCACAGCTGTCCAATTGTCCAGCCTCCAACGGTGATCCACACATAGAATATGATTGCAGCCTCTAGGGGTTTCTCTTGTGCGAGGAAGAATAATGAAAACCTTATGGACCTCAAACCCTAGTTATATATTTATATAAACCCAAACACGCTCGGTCCGGTCCGGTCCAATAATTAATTAATCCAATTAATTAAACCCGGTCCGTGAATTAATTAATCCAATTAATTAATTCGAAAATATAAATAACAAATCCAATTAATTAATTTATCCAACGATTGTTAAATTAACCAATTGGCAATTTGCAATCTTCCAATTTTCTTTTGTGTGTGACCCATTAGGTTCCCGATCACGATACCTAACGACGTGAAATATTATTTTGATCTAATCAAAATTGATAAATCAAAACACCCTTTTAATTTATCGTCAATTCATATTCGCCGTCCCTGATTGACATCTAGCAATGTATCAGGGCAATACATGTGACGGGAAATGTCACGTGGTATGACAAAACTAAATTCGTTCGTTTACCGTGAAACTATAATCCTTTCGTCAATATGATCCGATCAATTACGAGATATGGAGTTGTGTCAATCTCGATCATCGATCATATCTTTCACTCCACTATTAAGTCAATATAAATCGAAAACTCCTTTTCGACTAATGAGTACACTTTGGCCAAGGATTTCATCATTGACTTAATTGAATGAAACGTAGATCATAATCTCCTACTATCTAAGAGTGACGAATCCTTTATTGATCAATCACACCTTCATACAATTCTTGACGTACCTGAACGATGTCGTATTAGCGGCTCTTTTCAGAGCAACATCCAACACCGCCAAAGTATGACTGTCCTCACATAAGGTACCATGACGACCTCAAGTCGAAGGACCAATTTCACTACCGAACGTTAGAGATTAACCACCGACACTCAGATAGTTATCCATGTGGAATCTCTCGACGGGTCTCCAATATTTTGTTCTATAACAAAACATCTACGTGTTCATTTAAGTGTCACCACACTTTAACTTGTGAGATCAGCTACTTACTTCACAAGTAAGAAATGTCACACGTGATGGTCTATCCGTAATAACGATATCCGTATCTCGTTATTACTTACGACCACGGATGATTTAAGATTCAATCATATGTAATTTGTATCTCACAATCACAACTCTTTGTGATTAACAAATTACAAATATTTGAATCTACGGACTCTATTATTTATTTAATTGTCTATTAATTAAATAATAGATCTGCCATTTAATTGCATTAATTATATATAAAAGTATTTATGTCCAAAGTTGATTGGACCTAGGGTATAATACTTACAAACTCCCACTTGCACTAGATCCAATCACTTATGTATCAAATATCATAAGTCTACATGACGATCATGTTTATACTACGACAACTCTTTGTCAGTGGATCTGCAATATTATTATATGTGAAAATTTGCTCTTCTATTTACGTCATTTCTATGTATTATCTCTTTGATGAGATTATACCGCCTTAATACATGTTTGGATTATTGATGAGACCTTAGTTCCTTTGCTTTTGCAATGACTCTATTATTATCACAATACTATTGTATGTGATCAACAATATTAGGAACTACTCCAAGTTCATTTATGAACATCATGATCCATATTGCAACTCTTTGCTACTTCTGAAGTATCCATGTATTAGGTTTCTACTATTGAATCAACGTTTGCTTCACATTTGGAACCTTTCCAATATACCGCTTAAGAGTAAACCAGTTTCTCCATATGAAATCTTCTCAAGATTTCATCTATGTAAATTGGGATGAGCTAAGCAATTTTCTAGATCTACCTCTATAGATCAAGTTGCTTATCCCATATCGTTTATGAATAAATTCTTTAACAACCATTATTTCAACGATTGAAACATAGGGATGTCGTTTTAGGAATACGAAAAATGCTCCCACTATCTTCTTGTAAACACACAATTCGTTTTCAAATTTGATAAAATCAAACACTTTGACTTTTCATCAAATCTAAGATTTCAGCTCCAAGAGACTTCTCTTAACCTATAGTCACGATATGCAACTGTTGCAAACAAAACCCGAATGGACTTAAGCAAGGCTACAGGAGAAATATTTCACCAAGGTCAACATTTAACCTTTGCTTCTAGCATTACTTTGTATATATGGATATTTATATCCATATCGACCTTTTCTTTTGTAAACTATTTACAAAGGCTTATGGGCTTTATTCCATTAGGAGGCTTGACCAAGGTCCAAACCTTGTTCACTTGCGTCGAGTTTCATCTCGAGTTTCATGGCATCTTGCTGTCTCTTTTAAGTCATCACTTGACTTTATTTTGTTACAACTAGCAGGTTCATTATCCTGGATTACTGATTAATGATTTGCACCTTCTTGAAGGTCGAATGAGCCTGCTAGATTCACATAGAGCTGTCATGTCCTCAGGAGTCTTTACTTCCTGATCCAAAGTATGTCCCATATCAGATATGGGATCAAACTCAGATTTATCTACTTGGTTAACTATATCTGTGGACTTTTGAACTCTTTCAAAATTCTATTTTACTCCCACTGTCCTCTCCTAGAGTAAACATTTTCTCTAAGAAGACGATATGTCGTGAGACGAAGACTTTTTTGATGATAATAGAATTTATATTCAATTATCTCCTTTGAATATCTCACAGATATGTATTTATCAGATTTAGTCTCAAACTTATCCGATTTAAGACGCTTTAAATAAGCGTCATGGCCCCAATCTTTCATATAAGATAAATTGGGACCATTGTCTTTCCATAACTCGTATGGAGTTCTGTTAACCAATTTAGATGGGACATGGTTTAGTGTGTTGCACACTGCAATCAATGCGTGACCTCAAAACAATTTTGAGAAATTTGCATGGCTTGTTATTAATCGCATTATATGTAATAATTAACGATTCCTCCTTTTAGATACACCACCTTGCTGCAGTGCATATGAAGGAGTCTACTGCACGAGAATCTCATTCTCTCTTAGATAATCTAAATTTTATTTTTAAGATACTCTCACTTGATCGAATCTTAATGTGAAGGTATCTTTACCTCTTTGTTTCTCTAATTCTAGTGTGAATCCCTTGAACTTTTCAAGAGTTTCATGTTTGAGTTTTCATCAAGTATACTTGATCATTGATGAAATAAGAGAAACACTACCTGACATTGATTGACATGAATCCATATGCATCACTATGCATTAGACCAGTAATTATGTTGACCTTTCTTCTTTTCAAGCAAAAGAAGATTGGGTTATTTTGCTAGACATGCATAATTTGTACTTGTCAAAATGAATTAATCCCAAGTATACATCTTTATGTAATTTTGAAATTATATTTCATCTAAATGACAAAGTCTGTCATGCCAGATTTTGGTAATAATTAGATTATAGTATTTATACCTTATAATTTCTATACTTATTATAGAATCTTTAGTATTAAAAAATATAAATGTCGTTTTATAATTTACCATAGCCATTAGGATCTTTAACAAGATAAACAAGAACAACAATTGTCCTTAACATTAAAATAGTTCATGTCTGAATATGAAATTCATTTTAATGTTCCAGCTATAGTTGGCATAAAACGACATTTCTCTAATTTCAATACTAAACCAAAAGGCAATGGTAAGAAGTATATTCATACAGGTAATGTAGCAACCTTTGCTCATCTCCAACGTGTATGTCAACTTCTCTTCTTTCACAGTGATCTACTTCTTTTTACTTTCTCCATATTTGTATAAATATGAGATTTACATCTGGTATCAAATACCTAAGAAACTCGTGAAGTAGACATAAGTCACGCAATATTCCTGCCAATGACCTTTCATTCTATAATGAAACCAAGGGTCATTAGATTTGGCATTTGTCCTTCACTTATACTGTCTTAACCATATTGGGTGCTTTCATAAAGCCCTTTTAGACTTCCTCTTAATATCTTTAGAGAATAAATGGTTTGCCCACTACCAACTTTGATAAAGGGGTTAACAGTCCTAAGCATGTTAAGGAACTCAATATTTTTGCATTCGAGCTTATTCACGTTAAATTCATAATTAGTTGTGAATAGTTTTAGCTGACAGAGATTACAGAACCAAGTCACTACTTAGTTCATGGTTTATGATTGAACACAGTTGAGACATTTCTCAACGTCAATCATCTTCAGTGTCTAAGCATCGATTGAAGATTACTCAGTCATTTTGCACCGGTATAGTTGTTTGGAAGTCTCATATCCTTCCACACATGATTATTATCATACAACTCTTTGTAATGAAAAATTATGTGTTAACATCTATACTCTCAAGTTGCTTTTGTAACTCAATGACATAGTTGCAAGTATCACATACGTTGCAGTACTATTATCATCACTGCGTTTACTATAGTAGCCACCTTTTCTTTAATCGAGTCATCACCAGATGTCTCTGGAAGGGGCTACTCAAGGACGTGACCAACTTTCTCATGCATAAGAACAATTCTCAAATTGCAATGTCAATTAAGAAAATATAGTTTGGTTGTTGGCATTTAGTATGCCATTCAAAACATATGGTTACTCAGATTCAATAAAAATGTAAATAACGAAAAGGAAAAGAATAAAATATATAAAATGTATTAATTAATTTAACATGGACTTTTATTAAATTAATTATGCTCCCACTGTTTAAATAAAATTCATGACCCTCTCACATAAATTTATGGAGTCCATGCTTGACTCCCAGTGGGCTGGGATCCCATCTATTATATTAAGACTTTGAGTGTACTCAACAAACCCTAATATAATATTTGGATAGATACTATTATCAATTGTATCTCCATACAACTCTCAGATCATTAAGCTGACAACTCTTTATTTTCACATATCTTATATGTTAGCTTAACATGCCTCTAAAATCTATCTCCTTGAGTGTACTCAACAAAAGATAAATTTTTGTTAAGTCAAACCCATCATTCAAAAATATCAAATATTTCATAGTGTCAAACATATCCCTAATGGACCAGTCTTGAGTGTGCTCAACAAGTTGAGACGATTTGGGACTCTGATTTTTCACTATAATGATGGAAGACGATTTCAAATGTGACTTAATATTTTACGGAGGGATTTTGCATTCATGAGTCTCATCAACAACAATACAATCATATATACTATTATTATACATCTACTATGCAAATAAATATATATATAACATAATATAATAGTGTCGACGATAATGGACTTTTACTATCTAGTCTTCCCGAGCCATAAGGAAGACTAGTTGGTCAATTCCTAGGGGGTATAGCACTGAACAGTGTCAATGCGCCATCTCCATGGTCTCCACCTCTTCTTGTCTCTTCAATTAGTCCAATTCCAACATGTATCCTATACTAGTTGGCACGCAGACCTAAATGAAATTGGACTCGCAGGCCCATAGTAACAATAATAATAATGGACTCGCAGGCCCATAGTAACAATAATAATAATGGACTCGCAGGCCCAAAACAATTAAAAGCTCGCAGGCCCATAAAACGACAAAATTAAAAATTAACCATTCAACACATCCATATGGTCGAGTCCATAATCGTCCACTAATAATACATTTATCACAAAAATGTATACCTATATAATATCTAATATTATATGCAAATAAATTTCAAGTTTCTAGCAATTAAGTCGTCTAAACTCTTTTAGACAAATGGATCGGATTAATTAAATAATTAATTAATCATATTAATCGATTATTTAATTAGCGGGAATATTTAATTAAAGTCAAATTTTAATTAAATAACAAATTAGAGTCCAACTCTAATTCAACAATTATATGACGGGATTATTTAATTAAAATCAAATCTTAATTAAATATCAAATTAGAGTCAAACTCTAATTTCAAAATGTAAGGCGGTTGAATTTAATTAAAATCAAATTTTAATTAAATGACAAAACTAGAGTCTAACTCTAAATCTAAGATTTAAGGGCGAACATGTTTAATCAAAATCAAATTTTAATTAAACATCAAATTAGAGTCTAATTCTAATTGGAATAAATTATAGGGTGAATTGATTTAATTAAAATCTAATTTTAATTAAATAGCAAATTAGAGTCAAACTCTAATTCCAAGAAGAAATTTAGGGCGAGGCAATTTAATTAAAATCAAATTTTAATTAAACGTCAAATTAGAATCCAGTTCTAATTTCTAAAATATCTTTGGGCAAATAATTTAATTAAAATCAAATTTTAATTAAACACTAAATTAGAATTCAATTCTAACTTAAATTGAATTAAGATTTTAATTTAGGATAAAACTCCTAAATAAAATAAAATTCAATTTAGGGTCAAAGTTTAATATTTAAGTCAAAATCCAATTTTAACGAAAATATAAGATGTCGTCAATTTTAAATAAAATTTTCATTTGGGTCAAAATTAGAAGTCTAGTCAAAATAGGTAAAAACCAATATAAAATAAAATTTAAAACCATTTTAAAATCTAAATTCAAATCCCCTTTTGAAATTTACATTTTGGCCCATTTTCAAATTAAACTCAAGACCTCTCAATTTCGCAAATTTCATGCAGGCCCTTAATATTTCGAAAATTTCAGAATAGGTCCGAGTTCAGAAATTGCAAAACTGACCCTGACTACTAAATTCCAGAGAAGGACCTCCAATTTCTCAAATTGCAGACATGCCCTTCCTTTTAAAATTACAACTTGACCCTTTAGAAAATAATTGCAGACAGGGTCCCACAATTACTTTAATTGCAGAGGAACCCCCGCCTCCACCCGATTTCTGAAAACCCTAAAAATTCAAAAAAATTTTATTTTTTATTTCTTCTGGTTTCATGGCCGCCCCTTCCAGTCACCGCCCGGCAGCAGCAGCGCCCGGCGCTGCCAAACCTGCCTGCTGCCCAACGCCGGTTGGTACTGCCCAAACCTGGGCAGCGGCGCTGCCGGCTACCCAACGCCGGCGACCGGCCAGTCCCCTCCCCATTTTTTTTTAATTTCGACCCAAATATTATTTTATATTCAAAATCAAATTCTGAATATTAAAAATAATTTTCTTAATCACTAAAACAAGAAAAATAAACAATTAACTTTTGATTGTTTTCAACATGTAAAGCAATTTCTAACAAACACAAAGTAGGCTCTGATACCACTGTTGGAAATCTACTTATACATGCACAGTGGAATTTAAAATAATTTTCGATTCCCACCAAGAATCGTCTTTGTGTTTAGATAGAAATTGTGATAAGATTGTACATTTTTCAGATCTGCAAACTTCTTTGCTTTTCTTTCAGTTCCATCAACCTTGATTTGCCACCACAGCTGTCCAATTGTCTAGCCTCCAACGGTGATCCACACAGAGAATATGATTGCAGCCTCTAGGGTTTTCTCTTGTGCCAGCAAGAAAAATGAAAACCTCATAGACCTCAAACCCTAGTTATATATTTATATAAACCCAATCAGGCTCGACCCGGTCCGGTCTAATAATTAATTAATCCAATTAATTAAACCCGATCCATGAATTAATTAATCCAATTAATTAATTCGAAAATATAAATAACAAATCCAATTAATTAATTTATCCAACGATTATTAAATTAATCAATTGGCAATTTGCAATCTTCCAATTTTCTTTTGTGTGTGACCCATTAGGTTCCCGACCACGATGCCTAACGACGTGAAATATTATTTTGATCTAATCAAAATTGATAAATTAAAACACCCTTTTAATTTATCGTCAATTCATATTCGCCGTCCCTGATTGACATCTAGCAATGTGTCAGGGCAATACATGTGACGGGAAATGTCACGTGGTATGACAAAACCAAATTCGTTCGTTTACCGTGAAATTATAATCCCTTCGTCAATATGATCCGATCAATTACGAGATATGAAGTTGTGTCAATCTCGATCATCGATCATATCTTTCACTCCACTATTAAGTCAATATAAATCGAAAACTCCTTTTCGACTTATGAGTACACCTTGGCCAAGGATTTCATCATTGACTTAATTGAATGAAACGCAGATCATAATCTCCTACTATCTAAGAGTGACGAATCCTTTATTGATCAATCACAACCTTCATACGATTCTTGACGTACCTGAACGATGTCGTATTAGCGGCTCTTTTCAGAGCAACATCCAACACTGCCAAAGTATGACTGTCATCATATGAGGTACCATGACGACCTCAAGTCGAAGGACCAATTTCACTACCGAACGTTAGAGATTAACCACCGACACTCAGATAGTTATCCATGTGGAATCTCTCGACGGGTCTCCAATATTTTGTTCTATAACAAAACATCTACGTGTTCATTTAAGTGTCACCACACTTTAACTTGTGAGATCAGCTACTTACTTCACAAGTAAGAAATGTCACACGTGATGGTCTATCCGTAATAACGATATCCGTATCTCGTTATTACTTACGACCACGGATGATTTAAGCTTCAATCATATGTAATTTGTATCTCACAATCACAACTCTTTGTGATTAACAAATTACAAATATTTGAATCTACGGACTCTATTATTTATTTAATTGTCTATTAATTAAATAATAGATCTGCCATTTAATTGCATTAATTATATATAAAAGTATTTATGTCCAAAGTTGATTGGACCTAGGGCATAATACTTACAATTAATGTTTTATATGGTCTTTAAATTGATAATCCGCATTTATGTAAGAATTCCTTTGATTAAGATGCTTGTGTTGACAAGAAAATATTTTGGTCAAAATCCACCGTCGTCTAGAGCTAATTGTACATGTTTTCTTAACAAGTTTATTCGACAGATGATATATTTGGATAGAATATATTGATCCAGTAAGAAAGTGATGAAAGCAGAGTGTTGGGATACCCATTTAGAGAGTGCGGTGATGATTGCATTACTCTATGAGTTACTTTATTATACCTTATGTGTTATAGTTTGTTAACATTGATTTTGCTTGACAATTGTAAATGAGTAACGGTTGGAGATTGTAATGGGGGATCGATTTTCTTTCAGGGGTGTGATGGCGGCCTGATATGGAAATGACTGTAGAGGCGAAACCGACTTCAAGTGATGGCTCTTGCATGCTGGTTTCAAAGGGTTACAAACTTGGGGAAAAGTAACCTGATGAGAATGGGTTGCGAGGTGTCACCAGAGGTGGAGACGAGAACGTTGGTGTTTTGTCGCCATTGTGAAGTGAAGGGACGAGATGGAGTTGGAGAGGATTTCGACGGTTTGGAGATTGTTTGGGAAGAAATGAGGTGTTGGCTTTTGATTAATCTCCATCTAATTTTTTTTTTTAATTTCCACATAGGTCCTGTAAAGGACCTGTAAGCAAAAACCCAGCACGCCAAGAGCGATTGATTTTATAAATAGGGTTTTAGGGCTATATTTGTGAAATAGAAGTAGTGTATTACAAAAAACTTGTTTTAATTCACTTGAAAGATTTTGTTTTTGAATTAATGTGCTTATGAAATGGTTGAACAAAATAAAATAATGTTGACAATAGAATTACCCAAAATAAAATTGAAAGGAGATACTTTATTTTCACTGTAAAATATTTGCAAGTGTACCAAGTTGAGGGAAAAGAATTAATGTGTATTGTAGTAGTGGCAGCATGCACCGCACCACCTACCATGATACATCTAAATTATCTCTCTTCTATTCTTATCTTATTTTCTTGGTTTCACCATAGTCAGGGCACCACACATTAATACACCAGTGTGTTGGGTTGTTAAATTCCAACTCAGACATCACGTTAAATTAGAGCGTCTTACGTGCTTGATTGATCGTGTTTAAAAGTTTATTTTCAGAAAGATAGATAAGTCAAAATTTGACTAATTTTAAAAAGAACCGTGCTAGACGGACAGACCCGTGTTTGAATAGAGCTAACGTGGCCCCGTTCGAACAGCACTACTTTTTTAAAAATGGTAAAAATAATAACTTTACACTTTCACACGAAATAAATTTGGTGAAACTGTTCCAACTAACTCCCATAAATGAGTGGGAGATCTAAAATGAAAAACGTTAGTAAAATAATATCAAGCCATGTGCTTTTGGGGATGATGATTGCAACTTGGTGAGAACATTTAACATGAAACTTCATGGATCTTAAAAAATAATTTAATCCATTTTACTATCCTCTTATCATTAAAACTTTTCATGGGTCCACTATTTTTCTTCATGATAATCTCATTATATATTTTTTCAAACAAGCACTTAATAATCGGGAAGAATTCAAATTTACATAATTAGGACGCGTTAATTTGATGTACTCGGCTAGACATAACTAAAGGAAAGAGAGAAAAATTTGTCACTTTTTATATTTATTTCATTCAGTCCAATGTAACAAAGTTATTATTATTAAAATAACTCTAGACAAAGGCATTGATCTCAACAGTTTAAACTAATACGGAAATAAATTTTATTATCTTTCAATCAGTTTATTCAATTTTAATATTTGTTATAAGTAAGCCATACTGACTCATGTTATTTTCTATTAATGGAAGTACCAATATGGTAGTCTACTTGATAAAAATTATAATAAATTGAAGAAGGTGGTAAATTAATAATAAAACATGGGATTGACAATAAACTAATCAAAATACACAAAATGAATATAAACCACCAGAGATTGAGAAGATAAAATCATATATTTAAGTATCGATTGCAATATAAAATCAGACACCTCCATGGATTGGAAAAGTCTCCAATATCATTCCAAATTATAGGGGATTCGATTTGCCATAAAAAATTTAGACTAATTATAGTTATATAACAAAATACTTAATACTCTAATAAAGTTGAAGAGAAAATATGTACAATATATTAGAGTTTGGCGTGGAATAGGATGTCACATTTTTCGGGCGTGTTAAGAAGTTTCTGAGAACTCAGTTTTATAAACTTAAAATCCAATTAATTTTATGTTATTTTTTGTAATTAATTATGTTTGTCATAAAAAAAGGAATATAATAAGAAACAAACATTTAGAGCATGTCCGAGTCCCCCCCCCCTTTTTTTGTCCAAAATGCATTTTGGAATTGTATTTTGATGAAAAATATGTAATTTAAAATAAGGAAAAGTTTTGGATTTGCGTATTATATTATTTTATTAAAAAATGTGATTAAAAATAAGATATAGAAAAATGTATTTTGAAAATAATGAAAACCAAACCAAGCTTATAAAATTGCATTTAAGATTCTTCACTTTTTCTCTCCAATTTACATTCCTATAATTGTACTCAAAGGGCCCTAACATTTGCCCATCTTTCGTTCTTTGCCTAAACGTTTCAAACTTGGCACGGATGGTCCAAACCTTTTCATTCTTGACATAAATGATTTTTTTGGATGGATTCCTTCAAAAGAAAAAGGACATTAGTTTTGTGCGCGGATTGCACTTTCTTTCAAGGGTAAATTTTTTTTGGAATATTTTTGAGAAGTTTAAAGAAATTCTCTGGAGAAATTATGAGTTTTCAATTAGGCGTGGGCGTGGGATGATCGATTTTTTTCCCAACCCAAACCCAACCCAACTTGATCGGTTTGGTTGAAATTTAACCCAACCCAACCTGTATCAAGGTTGAAACCCAACCCAACCCAATCAAGTATCGGTTGGGTTGGGTTGGATTGATCGGTTTGGGACAACTTATCAATAAAGCTTAAATAAGTGCATTCGTAAGTAAATAAGAAAGCTTTAACTTGTCCATTTAAGGATTGATAAGAACTTTTCCATTTTTTACAATAAGGTGTAGTACCAATTAATCAAAACCAAAGCCTCATCAATCTCACTCAATCTTTCAACAATAAAAGGACACTACACTAATTAGCCATAAAAGAACGAGCAATAGAATCACAAATCACAAATAACAGCACTTAATGGAATTTGATTCGTCCTTCCATTAATCTGAATCAAACTGCTAGAAATAAGATTACCAAAATGGATTGAACATGGGCTAAATAAGGAATTAAAACATGGGCTAAATAAGAAATATAATTACTAATCCATGATTAAATTCATAATCCATCTCAGATAGATGAGCCATTGAAGAAGATGAAAAAACCCAATATTATCTGTCAAATGCAACAACAAAAATCAAAATATATAATTAAGTGAATATTAAAAAAAAAACTAAGAAATACATGACTCACATTACTAGAAGAAGCAACCTTAAGCCCTTACTCGACTTCCTTTGTTTGCAAGTCCCTGGCATAGCCTTTGTAAGTATTATGCCCTAGGTCCAATCAACTTTGGACATAAATACTTTTGATATTTAATGCAATTTAATTGCAGATCTATTATTTAATTAAAAGGTAATTAAATAAATAATAGAGTCCCTAGATTCAAATATTCGTAATTTGTTAATCACAAGGAGTTGTGATTGTGAGATGCAAATTATATGTGATTGAATCTTAAACCGTCCGTGGTCGTAAGTAATAATGAGATACGGATATCGTTATTTCGGATAGACCATCACATGTGACATTTCTTACTTATGAAGTAAGTAGCTGATCTCACAAGCTACAGTGTGGTGACACTTAAATGAACACGTGGATGTTTTGTTATAGAACAAAACATTGGAGACCCGCCGAGAGATTTTACATGGATAACTATCTGAGTGTCAGTGGTTAATCTCTAACGTTCGGTAGTGAAATTGGTCCTTTGACTTGAGGTCGTCATGGTACCTTATATGAGGACAATCATACTTTGACGGTGTTGGATGTTGCTCTGCAAAAGGTTGCTAATACGGCATCGTTCGGGTATGTCAATAATCATATGAAGGTTGTGAATGACCAATAGATGATTCGTCACTCTTAAATAGTAAGAGATTATGATCTGCGTTTCATTCAATTAAGTCGATAACGAAATCCTTGGCCAAAGTGTACTTATAAGTTGGAAAGGAGTTTTCGACTTATATTGACTTAATAGTGGAGTGAAAGATATGATCGATATTCGGGATTAACACAATTCCATATCTCGTAATTGATCGGATCATATTGATGAATGGATTATAGTTTCACGGTAAATGAACGATTTTGGTTTTGTCATACCACATGACATTCCACATCACATGTATTGTTTTGGCACATTGCTAGATGTCAATCTGGGATGACAAGTGTGAATTGATGATAAATTAAAAGGGTGTTTTAATTTATCAATTTTGATTAGATCAAAATAATATTTCACGTCGTTAGACATCATGATCGGGACCTGATGGGTCGCACACAAAAGAGAATTGAAATATTGCAATTTGTCAATTAATTAATTTAAAAATCGTTGGATAAACTAATTAATTGGTTTGGTTATTTAGAGGCCTGAATTAATTAATTCACGGACCGGATTTAATTAAATGAATTAATTAAATATTGGATCGGACCAGTTCAAGCCCGTTTGGGCTTATATAAATACATGCCTTTTTGTTTTCAATCCATATATGTTTTTTTCTCATAATTATTCTTGCTAGCACAAGAGGATAAAACCCTAGTAGCTGCAATCTTATTTTCTGTGTGGATCACCGTTAGAGGCTGGATAATTGGACAGCTGTGGGTGGCGAATCAAGATTGCTGGAACGAAAAGAATAGCAAAGAAGTTTGCAGATCTGGAAAAAGGTACAATCTTATTACAATTTCTATCTAAACACAAAGGCGATTCTTGGTAGGAATCGAAAATTGTTTTAATTTCCCCTGCGCATGTTAAGTAGATTCCCAATAGTAGTATCAGAGCCTACTTTGTATTTGTTAGAGATTGTTTTAAATTTTTGAGAACAATCAAAAGCTGATTTTGTTCTTTTCTTGTTTCTAGCAATTAAGATGTAATTTGATTTTCATTCTTTTGAAATCTGATTTAAATAACCAAAAAAAAAAAAAGGGATCTGAACGGAAAGCCAAGGACAAAAGTTGTCGCGTGGCGCGGCGGCATCGCGCGCTGTAGCAGCGCGAGACAGCTGCCGCTGCTCTGTGAAGCAGTGATAGTCACTGCTCTGTAGCGGCGGCCATCGCTGCGTCTGGGCAAAAAAGTTCACTGCTTAATAGCAGCAAACTCCTACCCCGATCAAGTACTTAAGACCGGGGCTTGGGCTGAAGTGAAAAAGGTGGTGCCGATCGTTGCCGGCGCCGTAAAGAAGAAGAAAGAAAAGAGAGCAAATTCCTAGGGTTTTCAGATTCTGTGGATAGTTGGAGACGGGGGCCTCAGTTGCAAATAATGCAATTATGGGCCCCTGGTTGCAATTATGAAAATGGGGTCAATTTGCAAAATTTTAAAAAAGGGGCCTGTTCTGCAATTTTTTAATTTGGAAGGGTCTGGTTTTAATTTCCAACTTGGGTCAATTTGCAAATTTCAAAATGGTTTTGAATTTGAATTTTAAAATGACTTTGAAATTATATTTTAAATGAGTTTGACCTATAATTTAATTCTGACCCAAATTGAAAGTTTAGTTTAAAATTTACGACTTTTTACATTTTCGTTAAAATGTGATTTTAACTTTAATATTAAATTTGACCCTAAATTGAATTTTATTTTATTTAGGAGTGTTATCCTGAATTGAAATATTAATTCAATTGAAATTAGACTTTGACTCTAATTTAAAACTTAATTAAAATTTGATTTTAATTAATTATTCATCCGAATATATTCTTGTAATTAGAATTGGAATTTCACATTTAATCAAAATTTGATTTTAATTAAATTGTCTCGCCCTAAATTTCTTTTTGGGATTAGAGTTGGACTCTAATTTGGTATTTAATTAAAATATGATTCTGATTAAATAAATTTGCCCTAATCTTGGAATTAGAATTAGACTCTAATTTTGTTATTTAATTGAAATTTGATTTTAATTAAATTCAACTGCTTTAAGTTATGAAATTAGAGTTGGAATCTAAGTTGATATTTAATTAAAATTTGATTTTAATTAAATTATCCCCCCTTATAATTGTTGAATTAGAGTTGGACTCTAATTTGGTATTTAATTAAAATTTGATTTTAATTAAACATGCCCGCTAATTAAATAATCGATTAATATGATTAATTAATTATTTAATTGTTCCGATCCATTTGTCTAAAAGAGTTTAGACGACTTAATTGCTAAAACTTGAAACTAATTTGCATATAATATTAGATATTATATAGGTATACATTTATGTGATGAATGTATTATTAGTGGACGATTATGGACTCGATCATATGGATGTGTTGAATGGTTAATTTTTATTCTTGTCGTTTTATGGGCTTGCGAGCTCTTAATTGTTTTGGGCCTGCGAGCCCGTTATTATTGTTATTATTTTGGGTCTGCGAGCTCTTGATCATTTTGGACCTGCGAGTCCGTTATTATTATTGTTGCTATGTGCCTGCGACTCTAATTTCATTTAAGCATGCGTACCAACTAGTATATGATACATATTGCAATTAGACTAATTGAAGAAACAAGAAGAGGAGGAGACCATGGAGATGGCCCATTGATACTGATCAGTGTAATGACCCCTAGGAATTGACCAACTAGTCTTCCTTATGGCTCGGGAAGACTAGATAGTAAAGTCCATAATCATCCACACTATTCTATTATGTTATATATATATTTATTGGTATGGTAGATGTATAATAAAATATATATTATTGTTACGATGAGACTTTTGAATGCAAAATCCCTCTATAAAATATCAAGTCACATTTATAATCGCCTTCTGTCATTATAGTGAAAAATCAGAGTCCCAAATCGTCTCAACTTGTTGAGTACACTCAAGGTTGGTCCATTAGGGATATGTTTGACACTATGAAATATTTGATATTTCTGAATGACGGGTTTGACTTAACTAAAATTTATCTTTTGTTAAGTACACTCAAGGAGATAAATTTTAGAGGCATGTTAAGCAAACACATAAGATGTGTGAAAACAAAGAGTTGTAAGTTTAATGATCTGAGAGTTGTATGGAGATACAATTGATAAAAGTATCTACCCAAATGTTATATTAAGGATTGTTGAGTACACTCAAGGTCTTAATATAATAGATGGGATCCCAGCCCACTGGAAGTCAAGTATGGACTCCATAAATTTATGTAAGAGGGTCATAAATTTTAATTAAACAGTGGGAACATAATTAATTTAATAAAAGTACATGTTAAATTAATTGATGCATATTATATATTATTCTTTTCATTTTCGTCATTTATATTTATACCGAATCCTGAGTAACCATATGTTTTGAATGACATACTGGATGCCAACAACTAAACTGAATATTCTTGATTGGCACTGCAATTTGAGAATTGTTCTCAAGTATGAGAAAGTTGATTGTCCTTAAATAGCCATTTTCCAGAGATACCTGGTGATAACTCGATTAAGGAAGATGTGACTGCTATAATAAATGCAAGGAAGACAATAGTACTGCAACGTATGTGATACCTGCAACTATGTCAACTAAGTTACAAAAGCAACTTGAGAGTATAGATGTTAACACATAATTCTTCATTACAAAGAGTTGTATGATAATAATCATGTGTGAAAAGATATTGACTTCCAAACAACTATACCGATGCAAAGTGACAAAAGAATTTTCAGTCAATCCTCATGTACTGAAGATGATTGACATGAGAAGTGTCTCAATTAAGTTCAATCATTAACTATGAACTAAGTATTGACTTAGCTCTGCGATCTCTGTCATAGAGTTTTTCATACTAATTATGAATTATGATATGAATAAGCTCGAATGCATACTTATTAAGTTGCTTAACATGCTTATTACTGTTATGCCCAATAACAAAGTTAAAAGTGGCCAAGCCTTTGATTCCTCTGAGGGTATTAAGAGGAAGTCTAAAGGGACTTTCGAAAAGCACCCAATATGGTTAAGACAGTCTAAGCGAAGGACAATACGAAATCTAATGACCTTTAGTTTCATTATAGAATGAAAGGTCATTGGAAGGAATATAGCGTGGCTTACGTCTACTTCACGAGTTTTTTAGGTATTCGATACCAGATGTAAATCTCATATTTATACAAATATGGAGAAACTAAATAGAAGTAGACCACTGCGAAAGGGAGAAGTTGACCTACACGTTGGAGATGAGCAAAGGTTGCTGCATTGCCTGTAGGAATATACTTCTTGCCATTGCCTTTTCGTTTAGTATTGGAATTAGAGAAATGTTGCTTTATACCAACCATAGCTGGAACATTAAAATGAATTTCATGTTCAAACATGAACTATTTTAATGTTAAGGATAATTGTTGTTCTTGTTTATCTTGATAAAGATCCTAATGGCTATGGTGAATTACAAAACGACGTTTATATTCTTTAATACTAAGGATTCTATAATGAGTATAGAAATTATAAAGTATAAATGCAATAATCTAATTATTACCAAAATCTGGCATGGCAGACTTTGTCATATAGATGAAATGCAATTCCAAAGTTACATAAAGATGTGTACTCGGGATTAATTGATTTTGACAAGTACAAATTATGCATGTCCGACACAATGACCAAATCTTCTTTTACTTGAAAAGAAGAAAGGTTAGCATAATTACTGGTATAATGCATAGTGATACATATGGACTCATATCAATTGATGTCAGGTAATGTTTCTCTTATTTCATCAATGATCATGTATACTTGATGAAACTCAAACATGAGACTCTTGAAAAGTTCAAGGGATTCAAACTAGAAGTAGAGAAACAAATAGGTAAAGATATCATCGCATTAAGATTTGATCAAGTGAGAGTATCTTAAAGACCAAATCTAGATTATTTAATACTAAGGATTCTATAATGAGTATAGAAATTATAAAGTATAAATGCAATAATCTAATTATTACCAAAATCTGGCATGGCAGACTTTGTCATATAGATGAAATGCAATTCCAAAGTTACATAAAGATGTGTACTCGGGATTAATTGATTTTGACAAGTACAAATTATGCATGTCCGACACAATGACCAAATCTTCTTTTACTTGAAAAGAAGAAATGTTAGCATAATTACTGGTATAATGCATAGTGATGCATATGGACTCATGTCAATTGATGTCAGGTAATGTTTCTCTTATTTCATCAATGATCATGTATACTTGATAAAACTCAAACATGAGACTCTTGAAAAGTTCAAGGGATTCAAACTAGAAGTAGAGAAACAAATAGGTAAAGATATCATCGCATTAAGATTCGATCAAGTGAGAGTATCTTAAAGACCAAATCTAGATTATCTAAGAGAGAATGAGATTCTCTTGTAGTGGACTCCTCCATATACACTACAGCATAGTGGTGTATCTAAAAGGAGAAATCGTTAACTATCAGATATATTGCGATTAACAACAAGTCATGCAAATCTCTCAAAATCGTTTTTGAGGTCATGCACTGATTGAAGTGTGTTACACACTAAATCATGTCATATCTAAGTTGGTTAACACAATTCCATGCGAGGTATGGAAAGACAATAGTCTTAATTTATCACATATAAAAGTTTGGGACTGTAACGCTTATTTGAAGCCGATTCATTGAATCGGATAAGTTTGAGATTAAATTCGATAAATACGTATTTGTGGATATTCAAAGTAGACATTTGAATATAAATTCTATTATCATGAAGAAAGTCTTCGTCTCACGAAAATGTTTGCTTTAGGGGAGGACAGTGGGAGCAAAATAGAACTTGAAAGAGTTCAAAAGTCCACAGATATAGTTAACCAAGTAGATAAATCCGAATTTGATCCCATATCTGATATGGGACATACTCTTGATCCAGGATTAGAGACTCCTGAGAACATGTCAGCTCTATATAAGTTTAGTAGGATCATTCGACCTTCAAGAAGGTGCGAATTAGTGATTACTAATCAGGTATTATTGATCCAAGATGATGAACCTACTAATTGCACCAAAATAAAGTCAAGTGTTGACTTAAAAGAGATAGCAAGAGGCCATGATACTCGAGATGAACTCGGCGTATGTGAACAAGGTTTGGACCTTGGTCGAGCCTCCTGATGGAATAAAACCCATAAGGTTTTGTAAATAGTTTACAAGGAAAATGTCGATATGGATGGGAATATCCATATATACAAAGCAAGGCTAGAAGCAAAGGTTAAGTGTTGACCTTGGTGAAACCTTTCTCCTGTAGCCTTGCTGAAGTCCATTCGGATTTTGCTTGCAACAGTTGCATATCGTGACTATAGGTTAAGAGAAGTATCTATGGAACTGAAATCTTCGATTTGATAAAAAGTCAAAGTATTTGATTTTATCAAATTTGAAGACGAATTGTGTGTTTACAAGAAGATAGTGGGAGCATTGTCGCATTCCTAATATTATAGGAAACAACATCCCTATATTTCAATCATTGAAATAAAGGTTGTCAAAAGATTTATTCATGAACGATATGGGAGAAGCAACTTGATCTATAAAGATAAATCTAGAAAATTTTCTAATTCATCCCAATTTACATAGATGAAATCTTGAGAAGATTTCATATGGAGAAACTGATTTACTCTTAAGCGGTATGTTGGAAATGTTCCAAACGTGAAGTAACCGTTGATTCAATAGTAGAAACCTAATACATGATTACTTCAGAAGTAGCAAAGAGTTGTAATCTGGATTATGATGTTCATAAATGAACTTGGAGTAGTTCCTGATATTGTTGATCACATGCCATTGTATTGTGATAACAATAGAGCCATTACGAAAGCGAAGGAACTAAGATCTCATCAATGATCCAAACATGTATTAAGGCGGTATAATCTCATCAGAGAGATAATACATAGCAATGACCAAAAGAGAAGAACAAATTCTCACATTTAACAATTTTGCAGATCCACTGACAAAGAGTTGTCGTAGCATAAAAATGATCGTCATGTAAACTTATGATATTGGATACATAAGTGATTGGATCTAGTGCAAGTGGGAGTTTGTAAGTATTATGCCCTAGGTCCAATTAACTTTGGACATAAATACTTTTGATATATAATGCAATTTAATGGCAGATCTATTATTTAATTAATAGGCAATTAAATAAATAATAGAGTCCGTAGATTCAAATCTTCATAATTTGTTAATCACAAGGAGTTGTGATTGAAAGATACAAATTACATCTGATTGAATCTTAAATCATCCGTGGTCGTAAGTAATAATGAGATAATGATATTGTTATTACGGATAGACTATCAAAAAATGATATTTTTTGAAAGACTATTATCAAAAAATGATTTCGAACAAAATATTGATTTTTTGACCAGAAAATGACAAATCTATACAACAAAAGAAGTTTCGGGTACACAATCCGTGGTACAAAATCCAATAGGACAAAAATAATTCACTGATTGAAGGGTCCGACGCAAAATTCTATTAGACCTCTAACTACACAAACCCATATCAAATTAAAAGATGCAACTGAGATCACCATCTCTCTCTATCACTTACACAAAGTATTCAATCTCACAAAGAGAAAATAAGAGAAAACAATTTCCAACTGGAGGCTTAAAAGAAGACAAACGAGAGATAAGAGAATTTTTGGAAGCACAAAGCAAGAAACAACAATCATAGAAATGACCTAATGGGGCAACTTGTAACGCCTCGACCCGCATGGATCAAAACGTCGCTAGATTAACTGTACTTTAACCGTAAACTTAATAAATAACTATATTTTTAGTGAAAAGCATAAAGATTTAATTTAAAAATTTATATAATTCTAACAATATCATCTAACTGAAATTCGATCGGCATCTTTGTCACTTACACAAAGTATTCAATCTCACTAAGAGAAAATCAGAGAAAACAGTTTTCAACTGGAGACTTGAAAGAAGATGAACGAGAGAGAAGAGAATTTTTGGAAGCACAAAGCAAGAAACAACAATCATAGATATGACCCGATGGGGCAACTAAAGGTTAGATTTTCACCCCTTGATCTTATTTGATGTCCGAATAAGACCCAACTCTACAGGACATCTCAAAATTCAGTAACGTTAAAAACACTTTTCTCGAAATGCAAATGGGTTCAAGTTTTGGATGAATCAGTCAATTTATCGAGCAATGGTAATAGAGAAATTCGGCGAGCAGCCAATATTATCCTCGCCCCCACAAGACCAGTTGGCATCACTACCCAACATAAAACAGTTATCATATCACCACTCTCTCTCTCTCTTCAGAATTTTGAGAATCCCGCTGGTGTACCCAACATTTATACTGTATACATGATGGAATCCTCTGCAAAAAGCTCATCTTCAAACCACAAAAACTTCATTTCTCTGCCCACCTGCAAGAAAAGCACATTGGAGCAGCTATACTATCATCAAGAAATTCCTAAACAGACATTATTTGGGAAACCATTGACTCCAAGTGATGTGGGTAGGCTCAACCTGTAGCAAATTGAAAGGAACCAAATTCATCAACCTTTCACGTATTTTCATAAATCTCCATGTTGAAATCAATGAGAAAATAAAAATACGGAAGCATACCTTGATCCATAGATCTGGATGTCTTAAACAGTTTCTTGATTTTCTAATTGTTACGTGATTTTCCTTTTGAAATCTTCTCTGTTGATCGGGATGCAGTGAGTTTTTGAAAACTCACGTACAATTAGGGACTATGACTCCATATTAAATAACTGATTATTATCTTTCAATTATTTTAAATTGGCTCCTCATCAATTTTAAATAATTATTCTGATCTCTACACTTTAATTCCATGACAATTAATAACCATTAGTCCAAAATTAAACTAAGTGGATCACTTTATCGACTAAGCCTTAAAAATAGCACCACACATTTTAATATATATAAATGTGTGGCCCCATACGATGGAATGTTTCCAACAATCTTCCAGTGTGCCATACATATCTAACTTCTAACAAAAAAGGGAAGGACGATCTACTATTCATGCAATAGTAAATGAATCCAATTTTACTATGCATGATGTCATTTTTTATTTTCCATTTTGTTTATGTCAAACAAATGTTCTTCCAAACATCATCCTATTAGCATTAAAAAAATAATTATGTCAAACAAATGTTCTTCCACACATCATGCCACTAGCATTAAAAAAAAAAAATTAGTAAATATAAACTGCCATGAAAAAAAACTCTTCGCACATGAGTTTAAAAAAAAAAAAACTCTCCGTACAATGCGGAGAGATGGCAAACCATGTGTGGAGTAAAAAAGGAAAAAAAACTCTTCGCATAGTGTGGAGAGATGACAAACCATGTGCAGAGAGTTTCCCAACTCTCCGCACAGTGCGAAGTAAAAAAAAAATCTCTCCGCACAGTGTAGAGAGATGGCAAGCACCATGGCAAAACTCTCAGCATAGTGCGAAGAGATGACATTCTGTGCGGACTCTCCGTAAAAAAAAAAAATACAACAACTTCGCACAGTGCGAAGAGTTGGCAAACTCTCCGTACAATGCGAAGTTTAAAAAAAAAACCTCTTTGCACAGTGACTGTCACGTGCGTTACACGGATTTTACATTTATTGTATTTTTATTAGTATATGAATTTTAATTTTTTGGAAAGTTTTTGAAGCAATATTTAGAAATATTTCCATTATATAAGAAAATAATTGCAAATTATTTTTACAATTACGTAACAGTATTGTGTCATTTAGAAAAAATATACTTGTATATTTCATACTTGAATAAGAAATATAAGAGATTATACAAATTATTTTGCTTGTATTTTTTGATAGTGTTGATATGATTGAATTGAATGTGAAAATTATATTTCTAAATTTTGTGTAATTCAATATTGAAAAATTGAAGATTAGGCACCATATTCATATGCATTTATATTTTGTGCTTCATATATATTTAATATTTATTTTATGCTTATGTTGAAAAAATAAAAATCTCGAATTTTTTTTTGAAATTCGGTTTGGTAAGTGAATATACGATGTTCTGCATTTTCAGTATTTGTAAGTGCAAAAATCGGTATATAAAAATACAATAAGTTGTAAATACGATAGACAGCATATACGGTAAACTGCAAATACGATAAGGTGAAAATATAGTAAATTGTTTGCAAATATGGTAGGCTGCAAATACGGTAGTCAGCATATACGGTAAAGTGCAACTACAGTAAGTTGTTTGCAAATATGGTAGACTGCAAATACGGTACGCTGCAAGTACGTTAAGCTTTATATACGGTAAGCTGCATATATGAATTTATAATTTTTTATAAATGTATAAAATTTATTTAATATTAAATTTCTTAAATATTAAATGTTGTAATTCAATATTGTTTCATTTTTTATAATTGTATTTTCGAGAATTTAAAAAAAAAAAGTGGTTATGAAATTGATAATTTTTAAATGTGTTTTTTGTTGAAGATAAAAATGATTTTTTTATGTTATTTGAAAAAAATTTAATGTAATTTTATTAGCGTAATAAGAAGATTTATTATGCATTTTTATTTTTTACATTTTGTGAAAAATTTTGTTTATGATGATTGACAAATATTCTTCTACACACATATCATGCCAACAACATTAAAAATAATAATAATAATTTTAGTATATATAAACTCCATGAGACAAAATAAAAAAAAAATTTCTCCGCACGTGAGCCAAAAAAAAAAAAACTCTTGGGACTTTATCTACAAGTTCCAAGAGGCCTTTTTTTAAACAACTTTTGAGCAATGCATTGAACACTTTAATTCCTGGCATACAACCCGAAAGTATAATTTTATTGAAAATTGTATCCGCTTCTAATGTTCAAGAGCTGTTATCAAGCAAGTGTAAAATATTGAATTTGGGTGATACGCTAGAGCCTCTATTTGTGAAAGCAATGCCATGGTATTATCAATATCTCCTTCTTTGCACAACTCACATATTGTTTCATTATATGAATTACGAGAAAGCTCATTTTCAATACCGTAAATATGATTTGCATGCTCAGAAATTGAGTTGTGACTGAAATTTAAAGAAGACATAATTAATTTTGAGCCATGTTTTTCGACCTTGTTTCGTTGTATATATGAAAAATTTATAATTTTGAAATTTGACTTGTAATTAAGGAATTTGAAAACAACTCTATGCAATGTGCGGAGAGTTTTTTTTTAATCTGCACTGTGCAAAGAGTTTGCCAGCTCTCCACACATGGTTCAACTCTTTCCGCACTGTGCGGAGAGGTTTTTTTCTCTCCGTACTTTTTTTATTTCGCACAAATTGAGTTGTGACTGAAATTTAAAGAAGACATAATTAATTTTGAGCCATGTTTTTCGACCTTGTTTCGTTGTATATATGAAAAATTTATAATTTTGAAATTTTACTTGTAATTAAGGAATTTGAAAACAACTCTATGCAATGTACGGAGAGTTTTTTTTTTAATCTGCACTGTGCAAAGAGTTTGCCAGCTCTCCACACATGGTTCAACTCTTTCCGCACTGTGCGGAGAGGTTTTTTTCTCTCCGTACTTTTTTTATTTCGCACATAGTTCAACTCTCTACGCACTGTGCGGAGAGTTTTTTTCTCTCCGCATTGTGCAGAGAGTTTTGCAATGGTGCAAAGAGTTTTTCTTGCTCTCTGTATTGTGCGAAGAGTTTGTTTGTCATCTCTCCGCATTGTGCGGAGAGATTTTTTTTTATTCTGCACCGCGCAAAGGGTTTGCCAACTCTCCGCACACGGTTCAACTCTCTCCGTACTGTGTGGAGATGTTTTCTCTCCGCACCTTTTTTTATTTTTACTCCACACTTGGTTCAACTTTCTCCGCACTGCGTGGAGAGTTTTTTTTTTCAATTTTACAACATTGAATTACACAAAATTTAGAAATATAATCTTCACATTCAATTCAATCATATCAACACTATCAAAGAACACAAGCAAAATAGTTTATATATTTCTTATTCAAGTATGAAATATACAAATATATTTTTTCTAGATAACATACTGCTACGCAATTGTAAAAGTAATTTACAATTATTTTCTTATATCATGGAAATATTTTTAGATATTGCTTCAAAAACTTTCTAAAAAAATTAAAATTCATGCACTAATAAAAATACGATAAATATAAAATTCGTGCAACGCACGTGATAGCGACTAGTAATATTATAAATGTGTGCAACTTTATGAGCTCAAACTTGTGTTATCATTTTTAAGAGTGTTTCCAAAAAATCTCGTCCATTAGTTATATTAATGTAGGATCAAAGCAATTTCCATCACATTTAGGGTGACTAAATCCATCAATGGTCACGTACACCCATACAACAAAATGACATAGATCAATCATGGGAGCAGAGCATGGAAATTACATCTTATTTGATCCGAATATGTCTATTTCCAACTGGTCCAAACTTATTTCTTAATTGAGATCAATACTGAACATAATAATAGAGTGGAATGGACTGAACACTTCATTTCTGTACAGAAAAATATCCAAATACACAAACATATCCAAAATAAACATAAAGCAACGAGAATACAAAATCCCACTAAAACATGATATCCCAATGAAATACAACACCCATATGAGCAGTCTACTCATAAAAGACTTAGGGTGGCAATCCCTTAGTAAGCAAATCCGCAATTATGGAGTTTGCCCTAATGCGCTTTATAGAAACCTGTCCACTCTGTACTCTTTCCTTCACAACTTGGAATTTAATGTCAATGTATTTTGACTTACATGAGCTCATGTTGTTAGAATATAGAACTGCCGAGTTATTGCCACAATATAACTTTAGTGGTCTTTCAATTCCATTCAGAATGCGTAGCTTAGTGACAAAATTTTGTGAACATATTCCATGGTTAGAATTTTTATCTTTCTGGTAAAATTATCTTTCTGAATTCTATGACTCAAATCTCATAGCAATTAAACATCTCCTTGCTCTTTGGCATAATTTGATAACAAGTCATACATACTAATTAATATAGCAGGACATATCATATCTCTCACCCAATCACGGATGTTCTCTGCACAAGGAGTCTCATCCAATAATATCCTTTCTCCCAACAGCATCAAGGAAAAGTTTTCTCTTTACAATTTATCCAATTGAAATTCCGCCAAAATTCTATGCGCCTAAGGTATTTGACTTTGTTACACATTTAAGCGTCTGCTTCTATCTTTTATGTGAACTGGAGATAATAGACCTAATTTAGGCTGAAAACAGATAAAGTGGTTGCCAAGTTTGATTTGGCTTTCAAAACCCACCATCAAAGTTAAGCTGGCCTCCAGGGATTCAAGATTTGGTATTGTTGAGAATTAAACCCGTTTCAGTTAAATCTTGTGCTTCCAAAAATTAAGAGTCGTGTTTTACAAAGTAACAACTTCTTCAGTGAAGCTTTCATCCAGATTTCGACACCTGGCATCATTATGTCCATTAGATCAAATTATAGTGACTTGCAATTTAAAAAATCCGGTGCAATTCTTTCTGGACTGCAGCATCATTTTGAGAGATTAATTTTTCATTTGAAGTCCGATCTTGCTCTCTCTTTCTTCCCTACGAGAAGCCCTTCTTTTTGGTGAATTTGGGTCTTTTATTTTTGGAGATTTTGGGGAGAAATATTCTTGGTTTTGGGACAGATTGCTGTTCGGTTTTCTTAACTGTGTGGGAACTCCATTTTTGAGTCGGCTTCTTGGGTTCTATTTCTTGGTGAAGAGCCGTATTTTTACTTGGTGATTGGAGCATGATTTCTCGAGTTTTTCAGCAAATAAAATCTGTAAAACCCTTGTAATACTATAGATACATATGGTAGTGGTGCTGTTCCATTTTTGGTTTGTATGAACCTGTGTGGTTCGAATTGAGTAGGTCGGGTTTTTGAAGATCTTAGTGGTCTGGTTCAATTCCTTAGTGGAACCTAATTCGCTGTGTGATTTGTATATGAATCTTAGTGATTAATTGTTGGCAGAATCTGTGTTTTGGTAGATCTATGTGATCGGTGTTGATTCCTTTGTGGAATATTGACTTGCCTTATGATTTCTCTTGAAATAAGCCTCGTTCATTGTGGGAAGTTCAACATTTGTGAGACCTTTGTGATCTCAATTAGTTCCTGTGTGGAATAGTGGTTGCCTTGTGTAGTTCTAGAAAAGATAAGTCATATATTTGGTTCTTTGTAAATTTCTGGAACACTGTTGTATTTTGTCGTCTGATTTTTGGGGCTTTATGGTGCAACCGAGCTCTATCCATTTTAATGGATGCTCAACAGGGGAATAGGCATTAGAAGTGGTCGCGGAACGTCTGGGGCATCGGCCGAAAAAATCTTGTGATCATTCACAATTTTTTGCACTTTATTTTACTGTTTGTTTTGTTTGTTTGAATCTTGATTAATTCTTGGACGTTCCTCGACTTTTCGGTGGTATCAGAGCAATCTTGGACTACTGGAGCGTCTCTAATTCCTGTGAATTGACTGGATTCTGAAACCTACCTTTAAACTGCAGCAAACATTAGCTGGTGGAAATTGAGTTTTATCAAACTCATTTGATGAGATCTTTCTTGCATTCTGTAATTTGTTTTTACAGTAGAGTCTACAGGAATTGATATCTCTGTTCTTTGTGATTCTGCCTCTTATACTTAGTGTTAAGTGTTTACTGTTTGTGAAAATTGTATAAGTGCATTGGTCATTGACCCCTGACCCCCTAGTCCGCCTGTAGTATTTTTTATTGAGTGTCCCTGTGTGTTCTTGAAATCAAACTTGTGTACTGTGAACTTTCTTGGTAAATCTTGTCATGGCTACTACTAAGTTTGAATTACGCATGTTTAATGGGAGGGGGGACTTTAATATGTGGAGCCAGAAAATGAGGGCTATCTTAATGCAAACGAAATGGGCTAAAGACCTAGATAATTCATGGCCTGTTGAAATGTCTGTTGCTAAAAGAACTGAGTTAGAAGAAATAGCGTGGAGTACTATTTTCTTGTACCTTTTGGACAATGTGATCAGGTGCATAGGTGAAACTAAAACTGTTGAAGAATTGTGGACCAAATTGAAAGCTCAATATGAGCCAAAAACTATTCAAAACAAATGTTTTTTGTTAAAACAATTCTTTTCTTTCAAAATGGACCCTTCGGTTGACTTGGATGAAAACTTGGACAAATTTACAAAATTGACCCAGGACCTTGCCAATTGTGATGAGAAATTATCAGAAAATCAGCTAACTGTGGTCTTGTTAAACTCCATTAGTGATAGACATAAAGACCTAAAGAATGCCTTGGAATATGGAAGAGATGAGCTTACCACAGATATCATCATAAATGCCTTAAAAAATAGGGTTCTTGAATTAAAATCAGATTCTATCAACCATCGAAGTGGAGAAAATCTTTTGTTAAAAGGCAAAAATGTTGGTAAATCTAATTTTCATTCAAAATTTCAAAATGACCCTAAGAAAAGGAATAATGACAAAATGAAATCCAAAACTAAGGCAAATGGAAAGAAATGTTTCTATTGTTGTAAGTTGGGTCACTTTGCAAAGGATTGTTACAAAAAACAAAATGATTTGAAAGGAAAGAAGCTAAGTGAAGGTAATGCTGTTATATCCTATAATAAGAAACAAATTGATAATGGCCTGGTTCTTGTAAATATTGAAAGGAACATGAATCAAGAATGAATTCTTGATTCATGTTGCTTTTTCCACATGTGCCATAATAAAAACTATTTTTTGGATTTTGAACAAACAAAAGGAGGCCAAGTTATCATGGGAAACAATATGACCTGCAAAGTGAAAGGTAGAGGAACAATAAAATTGCTTTTGGAAAATGGCAGAATTTTATTATTAAAAGGTGCCAGATTTGTTCCTGAATTAGAAAGAAACCTTGTGTCTCTAGGAATGTTGGATGACATGGACTTTAACATAAAATTGGGTCAAGGACACATAAAAATCTTTAAGGGTAGTGATTTGATCACTTCTATCCCAAAGAGACATGGTTTATACTTTCTTAATGCAAAACCTTTATTGGGTCTTTCAGCAACGGTTATAAATGATGAATTTAATCTTGCAAAATTGCGGCATTGTAGACTTGTTCACATTGGGGTAAAAGGTTTAAAGGCTTTACAAAATAAAGGTGTATTTGGAAAATCAAATATTGGTGAATTGGCTAAATGTGAACAATGTTTGATTGGAATGCAGGTTAAATTACCTTTTCCCACTAGTACTCATAAATCAAAGCAAATTCTAGAATATTTACATGCGGATTTGTGGGGTCTGGCATCCACCCTACATTGTCTGGTTACAAGTATTACTTGCTTATTATTGATGATTTCTTAAGAAAAATTTGGGTATTTCTTTTGAAAACTAAAGATGAAACATTTACTACATTTAAAGATTAGAAAACCCAAATTGAAAATCAAAAACAAAACTTTGAGAACAGATAATGGACTAGAATTTTGCAATTATGAGTTTAATGATTTTTGCAAGTTGAATGACATCTTAAGACATAGAACTGTAACATACACACCCCAGCAAAATGGCATTGCAGAAAGAATGAATAGAACTTTGTTGATATGATCCAGGAGTCGAGCCCGACGAAGGCAAGTGCGAGACAAGACCCGTTGATAGTCGATGGCGGACCAATGATGTGATCAAGGGTAAAGCAAGTGAAACAAGCGATGGGATTGCTCGTTCAAGAAACCATTGATGGAACCATGTTCGGGACTCAAAATGGAGCAACTTTCATGTTCGGGTCGAAGGCCGAATCAACTTGGATAAATTTGTTATCAAGCGACGAAATCGGAGGCTGAAAATAAGTCGTGCGACCACACAGTGAAAACACCATGCGGCTGCACAGTGGCATACCGAAACTTAAATTGAGATTTTTGTTGAACAATGCGACCGTATGGAAATACACCATACGGCCGCATAGGCAAAAAATTTGGCGAATTTTTCAATTTTGGCAATTGTCCATATTTTGTTAGATTTTGATTCTTTTTCATATTTTGGAGATTATGCTCGACTTTTGCACGATTTTTACCTAATTTTTAGGTTTAGTATAAATAGGAGTTTCCATTCAATTGTTAAAAACCTTTGACATTATTGATATTGAATTAAAGTGAAGTGTATTGTCTTCTCTTCATCGTTCTTTATTGAACAATTTCGAACTTATCAAGTGTTAACTTATGGCGTTCAAACAACCGGATTTAATTCTTGGATGGCGTGATCAAGGGGTCTTTCAAGCATCGTTCTTGTTGGATTTTTTGGTTCGACTTTCTTTTGGATTAATCCTAAACTCTTGGATTAATTTGGCTTTCTTGGGTTCGTCAATCTCGTTGTGGGTTTCGTAGTCAACGTTGCTATGGGATTTGCATCACAAGTGAAACAAGAGATGGGATTGCTCGTTCAAGAATCCATTGATGGAACCATGTTCGGGACTCAAAATGGAGCAACTTTCATGCTCGGGTCGAAGGCCGAATCAACTTGGATAAATTTGTTATCAAGCGACGAAATCGGAGGCTGAAAATAAGTCGTGCGACCGCACAGTGAAAACACCATGCGGCTGCACAGTGGCATACCGAAACTTAAATTGAGATTTTTTGTTGAACCATGCGACCACATGGAAATACACCATGCGGCCGCACAGGCCAAAAAGTTGGCGAATTTTTCAATTTTGACAATTTTTCATATTTTGTTAGATTTTGATTCTTTTCCATATTTTGGAGATTATGCTCAACTTTTGCACGATTTTTACCTAGTTTTTAGGTTTAGTATAAATAGGAGTTTCCATTCAATTGTTAAAAAAACCTTTTGACATTATTGATATTGAATTAAAGTGAGGCGTATTGTCTTCTGTTCATCGTTCTTCATTGAATAATTTCGAACTTATCAAGTGTTAACTTGTGACGTTCAAACAACCGAATTTAATTCTTGGATTGCGAGATCAAGGGGTCTTTCAAGCGTCGTTCTTGTTTGGTTTTTTGGTTCGACTTTCTTTTGGGTTAATCCTAAACTCTAATTTGGCTTTCTTGGGTTCGTCAATCTCGTTGTGGGTTTTGTAGTCAACGTTGCTACGGGGTTCGCATCATTTGTTTAATAAAGTTAGATGCATGCTTTTAAGTTCAGGCTTGCCCAAATTATTTTGGGGTGAAGCTGTTAAAACTGTTGCATATTTGATTAATAGAAGTCCTACAAGTGCTTTAAATTTTGATGTGCCTGAATCTGTATGGACACAAAAAGCCTGTGATTTATTTTTACTTGAAAACATTTGGTTGTGCTGCATATGCTCATCAAAACATAGGTAAACTTGAACCTAGTAACTTAAATATGTGTTTTTAGGCTATACTGAAAATGTTAAAGGTTACAGGTTGTGGGTTTATGGGGAAAAAGGTTACAGGGTTATCATAAGAAAGGATGTGGTCTTTAATGAGTCATGTATGCCATGTTTGGAAGGGAAAAAGGAGAATTTGACTGAAAATGATGTCCAAATTGAGGTGGAGCCTATTAAAATTGATAATACCAGTTCTGTCTCCTTAGAAACAGCAACTAATGAGGCTGACCAGAATGAAAATGAGCTTGATTTGGTCAAACCTAATTTATGTGATGACATAAATATACCTCTAGATGAATACCAATTCACTAGAGATAGGGATAGGAGGCAAATTAGACCACTGGCTAGGTTCAATAGTGATGACTTTGTGTCTTTGTTCACTTTCCAAGAAGAAATTGAATCTGAACCTAGTTCCTATCATAAAGCCTTGAAATCTAAAGATTTTAAGCGGTGGTTAAGTGCTATGGAAGAAGACGTGGCTTTCTTATATAAGAATGAAACTTGGGAATTGGTTGACAAACCTAAGGATAAGAAACTAGTTGATTGCAAGTGGATTTATAAAATAAAGGAAGGGAAAGGTGGCACTAATAATGTTAGATACAAAGTTAGACTAGTTGCCAAGGGTTTCACACAAAAGAGGGTGTGGACTATGATGATATTTTTTCCTCTGTTGTTAAATATACAACAATAAGATGTATTCTTGCTTTAGTTGTACAATTTAAATGGAATCTTGATCAACTAGATGTAAAAATTGCATTCATGTATGGTGAATTGGATGAAGTGATCTAAATGAGACAGCCTCTAGAATTTATTAAAGAAAATCATGAAAAAACTGTGTGTTTGTTGAAAAAATCATTATATGGTCTAAAATAAGCTCCAAGACAATGGTATAAAAGATTTGATTCATTTGTCTTGAAACTTGGGTTTAGTAGAAGTAATTATGATACATTTATTGTAAAGGAAGTGGAGGTAAAGATTCATTGTATCTTGTGCTTTATGTTGATGATATGCTTCTTGCTAGTGCTAATAAATCTGAAATTGATGATATCAAACACAAATTAAAATCAGAATTTGAAATTAAGGATCTTGGTCCCTCTAAGAAAATACTTGGCATGCAAATTATTAGAGATGAGAAATTTGATTGCTTGTTCTTATGTCAACAAGATTATGTGAATAAGATCCTAAAGAGGTTTAATATGTTTGATTGTAAACCTATGACTTTACCCCTTGCTAATCACTTTATATTAACATCTGATTCATGTCCTAAAACTGAAGATGGACTTGAAAGAATGTCTAAAATTCCTTATGCTAATGCTATTGGTTCAGTCATGTACTTAATGATTTGCACCATACCTGATTTGGCTTTTAGTATTAGTGTTTTGAGTAGATTTATGGGAAATCCTGGTGAAATTCATTGGGAAGCATTGAAGTAGTTATTGAGATACTTAAAGGGTTCATCTAACTTGGGTTTGATGTTTAAAATGGATAAAGAGGGGATAATTTTAAAAGGTTATACAGATTCCGATTTTGCTAGAAATAGAGACAATAGAAAATCAACTTCATCTTATTTTTACACTTTGTGTGGTACTGTGATAAGTTGGAAATCTCAGTTACAAAAAATTGTTGCTCTATCTTCCACGGAGGCTGAATATATTGCTGCCACTGATGCCATTAAAGAAGGTATATTGCTGCATGGTTTGTTGAATGAACTTGGTTTTGTAGACACTAATCCAATACTATATTCTGACAATCAAAGTGCAATCCATTTGAGTAAGAATCCCATGGTCCATGATAGAATGAAGCATGTTGATGTAAAATATCACTTTATAAGGGATATTATATCAAAAGGATTGCTGAAAATAAATAAAATACCTATTTTGTATAATCCATCAGATATGGGAACTAAGGTGATACCTTTAAATAAGTTTCAAAACTGTTTAAAGATGTTATCTATTGATTCTTTTCATTGATTGTACAGGTACTTGAAGCAAATGACATTATAAATGTTGGTGAAGCTTGTGGGTGCACTATAGCCTTAAATTTTGGAAGCAAGGTGGAGATTGTTGAGAATTAAATCCGTTTCAGTTAAGTCTTGTGCTTCCAAAAATTAAGAGTCGTGTTTTACAAAGTAACAACTTCTTTAGTGAAGCTTTCATCCAGATTTCGACACCTGGCATCATTATGTCCATTATATCAAATTATAGTGACTTGCAATATAAAAAATCAGGTGCAATTCTTTCTGGACTGCAGCATCATGTTGAGAGATTAATTTTTCATTTGAAGTTCGATCTTGCTCTCTCTTTCTTCCCTACGAGAAGCCCTTCTTCTTGGTGAATTTGGGTCTTTTATTTTTGGAGATTTTGGGGAGAAATATTCTTGGTTTTGGGACAGATTGCTATTCGATTTTCTTGACTATATGGGAACTTCATTTATGAGTCGCCTTCTATTTCTTGGTGAAGAGCCGTATTTTTACTTGGTGATTGGGGCATGATTTCTTGAGTTTTTCAGCAAATAAAATCTGTAAAACCCTTGTAATACTGTAGATACATATGGTAGTGGTGCTGTTCCATTTTTGGTTTGTATGAACCTATGTGGTTCAAAGTGAGCAGCTCTCTTAGTGGTCTGGTTCAGTTCCTTAGTTGAACCTGATTTGCTGTGTGATTTGTATATTAATCTTAGTGATTCATTGTTGGCAGAATCTGTGTTTTGGTAGATCTATGTGATCGGTGTTGATTCCTTTGTGGAATATTGACTTGCCTTGTGATTTTTCTTGAAATAAGCCTTGTTCATTGTGGGAAGTTCGACATTTGTGAGACCTTTACGATCTCAGTTAGTTCCTGTGTAGAATAGTGGTTGCCTTGTGTAGTTCTAGAAAAGATAAGTCCTATGTTTGGTTCTTTGTAAATTTCTGGAACACTGTTGTATTTTGTTGCCTGATTTTGGGGGCTTTATAATGCAACCGAGCTTTATCCATTTTAATGGATACTCAACGGGCGAATAGGCGTTAGAAGTGGTCGCCGAACCTCTGGGGTTTCGGCCGAAAAAATCTTGTGTTCATTTACAATTTTCTGCACTTTATTTTACTGTTTGTTGTGTTTGTTTGAATCTTGATTAATTCTTGGACGCTCCTTGACTTTTCAGGTATCTCACATCTTTTACCGACAGGAAATAATATCTGAGAAGTACTCTTCCATTTTTCTTTCATATTATTTCTTGCAAAGACATTTTCAAGCACTGCATGTCTCAGAAAATACTAAAATGTTTCCTTCTGATTTTCCATTGTAGGGGACTGTAGTCATTGTATAGGATGGAATGATGGATAAACTAAATGATAAGTGTGTTTTTACACACTTATTTAGCTCACAAACATGACTTAAATATGGACAAAGTAGTTGAATTGTGACTTAATCTCGTTAAATTCATACAATATAGGTGTTCCCACGAAAAAGATGGAATTCAGAAAAAAAGAGCCGAAAAATGACCAAAACGGAACAAAGCGATAGTTCGGGGACCAAATGTGCAAATATTGGAAAGTTGAGCTAAAGTGCAGAATTAGAATGAAAATATACCAAGTATGGGATTGAGGACGATACAAGTGATTGGAGGAAGAAAGAAATAACACTGGACTGAATTGAAGAAAAGTGAAAGATGAGGGACTAAATTGCAATTAATCAAAAGATGAGCCGAGCAAATGATCAAGGAATTGATTGACCCAAACATCAATTAGGAGTCAATATTTGATAATGGAACAAAGGAAAGAAAGAAAAGAGATCAAGAAAAGAGAAAACGGAGTTTAGGGACCAAAATGACAAGGTTGTAACTTTACAACCTTTCGGCCGCATGTAACAATACCATGCGGCCTCACATGGTGGTGCAGGGTTTTAATTGAGGAGAAAAATTGAACCATGCGGTCGCATGGCCTTATTTTCGAAAAAAAATCTGAACTTCCATTTTTAATTAAAACTCTTTCGGGGCTCCGTGAGGACATGATATAAAAGCCAAAATTCATCAAAATTAGGGTAGAATGTCCAGGGAGAAGAAGAATACAACTTTTGGAGGCAAGGAACACGAACTTGAAGCCAATTTCACAAGGATTTAAAGGAGTTTTCAAGGTTTTATTCAAGATTTCAGATTTCAAGAACTTTCATACGGGTGTTATTCTTTCTATTTATTAATTTCATTTTTTTCTGTAATTATGAAGTTTCTAGACTAGGTTTTCAATTACTAGGTGATCGATGAACCGTTGTTTGTTATTTTAATTCTATATTTCATGAATTTAATATAAAGACTCGTTTGGATAATTTGATTGATTTACATGCATTAATTTTCTTCCGCAATTAGTGGCCAATGATTGTGTGAGTGTTGATGACTTATTTTTTACATTTAAGAGAAGTGGAATAGGTTCGATAAGGTGTAAATTAACATAGGGTCCGATAGGGGATAGAGATATACCTTTATGCTTTATGCAATTCTTAAATTGTTCACAAAACTACATTTATTCTTGTATGTTTGCATCATCCATAGAGATATAGGCTGGTGGTGTGCAAGAATAGGTCTAATATATATCGAGAGAGTATATTGGATAGAATTAGGAACATTGAATTGGCAAAATTTCATCGAATCATTAATTTTATGAAATTAGGGTTTTTATAACTTCAATTGGGGATTCGTGATCCTAGTGACTTTAGTTTGATTAATTTCTATAAATTAGCTTTTGAATTTGCATAATTTCATTTACTTGAGTGTTTGAGTCATTTAATTAGAGAAATTTCGAAATTAGGGTTTCTAATTGAGAAATTAGGGGTTTCAATAGAAATTAGGGTTTTTAGTTGAAATTAGGGTTTCTTCATTGAAATTAGGGCTTTTTGCATTTAGACCATATTTTCACTCAATTAGATTCGGTTAAGGCTAGATTAGATAGAATTGAACTACTCAATCTCTGAGGGACGATATTCAAACTTTTTAAAATCCACTTTATTACTTGTTACGAACCGACACTTACGGTAGTTTTAAATCGAAAGAATTATTTCGTGAACAAGTTTTTGGCGCCGTTGCCGGGGATTGAGTATTCGTTTAATTTTATTCAATTTAGCACTAATTCGAACTTTTTATTTTTAATTTATTTTAGTTCATTTTATTTTATTGTTAGTTAGTTTTATTACATAAGTACATATTTTAGTTACTTAAATCCTTAAATTGAATTCTATTGCAGAAGTGCATGCTAAGATCTGCTGAAGGAGATCTACTCCCAGCCGACCCAAAGATTGAACGAAGCTTTAGAAGAAGGCAGAGAGAAAACAAAGCAGTGAGAAATCAGATGGAGAACGTACAACACAATCTTGTTGTACAAGCCAATGAAAGAGGGGAATAAGACGAAGGAAACATGCTCGTTGGAGAGTTCATGACCCCTCAAATCATTCAAAGCCAATCCAGCATTGTTTATCCACCGTTCGGGCAGCCGAATTTTCAGTTGAAGACAAATGTGATACAACTGTTCCAGAACGGACATCAGTTTTATGGAAGAGTTGAAGAGAACCCGCACACGCACGTCTCGCGCTTCTTAGAGATGTGCCAGCACTTCAGATATCAAGGAATCTCTGACGACGCCATAAGATTAAGACTGTTGCCACATACTTTGTGGGACAAGGCGATTGAATGGCTTGATTCTCAGCCGATAGCCAGCATTACTACCTAGAATGACCTAGCTCAGAAGTTCTGTACTAAGTTCTTCCCACCGGCCAAGATTGCAAAGCTAAAACACGACATATCTATCTTCAGGCAAGGTGAATCTGAAAATTTTGATGAGGCTTGGAACATATTCAAAAATCTACAAAGGAAGTGTCCGCACCACGGGATTAGCAAGGGACTTCAAGTCCAATATTTTTATGCAGGGCTACTTCCAGCTTTCAAGAGCATGGTCGACTCTTCAGCTAATGGGTCATTGTCCACAAAAACAATTGATGAAGCATTGAAGTTATATGAGACAATGGCTACAACCTCAGCAATGTGGACTATGGAACGAGCAGTACCAAAGAAGACACCAGGAGTTAATGAAGTGGATGTATATTCAGCGTTATCTGCCAAGATTGACTCATTATTTCACAAGGTGGAAAACATTACCTAGTCAGCTAATGCAGCGCAGACAAAGAAGGCAAATTGTGAGGAATGTGGGGCTGAGCATGTGACAACAGAATGCCCAATTTTGACACAAGGAAAAGAGCAAGTAGATTTTGCTCAATGGGGACAACGCCAGCAGAATAATGTGTATGGAGAGACCTTCAACCCAAGCTGGAAAAAGCACCCCAACTTTTCTTGGAGCAACCAAAATAAGAACATGTCACAAGGGCAATACCAACAGCAAGAGAAAAAGCCTCAATTGGAAGAAATGTTCGGCAAATTCATGGAACAGACCAACCAATATATGGAGGCGAACAACCAATTTATGAAGAAGATAGAAGCCACTCTTCAGGACCAGAATGCAGCCATTAAGAATTTGGAAACTTAGATGGGACAGATGGCAGTTGCATTAACAGGTAGAGCACCAGGCAGCCTGCCAAGTAACAGAAGTCAATCCGAAAGAGCATGCAAAGGCTATAACAACGAGAAGTGGGGTGGAATTGCCTGAGAGACAAGTGAATAATCCCGTGGCAAACAGAGAAGAGGTGTCTCCTGAAGTAGAAGAGAATTTGGAGCAAGAAGAATAGACAGAAGAGCCAACACTGAGAGCAAATAAAGGAAACTCAAGGGATAAAGAAACTGTAGCTGTGAACCCCTATGAGCCACCCATACCGTTCCCACAGAGGCTGAAGAAGCAAAAGATGGAACGGCAATACAAGAAGTTTCTCGAGGTCTTCAAGAAGCTCCATATCAACATCCCATTTGCTGAAGCACTGGTTCAGATGCCTAGCTATGCAAAATTCCTAAAAGACATCCTATCAAACAAAAGGAAGCTAGGAGATCATGAGACAGTTATGCTAACAGAGGAGTGCAGTGCCAGGATTCAGAGAAAGCTCCCGCCAAAATTGAAAGATCCAGGGAGTTTCACTGTCCCTTGTACCATTGGTGAATTTTATTTTGATAAAGCTTTATATGATCTTGGTGCAAGTATTAACTTAATGCCATTGTCTGTTTTCAGGAAATTAGGATTGGGAGAAGACCTTACAGCTGGCTGACAGATCATTAACACATCTACGAGGAATAATTGAAGACGTGATGGTTAAAGTGGAGAAGTTCATATTCCCAGCAGACTTTTTGATTCTGGATATGGAAGAAGATAAAGATGTTCCTTTAATACTGGGCAGACCATTCTTAGCCATAAGCAGAGCTTTGATCGACGTTCAGAATGGGCAGTTGATACTGAGATTAGGAGAAGAACAGGTTTCATTCAATGTCTTCAAGGCCATGAAACTGCCAATAGAGACTGACAGATGTTTCAGGGTTGACATGAATGATAAAATGATTGAAGAGTTATTTACACTGCAAAACCCATCAGATGCATTGGAGGCCTGCATTGCATATCTAAATCCACGAATTCTGATTCTGAAGATATAGAAATGTGTGCAAGATTTTTGGAGTCCAACCCACCTTACACGCGGAAACGATACTTTGAGCGGCTTGGGATAGGGCCAGAGAAATCACAGCCATCTATTCTGAAACCACCAAAGTTGGAACTTAAGCAGCTGCCCCCACACTTAAGATATACATATTTGGGGAAGTCCAATACACTTCCAGTGATAATTTCAAACATGGTTAGTGAAGTGGAGGAGGAAAAACTTCTTAGGGTGCTTCGAGATAACAAGCAAGCAATTGGGTGGACCATTGCTGATATCAAAGGGATCAGCCCTTCCTTATGTATGCATTAAATTCTCATGGAGGAGAATTTTCAACCAACAGTTGAAAGTCAAAGAAGGCTAAACCCAAACATGAAGGAGGTAGTAAGAGCTGAGGTGATCAAACTTCTGGATGCTGGAATAATCTACCCGATATCAGATAGTAAATGGACTAGTCCAGTGCAAGTTGTGCCCAAGAAAGGAGGAATTACAGTGGTTCAGAATGAAAAGAATGAGTTGATTCCGACAAGGACGGTAACAGGGTGGAGAGTTTGCATTGATTACCGCAAACTAAATACCGCTACAAGGAAAGATCATTTCCCTCTTCCGTTTATAGATCAGATGTTGGAGAGATTGGCAGGCCATTCCCACTGCTGCTTTCTGGATGGGTATTCGGGTTATAATCAGATACAAGTGGCACCGGATGATCAGAAGAAGACCACCTTCACATGCCCCTATGGTACCTTTGCATACCGAAAAATGCCATTTGGACTTTGCAACGCTCCTGCCACATTTCAGCGATGCATGATGGCAATTTTCTCAGACATGGTAGAGAAATTCATTGAAATCTTTATGGATGACTTCTCTATCTTTGGGACCTCATTTGATGAGTGTTTGGATCACTTAAATTTGGTTTTGCAAAGATGTAGAGAAACGAACTTAGTATTAAACTGGGAGAAATGTCATTTCATGTTTCAAGAGGGAATAGTCTTGGGACATAGAGTATCGGCAAAGGGGATAGAGGTGGATAAGGCGAAAATTCAAGTTATTGAGAAATTACCACCACCTACATCAGTAAAAGGAGTTTGAAGTTTCCTTGGGCATGCAGGGTTTTTCAGGAGGTTTATAAAGGACTTCTCCAAAATCACCAAGCCTCTGTGCAACTTGCTAATGAAAGAGGTATCTTTTGAGTTTGATGAGGAATGTTTGATAGCGTTCAATACTTTGAAGGAAAAACTCACAACAGCGCCTGTGATTGTGTCACCTGATTGGGATTTGCCCTTTGAGCTAATGTGCGATGCGAGTGATCATGCAGTTGGTGCGGTATTGGGACAAAGAAAGAATAAAATCTTTCATGTGATATACTATGCAAGTAGAACTTTGAATGACGCCCAAATCAACAATGCTACGACCGAGAAGGAATTGCTAGCTGTGGTTTATGCATTTGACAAGTTTAGATCGTATCTTGTTGGGTCTAAGGTTATCGTCTACATAGATCATGCCGCTCTAAAGTATCTTATGACAAAGAAGGATGCTAAGCCGAGATTGATCTGTTGGATATTGTTGTTGCAAGAGTTCGATAGTGAGATCAAGGATAAGAAGGGCAGTGAAAATGTGGTAGCCGACCACCTATCAAGATTGGAACGGGATGAACCTGAGATGTCAGTTGACATCAATGAAATCTTTCCAGATGAGCAAATTTTTGGAGTAGAAATAGTCCCATGGTATGCTGATATCGTTAACTACCTTGCTAAATCCATCCCGCCACCAGACTATTCTAGCCATCAAAGAAAGAAGTTCTTCGCAGAGCTGAAGTATTACCTTTGGGAGGATCCCATTCTCTACAAAAGAGGCGCAGATTAGATAATCAGAAAATGTATTCCTGAAGATGAAGTACCTGAGATTCTAGAACATTGTCACTCTTCTGCATATGCTGGGTATTTTGGAGCTTCAAAGACAGCAGCAAAGATACTACAGTCGGGTTTCTATTGGCCTACTTTATTCAGAGACACGTTCGAATATGTGAAGAGATGCGATAAATGTCAACGAACCGAAAATATCTCAAGAAGAAATGAGATGCCACTAAATTACATCTTGGAGGTTGAAATATTTGATGTATGGGGGATAGACTTCATGGGACCTTTTAATTAGAGAAATTTCGAAATCAGGGTTTCTAATTGAGAAATTAGGGTTTTCAATAGAAATTAGGGTTTTTAGTTGAAATTAGGGTTTCTTAATTGAAATTAGGGTTTTTTGCATTTAGACCATATTTTCACTCAATTAGATTCGGTTAAGGCTAGATTAGATAGAATTGAACTACTCAATCTCTGAGGGACGATATTCGGACTTTTTAAAATCCACTTTATTACTTGTTACGAACCGTACACTTGCGGTAATTTTAAATCGAAAGAATTATTTCGTGAACACTAAACATAGAGCAACATATGAATAAAGTCTTAATTCTCACACTTAAGATTCAACATTTCTCAGCAGCAATGCACCAAACTTTGGATACTCTTCTATTTCTTAAGCTACAAAAGTCTTCCTCCTATCGTTACTATTCATAAAACATGTTGAAAAATACTAACACGTCAAGATAACTTGTCATGGGAAAAGATTCTACGACAAAGATTGCTTGTGTTGCCTAGATATTTAAATTATTCCAGAAAGTAATTTAATTGATTAATCGTTAAATACCACCCTCAAAATAAAATGTTAAAATTACACACTCAACATATAAGTTCGACTAATAGTAAACATGGTGCTTCAAAAATTAATAGTTAAAAAAAGAAAAGAAAAAGTGAGCTAACTTCGACAATAACGAGTCCTCAAAACTGAGCTTTTGATCCTTGAGTTTATGCGTCATCAAGTCGGACATCCGATCCCTAAGAGGCCCATCAATTCCAATATAAGCCTATTAACACATATTCAGACATAAAAACAGGAATCATATATAACCCACCTAAATTATCCGATGAAATTTAAGACTGGTCACGATTAAGGCGTCGAAGAAATTAATGGGACCTTGAAAATGGAGGGAGTCACATATTTTCCGTTGGTATGAGACTGAGCTGCAAGTGATGTGAAGAGTGATATCAGATCTTCCAATTCGTTCCGAGAGAACGCTTTGCAATTAACTCCATGGAGCTTTTAACATTCATGTTCTACAAGTATTTCTAGTAGAAATTGGAAAATAGACCTGTTGGAGGAAGCAAAGCGAGGATTCGCGGAAGATGATTCAGAGATGCCCATTGATGATTGATCATTTTCTGCGTAACATTTTTTTCTACAGTTGAAGTCCTCAAGTATTGCAATAATTCTTCAAAGACCTTTTGCTTTTCTTGCTTCACAAATTTTGTTAATTCAAGAATTGACATACATGAGTTCAAACCCCCGTAGGCATGTCAACGGGTCGAGCTGAGACGAGCTAGTTCGCGAGCTGAAACATGAAGTTCAGGCTCGACTCAAGTAAAATGATGCGAGCTTTTTTTGGGGTCCGAGCCGAGTCGAGCTTCCGGCTCGAGCATTACCGAGCCGAGTAGCTTTTATTTTTTTATATTTCGTGACAATAATAACCTTATTTTAAAAATTTTAAATTTGTGCAATTTTTACGAATTATAAATTAAATAAAAGTTACAATCCGTAGAGGGTTAATTCGAAATTATAAATGTAAAATTCCTAACAACCACCACATGACTATTCATTATAGGTAATATATTCTCTGTTAAATGTTTTAATTTTTCTTTAAAAACAAAGAATTTATTCATCCCCACCTGCCTTATTTTCCCTACCTACTGCCTTAAAGCTGCCTATTAAATTGGAAACTAGATAGCTACCTTAAATGATAGCAAATATGCTGCCTAAGGTCCCCCGGGGCATATCCTAGTAGTGCAAAGAACAGGAGTGAGGTTATTTCACGCCTTGCTGACAGCCGCAGTGTGGGGGTTCGATTCCTGAGACATGGAATTGAACTCCTTGTAGGCGCAGTATACAGGTAGCTCTTATTCTCTGGTCTGTTGGGGCACATCTCGCGATTTATTTCCCTCACAAAGCTTTAGGGACAGAGCAATGGGGCCCTCAAGGTTGGGGTTCAACGTTTAAATATGCTGTCTAAGGCAGCTATCTAGCTGTTGATTAAAAGGCAGCTTTATTTTTTTTTTTATAATTTTTTTGTTTGCATTTATTTTTTTTATTTTTTTTGGCTCAGGCCGAAATAGTCCATGACACGATCTGGCTCGGGCTCAAATCGATGCCCTAAAATGGGGCTCGGCCACCACCGAGGCTTTTCCCGGACCAAGTCACAGACTGTCAAGCCGAAGAGCCAAATTTACATCCCTAATCAACTGTGTCAAGCCATGCTTCATCCACCTCATCATTGTGTCAACTGCTCATAAAGTAAAGGAGTAACGCTATTTAATAGTATTGATATTTAACATTTGTTTAGGTGACAACACCAATGACATTAAATTAAATGAGTCACATAATTTCATATTTAATTGAACATATCATATAATGTTATCTAAGTCGGTGCTCTAGTGGCATGCTACTGCTTTAAATAGCATTATTCTAAAGCGAATATGTCTAAACTTCATTAGTCATTACACCTCTATCTCCTCTTGATTAATTAAAACTTATTCTTATTTTCTAAAATTCTTTTCAATCACACGTTTTAAAAAAATTACGAATTTTATGAACTTTTCAACTACATATTTCATCATATTTTCTCAAAATTTACCAATAATTCGATTTTTAACTAAATCAAACATGGACTAAATTTTTGTTTTGCTGATTTATTAACTTGAGCTTTTTCAAAGTCACTTTTCTTGAAATTGTTTTAAAAAGCACATTCATTTAATAAAATAATATTATGCAAGAAATAATGACATTTTCCCTACATTTTAACATGTCTAAAATAATCACCTTTCACTAAGTCCTCATCTGAGCTCCATTTTTTAGAATAAAATTTGTAAAAAATGATTTTTAAAAAAGTGTTTGGTTAAAAAGTGGGAAAATTTTTCAAGGTTAAGCGCAAAATTATTTTATTAAGAGAATATATAATTGAAAATGACTTTAGAAGGAAAAAAATGAGTTTTAAAAAATGAAGCTCAAACAATGGCAAAACCACTTCTCAAAAAATAAATATCGCACAAAGGCTAAATTTGATGAAGAATATTAGCATCAATTTTACTTGAAATATTATATCTTGCTAAATTTAGTGTCTACTTGAGCCTTATTTTATAAAAATCCATTTATTTTCCAAGAGTGTGTTTGATTGCCGATTTGGTTTACATGATCACATTTTTCTTAAAAACAAAGAAAATATTTTCTTTAGGGGGAGTAGGTTTTTATTTTCTAGGTAACTTTTCTCTCTTTCTCTCTCATCTACCTTCCTTCTTATTTATTCACCAATAAAAAATGGATGAGTATAACATCTTTAAGGTTGAAAATTAAATCAATCATATGCTTTTTTTTTGACAATTTTCATGCAAATAATTTTTAGGCAATAATTGCCTAGAATTTATTTTTTCTCATGTAAATTTTATACTTGCAATCAAACTTCATTTTTCAATAAAACATTCTCCCTAAAAAAATTTCCTGCTTTTTCACAACACGTTCTTAAAAAAATTACTATTATAAAATCTATTATTTCAAAAAATGTGGCTCGAACAAAGATTTAAATTCTGTAAATTATATGCATTATTAACAAAGCATTGAAACTTCATTTCATTTTCTCTTGCGACAGGAAGATTCCTTGAAAAATATCATGACAAAGATTAGATAACACAAAGAATTTTGATAGGAGAAAAATAAAACAGTTGGATTTGAAGCGCTTTAGAGAATTTCTGAGATGGTTCTGATAGAAATTTTTTCTCCTCCATCTTCTACATTAATTTTTTTTTTGAGAATTCTCGAATTTTTCTAGTTGTGTTATCACTCGTGTTCTTCATGGAAAACTGTATTATTTAAATTTTTTTTTCTTAAACCATCTTTTTCTCTACAAGGACCCATCTATGATGTGGGGCCTAATAAACCCTTAGTTACAGGTGTCAAGTTGGCAAGTTCAGACCAGCCCAAAACTGCTAGGCTTGCTAAATAGAAGCCCTGATCGTTAATCGGCCCAAGCCAGATCAGGCCAGTCTATGGCTGGGTGTCACTAACTAGCTATCCAGTTCAGTCTCAACGGTCACACCCAGTGGTTACCTGTCGAAACCATGTACAAATAAAAACAATTTTAACAATCTTCTCCAATTTACTTCGTGTAATTCTATTCTTTTTTCTTTTCTTTTTTTTAAAGCTTAACAGACTTACTAAATTTTGTTGGGTTTCAGTTTGATTCTTCTTAATTTGAAACAAAGTGAGCTTAATTTTTAATTATTAAAGTCAAACTTAAATTTGTCTCTTGAGTCGAGTTAAAATTTTGATAGAATCGAGCAAGTCAGATAAGATGGTTCCCTTTTAAAAATTTGCTGATTCAACCCAAGATCTAATCGATAATTGAGGCAGCTCGATCCTAGACACAATAGAGCCTTGCTGGCTGGTTCTATCATGTGCTTTAATGTAAAATAAAGCAATCATATTGCCAACTTATTATAATACAATGATCAAGACAATTTTATTATTCACATCTTAAAATTACAGGTTAATGTAGTTAATATAATCTAAATTGAACCCTTACAAGTTAAGAGATTAAAATTTTACGGCTCGTGCAATTAATTATATGTATTTATTTCGATCATATAAATTGATAATTTACTTTATCTATTTAACAGTTCGACTTAATTGGTCTATAAGAGACATTCAATTCCTTTTTTCTTAATTGAATAATAGTGCTAGTGATTTATTTTGCATGCAATAGTAACGAAGTAATGTTAGAAAGAGAGATTCATAATATGGAAACAATTCGATTCGAGATTAAAAATTAAAAATATATCTTGCAACAAGTTTATTGATATTTTAAGAGTAGAATTTAGGTGAAATGTTTCGGACTCGATGCATAAAATTTTTTTGGCACGATTCAAATTTATTTGGACAGAAAATTCTTGATCATCTTTGTGTAAGTTTGGTTGGTTGTACTGTAACCTCCATCTATCAGAAGATTGATTCCACTCACAAACTTGGATTCATCGCTGCTCAAATACAGTGCCGCCTCCGCCACATCCTCCACCGTCGGCACCATCCCTTTTAAATTCGACGAAGCAGAGAGTATCTCTTCCGCAATACTCTTATCCACTCCCAGTGCTTTAGTCATCAGTGGTGTCGCAATTGCACCTGGTGATACGCAATTCACTCGTATCCCATACTGCCCTAATTCCACACACAAATTTTTCATCAACCCCACCACTGCATGTTTCGACACTTCATAGGAATGAGGGGATTCGCCTGCAACAACGGAAGCATTGCTCGAAGTGAAGAGAATTACTCCGGTTTTTGCTGGAATCATGGCTCTGGCTGCATGTTTGGACCCTAGATATGCACCAAAAACATTTACATCGAAAACCCTTTTGAAGTTTTCATTGTCTGAATCGACGATACTGGAATCTAGGTTTCCAAGGATACCGGCATTGTTGAACATGATGTCTAGTTTTCCATGTTTGCGCATTGTGAAGTAAACAACGTTTTTGACATCGTTTTCACTTGTGACATCACAATGGACATATGAAAAGTTTTCTGGGGATCCGAGCTCTTCACAAATTGACATACCTATTCAAAACATAATTTAAATAAATTATTTTGTCTCTCTTATAATGGTCTAAATTTTTAGCAGACCTTTATCATCTTGGACGTCAGCAATCACAACTTTCGCGCCATGTCGGGCAAAAGTTCTTGCGGTGCTTTCACCGAACCCGCTTGCTCCACCTGTAATAATGGCAACTTTGCCTTCTAACCTGCATTTATAATATTATCATCAGTGTATGAAAAAATTGTAGGCACTAAGAAGCAAAATATTGGACCACATATATATATATATATATAGACACACACAGAGACCTTTTAGTGGTCGAAGATACACTGGAGAAACCCTCCATTTCTGAAAAAAATATGGAAACTGAGAGACTACACAGATGGGTTTTTTGAAAATTGTGGAAGGCAATTTATAGATTGCATGAAAGCATGGTGGATGTACCTAACATTAATTCTAGTTATTGAAGCTAACGCACGAGCTAAAGACTAGAGCCAAGCCAAGCCCTCTGCATGTCTTATTAATTAGTTAGTTAATTTGTTGGACCACAGTGTATTAAAAATTTGTAGGCACTAAGAAGCAAAATATTGGACTTCCATTTCTAATTTAATTAAGATATCTCTCTCTCTCTTTCTCTCTCTCGTGTGTGTGCGTATATATATATATATAGACACACAGAGAGACACCTTTTAGTGGTCGAAGATACAGTGGAGAAACCCTTCATTTCTGAGAAAATTATGGAAACTGAGAGACTGCACAAATGGGTTTTTTGAAAATTGTGGAAGGCAATTTATAGATTGCATAAAAGCATGGTGGATGTACCAAACATTAATCCTAGTTATTGAAGCTAACACACGAGCTAAAGACTGGAGCCAAGCCAAGTGTTGTTAATTAGTTAGTTAATTTGTTGGGCCAATAAGCTGTAAAATTAGTTAGTTTGTTGATGCATTGCCAGCTGGCTTAACTAATTCTGTTATGCCTATAAAATTACTGCATATTGGGCTTTCTATTTACAATTTATCCAATTGAAATTCCGCCAAAATTCTATGCATTTAAGGTATTTGACTTTGTTACACATATAAGCATCTGCTTCTTCTTCTTCTTATTCTTTTTTTTTTATCCGTAAATAAATTTGTATTGATTCAAAATTGGTTACAATTACTCCGAGCATACAAAGTAAAACATTACAAAGATCCAATGATCCAAACCAAGTGACGAAATATAATTCGAAGTATTACAAACTTGGCTAATATGTTAAAATTCCCCTTAGTCAGTAGCCATTAACTTTCAAACAAGCAGGCTGCTGGAAATCAATCCACGTATCGGGACGAGACATGTGCTGCCATGAACCCCTGACTGGATTCAAACATGACTGCAAAGTGGACAGGTAGGCTGCTTGAATGCAACGTCATTTTCAGGACATATGCTTCAATGAAACGTCATTTTCTAAGTGCCTAATTCAGGCAGCTTAATTAGAAATCTGTAGGGACCAATGCTAAATGCAAATCTTAAATGGCAGAAAAAGGCAGCTGGACGGCAAGCTGCTTCCTGGCAAAGATCTGTTGCACCTGGGAATGAATTACTGCCTAACCGGGCTAGAGTTTAAATTTTGGTCAAAAAGTTCAAAATTTTTTGAATTTTATGCCAAAAAAAGGAAACAAATAACTGGAAAAACAGTTTGTTCGTAAATGATAAGTGCAATTTGTGTATTTATTTATACCACATTATTAAACTTTCAAGTTGTCAATTTATTAATTTTTATCTAACTTAGGTTAACTTTCATTGTGTTTTTAGTGATGGACTAGTTTGAAACATTTGGAAAAGGACGATGGATTAATTGGTCATTCAATGAGAAGTTTAGAGATCAAATTTCATACTTTGAAAGTTGAGGACTTGGAGAAAAATAATATAATAATTGGGCCTCAATTGGACCTTGAATTGGAAGCAAATTGTATAAGTGGTTGGACTTTTAATTGGACTCCAACTCAAAGTGCCCTTGGGGATTTGATTTTATAGACATTAAAAAAGGGCAATTGAGGAATTGGAGAGAATTCTTTGCAGAGTAAAACATTGGGCTGAGTGCAAATTGGAAGAGAATTGGAGTTCTTTTGTTAATCAAATGGGGGCTGATTCTATATATTGACACATACAGAAGCCAGCAGCTTGGAGAGTGGAATTAAAAGAGACATGTGGAAATTACAAAAGTCCAGGCATTTAAAGATCCCAATGAATAAATTAGGTGGGAAGGTTTTTTTCATTCAGATTCAGATATTAATTTAAATATTAATATTAATACTAAATATTTCATCCCCAATTTATCCCTAAATTCAATTTTACAGCATCTTCTCTCGCCACTCTCTCTAATTAACCCACATCTCCGGTGTCACCGTCCACTGCTGGAGACCAAGCCTGTCGAACTCACATCAACGATCGTTGTCGGAGACAATGCCATACCACCACCCACTGCTCACTCAGGCTGAAGTGCAACAGCTGAGTCTTACGACGATTGGAAATTTCACCAATGATTCATGGCATTTGCCTGGGATGTGAGAGTCAATTCTTCTCTGCTCAATTTTTGCTGGTCGACGCTGCTGCGAATGGCAGCATCGCGATGGTATGGTGTTGTAAGTATGGTGTGGATCTGGTGGCAGTATGGTGTGGTGCAAGCGGTGGCTATAGTGGTCAGTACTTTTTTTTGTTAGTGTTTGTTGGTGGTATGAGTGGTGACTCTTAGTTCAGCAGCCGCGATGTTTACGGTAGCTACAGCAGTATTGTGTTGTTCTGCAGTGGTATGTTCTTCAGTGGGAATGTGATGTTTGTGATGTAGTATTGTTCGTATGTTGAAGAGGGATAGGTAGCTCCTGGTGGCCGGCTTGGCTTGCTGCAGTGGTAGTTTTCATGTGGTGGTGGTGTTTTTGGTGGTGGTTGTGATGGGGGTGGGTAGTGTTTGTGACCAAGTATTGTGGTTGAATGGGATTGGGATAGGAACGGTGGTGTAGTGGTGTGGTGCAAGCAACGATTGACTAGTGGTGACTTATGATCAAGATTGGTGCTGAATCGGGATCGTTGGTAGGGGTATTTGGAATTTGTGACCAACTATTTTACTGATTTGCGACCAAAAATTAGGTGTGTATGACTAAAAAATAATTTGTGACCTATTTGACACATAGATAAAATGTAGCCAATAATTTGAATGATCTGTGACCTCAAAATAATTTGTAATCTACAAATTTTTTGATTTGTGACCACGAAATAATCTATGACTAATTGATTTGACGATATGTGATCAGCAAATAAATATGTGACTAATAATTATGAATCTGTGACCATTAATCACTTAACTGTGATTTTATTATCTTTATTTAATAAATATTTTTAATTAATTAAAAATATATGTGAATTTTGAATTTTCATACTATTTACCTGATTCACTGCAAAGAATTCACCTGCAATTTGATTTTTTTCCCAAGAAACATTGCAGCTGACTTGGACTCTAACAAACAAATAAAAGTGGGCTGTTGGTTATAATATATATGAAAAAAAAAGGAGGTGGAGAGAGGAAAAAAAAGGACCGCTGACTGGAAAGAAAAAGAGGGCTGCCAATTGGTTGAAATTATACATACAATTAGGTGAATTGCCGGTTGCTTGGAATATATTATACGTGCATCAATAGGTGGCTGGTGGGGGACTTAAAAATTGGAGTTTTTGGAAGAAAAAGGAGGCGGCTGGAATTCATTGAAGAGGTTGCCTTGGAGAATTTATTTTATATACAAAGAATTAGTAGCAGCAAGCGCAAAGTTTAACACGGCACTCGGCCAAAGTGAAAAAAAAAAATGCATACACGCTCGGCCTTTGCAAATTAGTCACGTTCTATCAATCTTCAGTGATATCCTTCCTCTTTTATATGTTTAATTTCAACATTATGATAGGCTAAATCTTTTCATATATTGGATGGAAGATAAAATTGTTTAATTATTAGTTTTAATTCGAGACCTGTGTTTTTATCTTAATTCTTGTGTTATGATTCCATTAATATGCCTATTTATATTGTTTTAATATTTGCGCACCATTAGGACAATAAGTCGCTTATTTGTAGTGTTGGAAAACTCAAGGTAGGTAGAACACTGTTATTGTGACATACTCGCAATAAATGTTAGGAATAATATTTGTGATGTGTGCAAGAATATGCGATAATCCTAAATATCAATGCATATTTGCCATATGAATTCGAACTAGGAATATAATCGTCTCGTGGTAATCATAAGTTTATTATATCTTGGGAAAGAATAATAAATAAAAATGGAATTATTGATCATCGCAATTGCATAAATTAAGATAATTAATACTGGTTGAGAATTAAAAGTAAGAATCGATCAATGGCATCAGAAATCCAATACATTCATATATTTGATTTTTAAACCAACTTTCATTGTTTTCGTAAGTTTTAGTTATAAAAATTAGTTAGCTATTCATTCGATTGTTATTTGGTTACAAACGAATTTAAATATATAAAATATACTAGAATTAATCATTATTCCCTGTGGGACGATAACTCTCTCATCAAGATTATTACTTGTACAACGAACCCGTACGCTTGCGGGATTTTGACGAACAAGTTTTTGGTGCCGTTACCAGGGAATAACGGTGTTAATTTTAGTATTAGTTATTTTAGATTCATTTTTATTATTTATTTATTTATTTTATTTTTTAGTTATTGTTTTTAGGTTACTATTACACTGCTTAATCCTCTTGTGTCTTGACTCTTTTAAGGCGACCTTGGTTTATGCAAAATTTTGACGAGCCAGATCTCGTTCCGATAGATCACAAAATCGAAAGGACATTTAGATCTTTAGGTTTGAAGAGGAAACAAGCTATCTCAAACCATTATAGATGCTGGCAAGGACAGGATTAGATCAATGAATAGGAATAGATGAATTCTAAGCTGAATTGAGTTACGTTCTTCTACCCGAGGAAATTCGACTAGTGAAATGCCCCTTTTTTGATCTGGGGGAAGTTCTCACTCCTTCACCTCGTAAACTCAGTAGTCTACAACTATCCTCGCTTTTGTTCTATTATAAATAAATAAGCACTTTGATGGAGATTTGTAGCATCATTCAAGTAAATACAGATTGAGATCGTGCTTGTGTTTAATCTTTCACGATTCAAAAAAGAATCATTTATTGGATTGGTTTCTCAATAGTGTTCGGTCAGAATCCCTTTTTGACTCTGCACCATTGATTCCACTATTATTAGAAAGGAATAATGGAATAATTCCTTCATATTTATAGAGATAGGGGACAGAATTATCAGAAAATTATCATACTTCCATTTTGCATTGAATAGAAATTTCGTTTTGATAGAGCACGACCCATCTTCCATCCAGACTTCTTCCACTACCTGTAAGAAAGTGGGGTGATCCGCCAAAAAGTGAAAATACAGAAGAGTTCAACGTCAACCAAGGAGAATGGTCAATAATAAGAATCAACCGCAGAATCAGGTTTAGCTTCAAGAGCAAATACCACAGCTAAATCAACAGAGAGCTATCCAGAACGAAGCTCCTGTTTTAGTTGGAGATTAATTCCTGCACCAATGCAACCTGTCGTGGTATATCCTTCCTTTGGACTGCCTAGTTTCCACTTCAGACCAGATGTCATCAATCTGTTTCAAAATCACCAAGATATCAGGTACTTTGGAAAAGCCATGGAGAATCCTTATAAACACATCTTCACTTTTCTCATGTTATGTGAGGTAATCAGTCACGAAGGGATATCAACAGATGCATTCCGTGAGATTATTCCCTCATACCTTGAAGGAAGCTGTTAGAGAATGATTTCTTTGTTTACCACCAGGGAGGATTTAATCATGGAACGATATGATTAAAAATTCACGATGAAATTCCTTCCACCTTCTCGAGTTCATCAAATTAGGAATGACGTCCATACCTTCAAGCAGAAAGATTTAGAGAGTTATCTTGAGGCATGGAAGAAGTTCAAGAATTTTTTCAGAAAATGCCCCAGCCTTGACATTCCCAAGCAGGCTCAGCAGTATCTTTTCTACTACGATCTAAAATAAGAGTTCAAAAATATGATAGATGCTTTAGCAGGAGGATCGGTAATGAAACTTGATGTAAATGAGGCATATGACCTATATGAAAAAATAGCTAAAAATCAATCGATGTGGCCAATTAATAAAGCTTCAAGAAAAATAGCGGGGTCACACAACGTGGATGCAGTAACAGCAATGGCCACGCAAATGGAAGTTCTTACAATGAAAATGGACAATCTATCTAAGTCAGTTAACATGGTACACCAATTGTCACCTGTTTGCAAAGGTTGTGGAGCGGATCATGCTACTACACGCTGTCTTTTAGCTTCTACACATGTTAATCAGCTTGAGGAAGTGACCTAAATAAAAAATTTTCAGAGACAGCAAAATAATCCCTACTCCAACACATAATTCGGGGTGGATGAACCATCCAAAATTTTCATGGTCTAATAATCAGGGACAAGAATAGGGATGTAACAATTAGAATAAACTACCAGGGTTCCAATAGCAACAACAGCAAGGGAGAAAGCCATCGTTGGAAGATTTGGTAGCTCAATACATTAACAAACTTTCAGAACCAACAAGTCTCGATCAAGAGTTTTGAACAATAGGTGGGAAAAATTGCAGCCGCACTATCAAGTAGAGATCAAGGGACGTTATCTAGTAATATAGAGACAAATCCTCAGGAGCAAGTATTGGCAGTTGAAGCTGTGAATTATACAATTATCGAGACACCATCAATCAAGCCTGCTATACCTGTTCGAGCTTATATGCCACCTATTTCATTCCCTCAAAGGCTTCAAAGATAACCTAAAAATGAATAAGTCCAGGCTATCACAACAAGAAGCAGAGTTCGACTGCCAGAAATTATAGTGAAGAAGAAGGGGATTGAGGAGAATCAAGTACCTACCTTGGGAGAAGAACGAGTAGGTCAGTCTGAAAAATCATCAATGTTAATCAAGAAGAACAGTCAGACAATTCACAAGTCAAGGCAACTGTTTTTGGCAATAAACACACACCTTTAGTTCTATTCTCTCAAAGGTTGCAGAACAATAAACTGGATAAACAGTTCAAGAATTTCTTGAACACCCTCGAACAACTTCACATCAACATTCCTTTTATTGACGCTATTCTATAAATTCCAAATTATGGTAAGTTTTTGAAGGAGATGTTAACTAAGAAGAGAAAGCTGCCCGAGAATGAAACAATAGCACTATCTGAAAAGTGCAGAGCGATCATCCAGCACATGATCCTTCCCAAACTTAAAGATCCAGAGAGTTCTACTCTACCTTGTTCCATAGGAAATTTAAATGATATAAATTGTTTAATTGATTCAGGAGCGAGTATTAATTTAATTTCCTTACCTCTTTACAAGAAATTGGGATTAGGAGATCCTAAAGCGGCATCTATTATCCTTCAGCTGGCAGACCGATCACTGAAACACCCCTACGAAATAGTCAAAGACATGCTTATCAAGGCAGAAGAGTTTATTTTTTCAGCTGACTTCATCATCTTCAACATAGAAGAGGCATATCAGATGCCAATAATCTTAGGAAGACCATTTTTGTCTACAAGTCGAGCCTTGCTGGATTTTGATACTAATGAGATAGTCTTGAGGGTAGAAGACAAGTAGTAGAGCTTCACCATGGAGAATCTAATCAAGCAACCATCCTACTTTGAGGATTACCAACAAGTTGATCATTGGGAGAGCTACAAAGGCAAGCCAAATGAAGGTGGAATTATTGGTAAGGACAGTGATGGAAACTTTATTTTTTGGAGAATGAAAGATGAAATAAGGAAATTCCTAAATAAATTGTAAAATAAACTAAACTATCTTATAAATTGAAAATAGAACAAATAAAAGGGAAGAAAGCTTGGTTGCCTCCCAAGAAGAGCTCATTTAATGTTATCAGCTTGACTTTTGGCAAATGATCATGGGCATCTAACGAAGGCTTTGTATGTCTTGCTCATTTTTCTTCTCTTGTCTTTGCTCCACTCTTCGTTATTTTCCTAAACCTCGACATTGTCCTTTTCAATGAACATGATTTTTCCATGCCATCCAATTCAAACTCAACAATGTGGACTTCAACTTCCTCATTGGATTTAATCACAAAATCAATTAGGGTTGGATTGGGCCAAGAAAAAAGTCCAAAAAAATTTAAAATTCATTTTCTCTTCGGTGATGCCGCAACGCCCAAGACGATCGCTGAGGTGCCGTGATTAGGGATGTCAACGAGTCGAGCCGGCTCGCGAGCCAAAATTTTTGGCTCGGGCTCGGCTCGAGGTTTTCTAAGGTGGGCTTTTTTTTTGCCCGAGCCGGGCCGAGCAAAAGCTCGGTTGGAAAATTAAGACTCGATCCGAGCTTTCGGCTCAGGCTTTATCGATGAGCTTTCGGCTCGGGCTTTACCGAGCCGAGCCGGGCCGAGCTCGATTTCTGAATTTTTTTTCCTATGCCTCTTTCTGCCTGTTTGGCAGCTTATTTTAGCTGCCTATTGGCAACAAATCTGATGCCAGTAGGTAGCAAGTTAGCTGCCTTGGCAGCTACGAAGCTGCTAGTTAAGGAAGTTTAGCTGCCTATTTAGCAGCAATTTTAGCTGCCAACAGGTAGTAGATTTCCCCTTTTTTTATTACGGCCCAGCCCGACTCGAGCCAGCTCTCAAAAATGAGACTTGGCCCGAGCTTTGGCTCGATGCCTCCGAGCCTCGAGTCGAGCCGGCTCGAGGTTTTTTAGAGTTGAGCTACGAGCGGCCTGAGCCGACGAACCGGATTGGCATTTTTATTGTATGTTTGTGTGGGTTAGACAGTTTGGCTGACAGTGATGATTAAATTTGAAATTTGGTATTGATTTATGAACTGTGGATAAGGAGCATGCTAGATTAATTGAAACTTAAACTTGCAAAACTTGATATTATATGTGCACTAGAACTGAGTTTGACATTATGATGAAATAAGTTGATTCATGCACTTGATAGACTGAATTAGTTGGACATAGATGCTTTATCCAAATCATACTAATTATTTATATTCCGACCAAATTTAGTACAATCTGGGGAGATCGTACTGTTGTAGGAAGATACGGATGTGAATGTGGATTCATTATATGAAAATTTTTGTGTGGATTGTCCAAGATTAATAGGATAAAATTGGGTGAAAGTCTTAAATTGAAGGTCGATTTGCTTGAATAGGTATGTGATAAGGGACATTGCACTGATAAAGGCATATATTTTGAAATTTAAAACTTCTCTTTAAAGTCTTTATGACTCGAGTAATTAAGCTTGCAAGGGTATCCTAAAATCTGGTGCCCTAAAGTCATCTGACTTGGGAGTTATCGACCTAAAGTTCGCTACAAGGGTCATTTAAAATGTAATCAGAGATGAAGTTGCCCTTAAAAAAATTGTTCTCTTCGAAGCCTTTTTTACTCAGGTTATTAAGCCTGTAAGGGTATTTGAAAACCCGGTACCCTAAAGTCGCCTAACTTGGAAGTCATTAACCTAAAACCTGCTACATGGGTCATCTATAAAGCTTAATGGAGAGTGCAAAAAAAAAAGGTACTAAATGTCTTGTAACTCCCAACACTTGTTCGAAGAAATTTGACTTTTGATAAAGGATAATTAGCCTAATTGAATTTTGGCGATCGAAGCTGTTGGAAATTTACTTAAACATGCGTACCGAAAATAAAAACAATTCCAACTCCCACCATGATTCATCTTTGTATTTAGATAGGAACTATGATAAAAGTTATGCCTTTTCTTGAATTTACAAACTCTTTGCGTTATCTTTATTCCAGCAACTTGAATCTACCTCCCACAGCTGTTCAATTGTCTAGCCTCCAATGAATTCCACACAGAGAACTGACTGTAGTCACTAAGGTTTTCTCCTCTTGTGTTAACAAGAATTAAAAAAATTATATGGATCTAAAACCCTAGTCATTTATTTATATAAGCCCAAACGGGCTCGACCTGGTCCGGTCCAATATTTAATTAATCCATTTAATTAAATCCGGTCCGTGAATTAATTAATCCAATTAATTAATTCGGGGCTATAAATAACCAATCCAATTAATTAATTTATCCAACGATTGTTAAATTAATTAATTGACCTATTACAATCTTCTAATTCTCTTTTGTGTGCGACCCATCAGGTTCCCGATCACGATGCCCAACGACGTGAAATATTGTTTTGATCTAATCAAAAACTGATACATTAAAGCACCCTTTTAATTTATCACCAATTCACACTTGCCGTCCCAAATTGGCATCTAATAATGTATCAAGGCAACACATGTGACGAGAAATGTCACGTGGTATGACAAAACCAAACATGTTCGTTTACCATGAAACTTTAATCCCTTCGTTAATATGATCCGATTAATTACGATTTATAGAAGTGTGTTAATGATCATGTCTTTCATTCTACTATTAAGTCAATATGAGTCGAAAACTCATTTTCGACTTATGTGTATACCTTGGCCAAGGCTTTCGTTATTGACTTAATTGAACGAAATACAGATCACAATTTCTTACTATTTAAGAGTGACTAATTCTCTATTGGTCATTCACAACCTTCATATGGTTTTTGACATACCCGAACGATGTCGTATTAGCGGCCCTTGGTAGAGCAACATCCAATATCGTCAAAGTATGACTGTCCTCATACAAGGCACTATGATAACCTCAAGTCATAGGACCAATTCCACTACCGAACGTTAGAGATTAATCGCTGACACTCAGATAGTTATCCATGTGGAATCTCTTAGTGGGTTTCCAATGTTTTGTTCTATAACAAAATATCCACGTATTCATTTAAGTGTCACCACACTTTAACTTGTGAGATCAGCTACTTACTTCACATGTAGGAAATGCCACACGTGATGGTTTATCTGTAATAACGATATCAGTATCTCGTTATTACTTACGACCACGGATTATTCAAGATCCAATCATACGTAATTTGTATCTCACAATCACAACTCATTGTGATTAACAAATCACTTAAACTTGAATTTTCGGACTCTATTATTTAATAATATTTATCAGAAAATTAATTAAATAAATAATAGATCTTGCCAAAATTAAATACATTAAACATATTAAAAGTGTTTACAACCTAAATCGATTGGATCTAGGCATAACACTTATAGAAGCATTCAAATAATTTGAGAATCCTTGTTCATTAATGTGCTGACTTGCAACTAGTGACGTCCACTTGAATTAGAGAGGTAAGGATAGTGATAAAAATTCAATCTTAGATCACACACTGAGAAAAGAGTGAAAAAAAATAAGTTTTGGGGTATATGAATCTTAAAAGAGATGAAAGAATATATTTGACCATAAAGGGTCGAGAATTGGAACAACTTGTGAATTCATTAATGTCAACTTAGTTCTTCACACTAACACTCAGTTTTACATTGGAAAATTGGATATTGGTTTGCTATTCTGACTTTGAAGCAGTGTGTAGATTTAATACGATGATTTCAAATCCCGAGGTAAAAAGCTAGACCATCTCACCAAATATTTTCTCATGCTTATATGTTTGTTGTTATTTAAGTTATAGTTTTGTTCGAGGACGAACAAAGGTTTAAGTTTGGAGGTATTTGATTAGTGCAATTTGTACATTTATTTAAGTAATCAATTTATTAATTTTTATCTAACTTATGCTAGGCTAAATCTTTTCATGTATTGGATGAAAGACAAAATTGTTTAATTATTAGTTTTAATTGGAGATATGTATTTTTATCTTAATTCTTGTGTTGTGATTCCATTAATATGGCTATTTATATTGTTTTAATGTTTGCGTGCCATTAGGACAACAACAAGTTGCTTATTCATATCATTGGAAAACTCACGGTATGTAGAACACTATTACTGGGACACACGGACGATAAATGTTAGGAATAATATTTGTGGCATGTGCGATCATATGTGATGATCCTAAATGTCAATGCATGTTTGCTAATGAATTCGGATTAGGAATAGAATCGTCTCGTGGTAATCATAGGTTTATTATATTTTGGGAAAGAATAATAAATAAAAATGAAATTATCGATCGTCACAATTGCATGAATTAATATAATTATTATTTGTTGAGAATTAGAACTAAGAATTAATTAGTGGCGTCAGAAATCCAATATGTTCACATATTTGATTTTTAAACCAACTTTCGTTGTTTTCGTAAGTTTTAGTTATAAAAATTAGTTAGCTAATCATTCGATCATTATTTGATTACAAACACAAATTTAAATATATCAAATATACTAAAATTGATCATTATTCCCCGTAAGACGATAACTCTCTTATCACGATTATTATTTGTACAACGAACCCGTAAGTTTGTGGGATTTTGACGAACGGTAAACAATTGATTGATTGACCAGAAACATTAATTTTCAATTGGGAAACAAATTGGAGGAACGTTCCCCAGAATGAAAGCCGAGTCTATGAGCTAGAACTTGAAACTCAAAGAGTTCTCAACTCGAATCTTTAAGAGGACATAAAAATCACATCTGAACGGTTTCAACAAACCAAGAGTTAATCTATAACTCAAGGAAGCATAAAAGATTTACGTACAAAACTGTTGGAAAGATTTGAAGATGAAAGCAAGTTTTGTGATTAGACCAGGGACAAGGAACAATCTGAAGCAAAAAGAATAACCTTCTAACAACCTGCACAACGAACTTGGGAAGTTTTCTTGGTCTGGTCGAAATCTAAGGATTGAAGCATAGAGCTGTTGCCAAGATTTGAAGATGAAAAACAGGTTTCGAATTTATATTTGAGACGGTACAATTTGGAACAAAGAGAATAAAATTACCAACAAACTTTAACATCAAACCTGGGCATTCCTTGGACTGATTGAACCTCCAAGAAATGAAATAGACTTCAAAACAACCACCAAACTGGGTGTCAAAACATCTTGAATAAGGTAAAACTATACCAACAATATGCTGGCCGGAAGTGCTATTGAAGTTTAGAAAAGTTGGCAGCTTTGAAACTTCATTAAACAAAATACCCAATCCCGGACGGTCTTCAAAACTTCAAAGAATCTTTAAAGAAGGAAAAGCTCCAAGAATCTGGGCAAAACTTTGCAGAAAACTGCATAATCCATGCAAATAACTTGCTGATGATATCAAGCCTTCAAGCGAGACGAAGGCACTTGAAAATTCAAACTGGACGAAAATGAGACTCCAAGTACGATAGCACCAATTTCTTAAGATTACTGCTTATTTCTTTTATGTAAACTGAAGATAATCGACCTAATTTAGAATGAAAATAGATGACGTGGTTGTGAAATTTGTTTTGGCTCTCAAAACCCACCATCAAAGTTAAGCTGGCCTACAGGGATTCCAGATTTGATATCTCACATCTTTTAATTGAACGATAAATTACTGTTACCAACAGGAAATAATATCTGAGCAGTACTTTTCCATTTTTCATTCATATTATTTCTAGACATTTTCAAGCACTTGTTGAGCAGTCAACTTGATTTTGGACTAAATAATATGAGCTTAACGATTTTGCCCATATGCCCAAATTAATTAAAAGCCCAACATGCTTAACATTTCTAGAAATATTATCTAGAAAAATCTATATAAATATCTACTAAAAAAAT
>NC_036253.1:10117759-10199532 GCF_002742605.1 Olea europaea var. sylvestris | reverse complement strand
CTAATGAATTCAAACTTATTGGATATAGTGACAGCGATTGGGATGAAGACAGTGATGATAGAAAGAGTACGACTGGGTATGTGTTTTACTGGGGTGACACAACTTTCACTTGGACCTCAAAGAAGCAATCGATCGTAACACTATCTACATAAGAAGCTGAATATGCTGCAGCTACATCAAATGTCTGCCATGCAATTTAGCTTAAAAACTTGTTGAAGATGCTTAGAGTTTCACATGAAGAATCAACCGAAATCCATGTTAATAATAAATCGACATTGGCATTAGCAAAGAACCCAATATTCCATTATAGAAGCAAGCACATTGATACAACATATCACTTCATAAGAGAAAGCATTGCAAAGAAAGAAGTGCAGATGAAATATGTAACCTCTCAGGAGCAGATCATCGACATTCATACTAAGCCACTCAAGCATGATGTGTTCCACAAGTTAAGAACTCTACTTGGAGTAGTAAATTCAAGTTTAAGGGGGATGTTGAGTAGTAAATTTGATTTTTGGACTAAATAATATGGGTTTAAGGATTTTGCTTATAGGCCCAAATCAGTTAAAATGCCCAATGCCTAGCATTTTTAGAAACATTATCTAGATAGAAAAATCTATATAAATATCTAAGTAAGATATATGGTCTTATAAAGAATATCTAGAGAATTTTAGGAAAATATCTTGTCTAAATGTGTGGTCTAGGTGTCTCTAAAAAATTGTGTGGACTAGAAGTTTCATGTAAATACTATATAAAGGGGTAGGATCCTCCATTTTGTAACAAGCCAAAAGTGTGTAATTTTTGCATTTGAGAAATACAAATTTTCTTTTGTTCAATTCCTTCTTCATATTAGTATTGTCCTCCTTAAAAGTCTTAGCCAATCTAAGTTAGTAAACTTCTCTTTCCTCCAACAGCATTGCATGTCTCAAAAAATGCAGACTTTTTGCTTCTGATTTTCAATTATAGGGGACAGTAGTCATTGTATAGGATGGAATGATGATAAACTAAACACTGAGCAACATGAGAATAAAGTCTTAATTCTCAAACTCTTTAAGATTCAACATTTCTCAGTAATGTCAGCAATGCCCCGAACTTTGGATACTCTTCTATTTCTTAAGCTACAAAAGTCCTCCTCCAATCATTACTATTCGTAAAACATCCAAAAAAAATACTAACTCATCGAGATAATTTGTCATGGGAAAAGATTCCATAGAAAAGATTGCTTGTGTTGCCTAGATATTGAAATTATTCCAGGAAGTAATTTAATTGATTAATCGTTACATACCACCCTCAAAGTAAAATGTTAAAATTATACACTCAACATATAAGATGATTCGACTAATAGTATATACGGTGCTTCAAAAATTAATAGTAAAAAAATAAAGCGATCATACTTTGGCAATAACGAGGTCCTCAAAATTGAGCTTTTGATCCTTGCATTTCTACATCATCAAGTCGAACAATTGATCCCCGAGACGACCTTCTACACCTATTAACACACATTCAGATATAAAAAAGGAATCATATACAACCAGGGGCGAATCCAGAGGTCGAGTTCAGCTAGGATGGATCGCGAGCGTTGAAAGCTTACTATCGACGGTCAACGTCCATGATAGCGTTGTTGTTTATTAATATTTAATTAAATAATATTCAAAAATTTGTACAGATTATAACTAGAAGAATTAGATACACCACTAGAACTAGAACTAGGTAAGAACTTTCATTTTGGATGAAAATATCGTTCCATAATCTGCAAAATGCTCTAGTTTATTTTTCAATTATTTACAATTAAAGTTAATTAAACAAACATTATTATATTAACAAAATTGAAATTATTTATATGCTTAAATCAATTTTATGTACTTTTATAATTCCACTTTGTCGCAATCGATTTTTTGTGAACAAAAAATGGAACTTTTTATTAATTAAATAAGTTTTGTTAAAAGATTCCTTATGACACTAAGACCAATTTTTCTACAAATTTATCCACCATTAATTGACCAAACTCTCAAATCTATTGATTAGAGGGGGGGAAAAAAAGAAAATCAAGAAGAGGGACAAAGACCGGTTAAAATGTTTCTACTTGCATTAAACAAGTAAAATTGAACATATATTATTTTGTTACATTATTTTTAAAAATCAATAAGTGACATGATGGTAAAGTGATTAAATGTTTAAGGAATGTAGTAGGTTCGAATTATCTTCCTTGCATTTGTTTTGGTAAAAATTGTTGAAATACAAAAATTATAAAAAAATATTGCTTTTGAAGAATTTCGAACACAGGACCTCCAATTCAATAATGGAAGGACTAACCAACTAAGCTAACAATAATGTTGGTTGTCAATATGAATTATCAAATATATGATCTAAAAATTCTATCTATTATTAGCCAAAAAAAAATTTCTCCCCGACAAATCCAGCTCCGCCCTAGCTCGTCGGTCTCTAAATCTGCCACTATATACAATTCGGATAATCACCCTAGCTCGTCGGCCTCTAAATCTGCCACCATATACAATCCACCTAAATTATCCGATGAAATTTAAGATTGGTCACGATTAAGGTATCGAAAGAAAATAATGGGACTTTGAAAACGGAGGGAGTCACATATTTTCCATCGGTATGAGATTGGCTGCAAGTGATGTGAAGAGTGATTTCAGGTCTTCCAATTCATTCTAAAGAGAACGCTTTGCAATTAATTCCGGGGAGCTTTTAACATTCATGTTCTACAAGTATTTCTAGTGAAAATTGGAAAACAGACCTGCTGGCTGAAGCAAAGCGAGGATTCGTGGAAGATGATTCAGAGTTGCCCATTGATGATTGATCGTTTTTTGCGTAACATTTTTTCTTCCAAATTTCTGTCTTCTTTCCTCTTGTAAACTATTTACAGTTGAAGTCCTCAAGTATTACAATATTTCTTAAAGGACCTTTGGCTTTTCTTGCTTCACAAAATTTGTTAATTAAAGAATTGACATACGTGAGTTCAATCCCCCATAGGCATGTCAATGTGTCGAGCTGAGCCGAGCCGATCCGTGAGCCGAAATATGAAAATCGGGCTTGGCTCAAGTAAAATGATGCGAGCTTTTTTTGGACTCCAGTCGAGTTGAGTTTTTGCTTGGCCAAAAAATTTAGGCTCGAGCTGAGCCGAGTAGCTTTTATTTTTTTTTTATTTCATGACAATTCTAACATTATTTTAAAAAATTTAAATTTGTGCAATTTTTACGAATTATAAATTAAATAAAAGTTACAATTCTTAGAGAGTTAATTCGAAATTATAAATGTAAAATTCGTATCAACTACCACATGACTATTCATTATCGGTAATATATTCTAGAAATGTTTTAATTTATTTTAAAAATAAAGGAAATTTAAACATCCCCACCTTGCCTTATTCCCCCCTATCTACTGCCTTAAAACTACATGTTAAACAGGAAACTAGATAGCTGCCTTAAGTGGTAGCAAATATGCTGCCTGAGGCAGCTATCTAACTGTCGGTTAAAAGGCACCTTTATTTTTTTTATAATTTTTTTCCTGGCATTTATTTTTTTGGGCTCGAGCCAAAATAGTCCATGACACGAGCTAGCCCGGGCTCGAATCAACGCCCTAAAATGGGGCTTGACCAGTGCCTCCGAGGCTTTTCTTGGACCAAGTCACAGATCGTCAAGCCGAAGAGCCAAATTTGCATCCCTAATCAATCGTGTCAAGCCTTGCTTCATCCACCTCATCATCGTGTCAACCACTCATAAAGTGAAGGAGGCATGCTATTTAGTAGCACTCATATTTAACATTAGATGACAACACCAATGATGTTAAATTAAATGAGTCACATAATTTCATATTTAATTGAACATATCATATAATGCTATCTAAGTTGGTGCTCTAGTGGCATGCTACTGCTTTAGATAGAATTATTCTAAAGCGAATATGTCTAAACCTCATTAGTCATTACAACTATTTCTCCTCTATTAATTAAAACTTCATCTTATTTTCTAAAATTCTTTTCAATCACACATTTAAAAAAATTACAAATTTTATGAACTTTTCAACTACATATTTAATCACCTTTTGTCAAAATTTACTAATAATTTGATTTTTAACTAAATCAAACGTGGACTTAATTTTTATTTTGCAGATTTATTAACTTGAGCTTGTTGAAAATCACTTTTCTTGAAATTGTTTTCAAAAACACATTCATTTAATAAAATAATATTATACAAGAAATAATGACATTTTCCCTGCATTTTAACACGTCTAAAATAAACGCTTTTCACTAAGTCCTCATCTGAGCTCCATTTTTTAGAATAAAATTTGTAAAAAGTAATTTTTAAAGAAGTGTATGGTTAAAAAGTAGGAAAAAAGTTTTAAGTTTAAATGAAAAATTATTTAATTAAGAGAATGTTTAATTGAAAATGATTTTAGAAGGGAAAAAAATTGAGTTTTATAAATGAAGCTCAAACAATGGCAAAACCACTTCTCAAAAAATAAATATCACACAAAGGCTAAATTTGATGAAGAATATTAGCGTTACTTTTACTTGAAATATTATCTCTAGCTAAATTTAGTGTATGCTCGAGCCTTATTTTATAAAAATCCATTCATTTTCCAAGAGTGCGTTTGATTGCCGATTTGGTTTACATAACCATATTTTTCTTGAAAACAAGGAGAATATATTCTTTAGGGGGAGTAGGTTTTTATTTTCTATGTAAATTTTCTCTCTTTCTCTCTCATCTACGTTCATTCTCATTTATCCAACAATAAAAAAATGAACGAGAATAACATTTTTAATATTGAAAATTAAATCAATCATATACATTTAATTGACAAATTTCATGTAAATAATTTTTAGGCAATAATTGCCTAGAATTTATTTTTTCCATTTAAATTTCATACTTGCAATCAAACTTCATTTTTCAATAAAACATTCTCCCCAAAATTTTCCTGCTTTTTAACAACATGTTCTTAAAAAAATTACTATTATAAAATCTATTATTTCAAAAAATGTGGCTCGAACAAAGATTTAAATTTCGTAAATTATATGCATTATTAATAAAGCATTGAAAACTTCATTTCATTTTCTCTTGCGATAGGAAGATTCCTTGAAAAATATGTGTTTCCTCATGACAAAGATTAGATAACATAAAGAATTTTGATAGGAGAAAATAAAACAGTTGGATTTGAAGCGCATTAGAGAATTTCTGAGAGGGTTTCGATAGAAATTTTTTCTCCTGTCTTTTAACTTTATTTTTTTGGAGAATTCTCGAATCTTTTCTAGTTGTGTTCTCATTCGTGTTCTTCGTGGAAAATTGTATTATTGAAATTTTTTTCCAGAAAATCATCATTTTCTCTACAGGGGCCCATCTATGATGTTGGGCCTAATAAACCCCTAGTTACAAGTGTCAAGTTGGCCAGGTCAAACTAGCCCAAAACTGCTAGGCTTCCTAAATAACGCCCTGATCGGTAATCGGCCCAAACCAGGGCTTAATTTTTTGTTGTGTTTCAGTTTAATTCTTCTTAATTTGAAACATGGTGAGCTTAATTTCCACTTATTCAAGTCCAACTAAAAATTGTCTCGAGTCAAGTTAAAATTTAAACAGGATCGAGCAAATCAGACAAGATGGTTCCCTTTAAAAAAATGTGCCGATTCAATCCAATATCGAATCAATAACTGAGGCAGCTCGATCCTAAACGCTATCAAGCCTTGCTGGTTGGTCCTGTTAGCAATGGACAAAACTCCCGAACTGAATTGAACCGAACTGAACCAAACCAAACCTAGCGATTCTTCTTAAATTAAATACCCGATATGTTCAATTATGTTCTCAGCTATAAATCAAGAACAAAATCTTCCTAATTTTTTAAATTTATTTATTTTAAATAATCTAAATTATTTTATTTTTTCTAAATAAATTTATTAACTAGTTAATTTAGCTCAAATCCAAAAATAGGCTTTTATTATTTCTAATTTTCAGTGAAAGCCCAATTTAATTCAATTGACCTAAGTTTTATCCAAATCTATTATTCTACTGTAGTATCGTTTCTACGGTTCTAAAGAAATTGAATTGAAACTTGACAACTCCTCTCTTAATTATTATAAGCTCGCTATCTTCCTCTTCCTATGATTTTAACAATCAAAATTATGAAAAACTCAGTAAAGAGAGACACAAAAAACACAAAAGATTTGACTGCGTCATTTGGTAAGAGCTAAGAATGAACTTGTCAATAATAGAATTAATGTAGTTTTGTAAATATTAAAAGAAATTAATTATAGTACAGAATTTGGGAACCGAATGGAATCGAACTAAACTGAATAGAACCGAACCCGAATGGTTCTATAATTAATTTGGATCCGACAGTTCCACTTACTGTGTACCTAAAAATTTCTGGTCCGGTCCGATTTTGTTCTCGTTAGAATTGAACCGAACCTGACCATGTCCAACCTTAGGTCCTGTCATGTGCTTTAATATAAAATAAAAAAAATCGTATTGCAAACTTATTATAATGCGACGATCAAGATCTTAAAATTATAGGTTACTGTAGTTAATACAATCTAAATTGAACCTTTACAAGTTACATGATTAAATTTTTACGGCTCGTGCAAGTAATTATTTGTATTTATTTCAGTCATATAAATTGATAATTTATTTTATTTATTTAACAGTTCGACATACTGGTATGTCAGAGACATTTTTTTTTTTTTTTTTTTTTTAATCAAATACGAATGCTAGTGATTTATATTGCATGCAACATCAACGAAGTAATGTTAGAAAGAAAGAATCGTAATATGGAAACAATTCGATTTGAGATTTAAAGTTAAATATGTAACACCCCAACCCGCATGGATCGAAACGTCACGAGATTAACTGTACTTTAGCCATAAATTTATTTAACCGTATTTTTAGTGGAAGGTATAAAGATTAAATTTTAGAATTTATTTAAAGATTTTTTTTAACAATAATTCAATACTAAAAGAAAACAATTTCAAAAACATTTTTAGAATGGGTTCTATGCATATAACGACTATTGAAGTGAAATTCTTGGCAAAACTTAAAAAGTAATTTTGCTATTTTAGTTTTTGTCTCAAACAGTAATTGTCAAAATAGATTCGTTCGCATAGCTATCGATCTCGAAACTTCATCAAAATTTTAATGTAAAGTGGAAAACTCCTTATAATATGATAAAGTTAAAAATCAGCTTCCCTCAGCATCATATGAGGTAATAAAATATTCTTCAAAACCTAGCAGCGACCCGGTTGAAAGGTAAACCGATGCAGTTCACTAAAAATGACATATAAAATTTCACAGACATCAAAACCATATGATTTCAAATTTATTTAGTAGCTAATCCATGAGAATATCAAATCCAATTGGTTTCATCTAAAAATTCCAAGTAAAAGTCGAGTTATGGATTTTTGAAGTCAAGGCAGAAGCTGGAAAAACGGCGACCCTACCCAGTGCATTTTACTTTATGCAACATATAACATTCTACCGATTGACATGATTCCAAGTTCATTCAATAGCTGACTTATGAAGCTATCAAATGCCACTGGCTTTGTATAAAAATGTCAAATAACAAATGAGTTATGAATTTTTAAAGACGAAGCAGAAGTTGAAATTTTAGAAGAGACAGCAAAATTTTAAATCGCTAACATTTTTTTTAAACGTTGATTTGTAAATTTATTTCTAGAACACATATATACTTTCAAACATAACTTATTCATAAAGAATGTTCGAAGAATAGATCCACACACGACATCCATAGGAATCTAATTTAAAGCAAACGTAAACATCTCATAATCAAACTAAAGATATTAAATCATCGACTTCTCCAGGGCATGTTACATCATCATTTACCATCATCCACGCCTCAAGGAAAATCCATTCAATCTGTAGGAAGGAAATTAACCCATGAATTTGAAATTCAATAGATATCATCGGTACATTTCGTTATCAAATTAAAAATTTTGAACTATAGATTTATACCATCACACGTAGATGAATTTTTAACAAATCCAATTACTATAGCATTATCATAACACGTAGAGTCAGAGAATGATCATTCAAACTATTGTAGTGCCGAAACACTGTACCTAGAGGTACCATTTTATTCAAATATTTATCGAAAAATCATAATTTAGAAAACGAAATAAACACTTACACATCTACCTACCTTGAATTTTCTTGGATATCAAAGATCAAAATGTGTAGAAAACATTTCTTCATGACCTTCCATTTCTTGTAACATTCCTTTTTAATGAAAAATAAAATGGGGGAGTTGTATTATCATTAAATTTGTTAAATTGAGTCTTTAACTAAGAATTTGAAGAGTTTTTAAGTCATAAAAAAATAATTCAAAAAAATATTTTATAAAATACCATGTAGATGACCATTAAGGCAACCCAATTATTCATTAAATTTTTGTAATCAAATTTACTTAAACTTAATCTCTTAATTGTTGGGCTTTTAATTAACGTATGGATTGGACTTTCAAAATTTTAAATGGGTTGAGCTTTCATAGCTCGTTTCTTGAATGGACTAGGCTCGAGATATTAGATCATCACAAAATAATAGCCTAATTTTATTTTATTTCTCAAACTTCTAAAAAATATGTATCTTGCAATAAGTTTATTGATACTTTTAAGAATAGAATTTAGGTGAAATGTAACTCAATGCATAAATATTTTTCGGGCACGATTCAAATTCATTTGGACAGAATATTCTTGATCATCTTTGTGTAAGTTTGTTTGGTCGTACTGTAACCTCCATCTATCACAAGATGATTCCACTCACAAACTTGGATTCATCGTTGCTCAAATATAGCGCCGCCTCCTCCATAGGCACCACCCCTTCTAAATTCGAAGAAGCTGAGAGTATTTCTTCCACAATACTCTTATCCTCTCTCATTGCTTTTGTCAGTAGTGGTGTCAAAACCGCACCTAGTGATATGCAATTCACTTGTATCCCATACTGCCCTAATTCCACACACATTCTTCATCAACCCCACCACTGCGTGTTTTGACACTGCATAGGAATGAGGGGTTTCGCCTGAAACAACAGAAGCATTGCTCGAAGTGAAGAGAATTACACCAATTTTCGCCGGAATCATGGCTCTGGCTGCATGTTTGGACCCTAGAAATGCACCAAAAACGTTCACATCGAAAACCCTTTTGAAGTTTTCACTGTCTGAATCTACGATGCTGAAATCTATATTTCTAGGGATACCGGCATTGTTGAACATGATGTCTAGTTTTCCATGTTTACGCATTGTGAAATCAACAACGTTTTTGACATCGTTCTCACTTGTGACATTGCAATGGACATACGAAAAGTTTTCTAGGGATCCAAGCTCTTCACAAATTGACATACCTATTCAAGACATAATTTAAATAAATTATTTTGTCTCTCTTATAATGGCTTAAGTTTTTAGCAGACTTTTATCATCTTGTACGTCAGCAATCACAACTTTCGTGCCATGCAGAGCAAAAGTTCTTGCACTGTTTTGCACCGCCTGCAATAATGGCAACTTTGCCTTCTAGCCTACATTTATAAATATCATTATCAGTGTGCAAAAAAATTGTAGGTCCTAAGAAGCAAAATATTGAACCTCCATTTCTGATTTAATTAAGCTCTCTCTCTCTCTCTCACACACACACATGTAGACCTTTTAGTGGTTGAAGATACACTGGAGAAATCCTCCATTTTTTGAAAAAATTATGGAAGCTGAGAGAGACTACACAGATGGGTTTTTTGAAAATTGTGAACGGCAATTTATAGATTGCATAAAAAAGGTAGATGTACCTAACATTAATTATAGTCATGGGCTGACTATATAATTATTGTGTGTGTACTGTGTATAATAAAATATTTCTCTCAAAACATCTTTTCTTACTGTAATTATTTAAGTACATCATAAAAGAAAATTCAAATTTTGACAGACATAGAAGCTTCTTATTTCAAGCAGCTCTACTTAAACCTTTAGCCATTGTTTGGCCCATTAAAATTTTTAATACATTTTTTCCTCTCTTTTTTCCAAACACGCATTTTCAATAATAATATTACTAGAAAACAATTTTTTTTTAACGACACATTCTCTCAAAAATTACTATTTTAAAATTCATTATATATATGTAGTATATCCAATGTGTTTCCTTGGGATCCAAATGATACTGTTTGAGCCCCATTATAATCTAAGAATGCATTTTGGATTAGTAGATTGATGGAACATGGGTGGATAAAAAAAAAAGGAAAAAAATAAGCTTACTTTGGCAATAACGAGGTCCTCCAAACTGAGCTTTTGATCCTTGTGTTTCTGCGTCATCAAGTCAAACATCCGATCCCCGAGAGGCCCGTCAATTCCAATATACGCCTATTAATACATATTTAGACATAAAAACAGGAAAAAGGGGCCTATTTTTGCAATTTTTTAATTTGGAAGGGTCTGGTTTTAATTTCCAACTTGGGTCAATTTGCAAATTTCAAAATGGTTTTGAATTTGAATTTTAAAATGACTTTGAAATTATATTTTAAATGAGTTTTACCTATAATTTAATTCTGACCCAAATTTAAAGTTTAGTTTAAACTTTACGACTTTTTATATTTTCGTTAAAATGTGATTTTAACTTTAATATTAAATTTGACCCTAAATTGAATTTTATTTTATTTAGGAGTGTTATCCTGAATTGAAATATTGATTCAATTGAAATTAGACTTTGACTCTAATTTAAAACTTAATTAAAATTTGATTTTAATTAATTATTTACCCAAATATATTCTTGTAATTAGAATTGGAATTTCACATTTAATCAAAATTTGATTTTAATTAAATTGTCTCGCCCTAAATTTCATTTTGGGATTAGAGTTGGACTCTAATTTGGTATTTAATTAAAATATGATTCTGATTAAATAAATTTGCTCTCAAATCTTGAAATTAGAATTAGACTCTAATTTTGTTATTTAATTGAAATTTGATTTTAATTAAATTCAACTGCCTTAAGTTATGAAATTAGAGTTGGACTCTAATTTGATATTTAATTAAAATTTGATTTTAATTAAATTATCCCCCTATAATTGTTGAATTAGAGTTGGACTCTAATTTGGTATTTAATTAAAATTTGATTTTAATTAAACATGCCCGCTAATTAAATAATCGATTAATATGATTAATTAATTATTTAATTGTTCCGATCCATTTGTCTAAAAGAGTTTAGACGACTTAATTGCTAAAACTTGAAACTAATTTGCATATAATATTAGATATTATATAGGTATACATTTATGTGATGAATGTATTATTAGTGGACGATTATGGGCTCGATCGTATGGATGTGTTGAATGGTTAATTTTTATTCTTGTCGTTTTATGGGCCTGCGAGCTCTTAATTGTTTTGAGCCTGCGAGCCCGTTATTATTGTTATTATTTTGGGTCTACGAGCTCTTGATCATTTTGGACCTGCGGGTCCGTTATTATTGTTGATATGTGCCTGCGAGTCCAATTTCATTTAAGCGTGCGTGCCAACTAGTATATGATACATATTGCAATTGGACTAATTGAAGAAACAAGAAGATGAGGAGACCATGGAGATGGCGCATTGATACTGATCAGTGTAATAACCCCTAGGAATTGACCAACTAGTCTTCCTTATGGCTCGGGAAGACTAGATAGTAAAGTCCATAATCGTCCACACTATTCTATTATGTTATATATATATTTATTGGTATGGTTGATGTATAATAAAATATATATTATTATTACGATGAGACCTTTGAATGCAAAATCCTTCTATAAAATATCAAGTCACATTTATAATCGCATTCCGTCATTATAGTGAAAAATCAGAGTCCCAAATCGTCTCAACTTGTTGAGTACACTCAAGGCTGGTCCATTAGGGATATGTTTGACACTATGAAATATTTGATATTTCTGAATGACGGGTTTGACTTAACTAAAATTTATCTTCTGTTAAGTACACTTAAGGAGATAAATTTTAGAGGCATGTTAAGTTAACACATAAGATGTGTGAAAACAAAGAGTTGTAAGCTTAATGATCTGAGAGTTGTATGGAGATACAATTGATAAAAGTATCTACCCAAATGTTATATTAAGGCTTGTTGAGTACACTCAAGATCTTAATATAATAGATGGGATCCCAGCCCACTGGAAGTCAAGTATGGACTCCATAAATTTATGTAAGAGGGTCATAAATTTTAATTAAACAGTGGGAACATAATTAATTTAATAAAAGTCCATGTTAAATTAATTGATGTATATTATATATTATTCTTTTCATTTTCGTCATTTATATTTATACTGAATCCTGAGTAACCATATGTTTTGAATGGCATACTGGATGCCAACAACTAAACTGAATATTCTTGATTGGCACTGCAATTTGAGAATTATTCTCAAGTATGAGAAAGTTGGTTGTCCTTAAGTAGCCATTTTCCAGAGATACCTGGTGATGACTCGATTAAGGAAGATGTGGCTGCTATAATAAATGCAAGGAAGACAATAGTACTGCAACGTATGTGATACCTGCAACTATGTCAACTAAGTTACAAAAGTAACTTGAGAGTATAAATGTTAACACATAATTCTTCATTACAAAGAGTTGTATGATAATAATCATGTGTGAAAGGATATTGACTTCCAAACAACTATACCGATGCAAAGTGACAAAAGAATTTTCAATCAATCCTCATGTACTGAAGATGATTGACATGAGAAGTGTCTCAATTAAGTTCAATCATTAACTATGAACTAAGTATTGACTTAGCTCGGCGATCTCTGTCATAGAGTTTTTCATACTAATTATGAATTATGATATGAATAAGCTCGAATGCATACTCATTAAGTTGCTTAATATGCTTATTACTGTTATGCCCAATAACAAAGTTAGAAGTGGCCAAGTCATTGATTCCTCTGAGGGTATTAAGAAGAAGTCTAAAGGGATTTTGGAAAAGCACCCAATATGGTTAAGACAGTCTAAGCGAAGGACAATACGAAATCTAATGACCCTTGATTTCATTATAGAATGAAAGGTCATTGGAAGGAATATAGCGTGGCTTACGTCTACTTCACGAGTTTTTTAGGTATTCGATACCAGATGTAAATCTCATATTTATACAAATATAGAGAAACTAAATAGAAGTAGACCACTGCGAAAGGGAGAAGTTGACCTACATGTTGGAAATGAGGAAATGTTGCTGCATTGCCTGTAGGAATATACTTCTTTTCATTGTCTTTTCGTTTAGTATTGGAATTAGAGAAATGTTGCTTTATACCAACCATAGCTGGAACATTAAAATGAATTTCATGTTCAAACATGAACTATTTTAATGTTAAGGATAATTGTTGTTCTTATTTTTCTTGATAAAGATCCTAATGGCTATGGTGAATTACAAAATGACGTTTATATTCTTTAATACTAAGGATTCTATAATGAGTATAGAAATTATAAAGTATAAATGCGATAATCTAATTATTACCAAAATCTGGCATGGCAGACTTTGTCATATAGATGAAATATAATTCCAAAGTTACATAAAGATGTGTACTCGGGATTAATTGATTTTGACAACTACAAATTATGCATGTCCGACACAATGACCAAATCTTCTTTTACTTGAAAAGAAGAAAGGTTAGCATAATTACTGGTATAATGGATAGTGATGCATATGGACTCATGTCAATTGATGTCAGGTAATGTTTCTCTTATTTCATCAATGATCATGTATATTTGATGAAACTCAAACATGAGACTCTTGAAAAGTTCAAGGGATTCAAACTAGAAGTAGAGAAACAAATAGGTAAAGATATCATCGTATTAAGATTCGATCAAGTGAGAGTATCTTAAAGACCAAATCTAGATTATCTAAGAGAGAATGAGATTCTCTTGTAGTGGACTCCTTCATATACACTACAGCATAGTGGTGTATCTAAAAGGAGAAATCGTTAACTATTAGATATAGTGCGATTAACAAGTCATGCAAATCTCTCAAAATCGTTTTTGAGGTCATGCACTGATTGAAGTGTGTTACACACTAAATCATATCATATCTAAGTTGGTTAACACAATTCCATACGAGCTATGGAAAGACAATAGTCCCAATTTATCACATATAAAAGTTTGGGACTATAACGCTTATTTGAAGTCGATTCATTGAATCGGATAAGTTTGAGATTAAATTCGATAAATACGTATTTGTGGATATTCAAAGTAGACATTTGAATATAAATTCTATTATCATGAAGAAAGTCTTCGTCTCACGACATATCGTCTTCTTAGAGAAAATGTTTGCTCTAGGGGAGGACAGTGGGAGCAAAATAGAACTTGAAAGAGTTTAAGAGTCCACAGATATAGTTAACCAAGTAGATAAATCCGAATTTGATCCCATATCTGATATGGGACATACTCTTGATCCAGGATTAGAGACTCCTGAGGACATGTCAGCTCTATATGAGTTTAGTAGGATCATTCGACCTTCAAGAAGGTGCGAATTCGTGATTACTAATCAGGTATTACTGATCCAGGATGATGAACTTACTAATTGCACCAAAATAAAGTCAAGTGTTGACTTAAAAGAGATAGCAAGAGGCCATGATACTCGAGATGAACTCGACGTATGTGAACAAGGTTTGGACCTTGGTCGAGCCTCCTGATAGAATAAAACCCATAAGGTTTTGTAAATAGTTTACAAGGAAAATGTCGATATGGATGGGAATATCCATATATACAAAGCAAGGCTAGAAGCAAAGGTTAAGTGTTGACCTTGGTGAAACCTTTCTCCTGTTCCATTCGGGTTTTGCTTGCAACAGTTGCATATCGTGACTATAGGTTAAGAGAAGTCTCTATGGAACTGAAATCTTCGATTTGATAAAAAGTCAAAGTGTTTGATTTTATCAAATTTGAAGACGAATTGTGTGTTTACAAGAAGATAGTGGGAGCATTGTCGCATTCCTAATATTATAGGAAACAACATCCCTATATTTCAATCATTGAAATAAAGGTTGCAAAAGATTTATTCATGAACGATATGGGAGAAGCAACTTGATCTATAGAGATAAATCTAGAAAATTTTCTAATTCATCCCAATTTACATAGATGAAATCTTGAGAAGATTTCATATGGAGAAACTGATTTACTCTTAAGCGGTATGTTGGAAATGTTCCAAACGTGAAGTAACTGTTGATTCAATAGTAGAAATCTAATACATGATTACTTCAGAAGTAGCAAAGAGTTGTAATCTGGATTATGATGTTCATAAATGAACTTGGAGTAGTTCATGATATTGTTGATCACATGCCATTATATTGTGATAACAATAGAGCCATTGCGAAAGCGAAGGAACTAAGGTCTCATCAATGATCCAAACATGTATTAAGGCGGTATAATCTCATCAGAGAGATAATACATAGCAATGACCAAAAGAGAAGAACAAATTCTCACATTTAACAATTTTGTAGATCCACTGACAAAGAGTTGTCGTAACATAAACATGATCGTCATGTAGACTTATGATATTGGATACATAAGTGATTGGATCTAGTGCAAGTGGGAGTTTGTAAGTATTATGCCCTAGGTCCAATTAACTTTGGACATAAATACTTTTGATATATAATGCAATTTAATGGCAGATCTATTATTTAATTAATAGGCAATTAAATAAATAATAGAGTCCGTAGATTCAAATTTTCGTAATTTGTTAATCACAAGGAGTTGTGATTGAAAGATACAAATTACATCTGATTGAATCTTAAATCGTCTGTGGTCGTAAGTAATAATGAGATAAGGATATCGTTATTACGGATAGACTATCACGTGTGGCATTTCTTACTTATGAAGTAAGTAGCTGATCTCACAAGCTAAAGTGTGGTGACACTTAAATGAACACGTGGATGTTTTGTTATAGAACAAAATATTGGAGACCCGCCAAAAGATTCCATATCGATAACTATCTGAGTGTCAGTGGTTAATCTCTAACGTTCGGTAGTGAAATTGGTCCTTTGACTTGAGGTCGTCATGGTACCTTATATGAGGACAGTCATACTTTGGCGGTGTTGGATGTTGCTCTGCAAAGGGCTGCTAATACGGCATCGTTCGGGTAAGTCGATAATCATATGAAGGTTGTGAATGACCAATAGATGATTCGTCACTTTTAGATAGTAAGAGATTGTGATCTGCGTTTCATTCAATTAAGTCGATAACGAAATCCTTGGTCAAGGTGTACTCATAAGTCGGAAAGGAGTTTTCGACTTATATTGACTTAATAGTGGAGTGAAAGATATGATCGATATTCGGGACTGACACAATTCCATATTTCGTAATTGATCGGATCATATTAATGAAGGGATTATAGTTTCACGGTAAACGAACGATTTTGATTTTGTCATACCACATGACATTCCCCATCACATGTATTGCTCTGACACATTGCTAGATGTTAATCTGGGACGGCGAGTGTGAATTGATGATAAATTAAAAGGGTGTTTTAATTTATCAATTTTGATTAGATCAAAATAATATTTCACGTCGTTAGGCATCGTGATCGGAAACCTGATGGGTCGCATACAAAAAAAATTGGAAGATTGCAATTTGTCAATTAATTAATTTAACAATCGTTGAATAAATTAATTAATTGGTTTGGTTATTTATAGGCCCGAATTAATTAATTGGATTAATTAATTCACGGACCGAATTTAATTAAATGGATTAATTAAATATTAGATCGGACCAGGCCAGGCCCGTTTGAGTTTATATAAATACATGGTTAGGATTTTCAATCCATATATGTTTTTTTCTCAGAATTATTCTTGCTAGCGCAAGAGGAGAAAACCCTAGTAGTTACAATCTTATTCTCTGTGTGGATCACCGTTGGAGACTGAACAATTGGACAGCTGTGGGTGACGAATCAAGATTGTTGGAACGAAAAGAATAACAAAGAAGTTTGCAGATCTGGAAAAAGGTACAATCTTATTACAATTTTTATCTAAACACAAAGGCGATTCTTGGTGAGAATCGAAAATTGTTTTAATTTCCGCTGCGCATGTTAAGTAGATTCCCAACAGCCTTGAATCCAAAAACTGAGATTACATTTTCACTAAACAAAGCCAAATAAGAAGATTTCACCATTGAATCATAGTACTCTTGAAAATGTTCAAAAATGGGAAAAAATTCATCAAATTGTGACTTACAAAACCTGAAAAACGAAGAGTGAAATAATATACCCATCTTGTGGATTTCCTAGAGCTGGACGTCCAGTGACCGGCTTGGGGCAGTCAAAAAAAGGGTGTTGTTGTCGACAATATGAGCGAGAGCAAGAGAGAGGGAATGAGAGATTTTAGGGATTTTTAGTAGTGAAACTTACTCATTTGGGGCTTTTAAGTGGTGTTTCATTGTTTGTTTGTTTTTTTTTTTTTTAATGTTGGTGGGTCGAGTTGGGCGGTTTTCCTTGTCAACCCCCAACCCGACCCAATTAGGTAACCTACGGACCGAAAATCACAAAAAAAAAAAAAAAGAAGATCCAACCCGGTCGGTTCGGTTTGGGCGGGTTTTTGCCCACTCCTATTTTCATTAACTTTTTGGGCAAAAATAAAATGTCGAAATTACACAGGCCCAAAATCGAAGTACATGCTAAGCCTTTCTTATCTGCAGACTCTGCACAATATACTACCATCGATTTTGCACATGGAACCCAGACCCAACTGGATTAGTACCGAGTCAGGAGGACATCTTCGCCCAACTTGAAAACTAAAATTATTTGATAAAAAATTGGTAAAACGAGGCTTTGCTCTTAGGGAAAAATTCATCACCCATTTTATAATTAAGAACCAATGTTTCAAATTTCAAAAATCAGATATTTATTAAAATTTATTTATAGTTTATATATATATTATTAATTAAATATATTAAGATAACAAATCTATACAATTTGATCACAAACTAACGATTTAATTCGTTACATATTATTTTTTGATTACAAATCAGAATTTTTATACGTCACAAATTATTTTATAATCCCAATTCAAAAATTTTATAGATCACAATTTATTCATCAGTTATAAATCAAAAATTTAGAAGTTACAATTTATTTATCGAACACAAACCACAAATATTATTCACAACTTATTATACAGTCACAAATTATCAAATTATCTGTCACATATTAGTAATTTTTTAGGTTACATATTATTTCTTGGTCACAATTTATATTTTTCATTGGTCACAGATTAACCAATTTAATGGTTACAATCAACTAAATAATTTATGACCACCACCTATACTTGTGACCACCATCTCTCCACTGCTTCTAGCAACAGCACCACCCCCACCTCCCAACAGTAACACAACCACCTCAAACAAATCAACAAATTGAAGAAAAACACCACATTGTTGCGCTAGATCCACCACCAATCCGACAGGCGTATCACCATTAACATCTCACCATTACCATCGTGACCACTACCATGACCACCATTGTCGACCGCCTCACCACTGCCAAAATATGGAAGTTGCTACCACCACCACTCCAACACCATCACACCCTGCACACCCACCAGAACTATCGTAAAGCCGTCAATACCACCGCACACAGCACCACAGCATCAACACACACAACCACTAGTCAACAACATTGCACCCAACCACCCACCCCACCATATCCTATCCCATTCACTGGCACAACCACTGCACCACCCATCATATCCTAAATAATTGGTGTCAAACACCCACCCAATAGTACAACCACTGCACCACCGCCACGATGACTACCACCATCGCTTTATCCACCATCATCAGCTCTAGATCTACAACCAGCAATACCAGATCCACTAGCACCCCAGCCAATAAAACCACCCCAATAGCTAACAAAAACCAACCAAATATGGCGTAGCCATCGTCCTTCACGTCCAAAAACCAACTCCCAAAAATCATCTCAAACCATGGCAGCCACAAACAACAAATAGCGGGCCATGGCAAATGCTCGTCCACAGATCAATACAAATCACAGACCATGGCAGCATAATGCTGTTGCGAGTTGTGCTCGGTGGAATAGCCCATTCTGCACTGGTTATAGGCGATGGCCCTCACATCGTCGAAGAATGATGGGAGATCTGGGTCAGGCTACGGTGCCGATTCGTATGAGGAGAGCGACGTCATCGACAGAGATAGGCGATGGTGCGATGTAGCGTTGTGCTGTCTTGCATCGCTGGATTAGAGAGGGGCGGCGACACTGTGAATGGTGGTGGTAGGTAGAGAGATTGAGAATAAAGAAGACGGAGTGAGGAAAAAGAGAGTGAAAATTGTTTTTAGGGTTTGGGAGGAAATTGAATTGGGGTTATGGGGTGGGCGGCTGGGTGGTGTAGATTAGTTTAATTTTTGTAAGAATATTATTAATATTTAAAATTTTAATTATGTCTAATTTTTGAAAGAAAAACTAGTAACTCTTAATTATGAAATGGAATCTTGAAAAGACTTTAGTTACAATAATTTTCACATAGTTCTGGAGCGATTTGGGAGTAGTATCCTCTCCTTTAATGAGTTAATTAAACAACTGTCTCTCTCTCCCTCCCTCCCCTCCCCTCCCCTCCCCATCGATACGAACTACCATTCATAAACACAAACATGCACGAGTGCACCGAATATCATTGGGCAGGTGCTACAAGATATATCTAAAATCATAGTGGCAATTGCTGCAAAAGAAGGCAAGCATGGAAAAAATTTGACAATCTTATTTATTTATTTTTAATTTTTTTCTAAGTAGGAGATCATCTCTTCAAATTGGGCATCGTAGCCTCTATTATGGCCCACATAACACAGTGCCAATGTTTGCTCATTAAACATGTATATGTACATATTCTGATGAACCTAGAGTCTGGACAAAGAAATTTTTGTCCAATACCCCAAATATTGAGGCATTAAGACATTAAATTTTTTTATTGTTTTTGATACACAAATTGAACATAACTACTTAGGATAAAAAGGCAAAATTTTATTTTTGTCTCGTATTGGCCAATTCATCATTCCAGCACATGCTGTTGATATTATATATATGACAGGTGCACATAACGTAGACCTTAGATTTTCATCAAGCAATGATCCAACGTAGTTTAAAGATGTGAAACAAAGAGAAGTTGATACCAAATTCTTGTCATGGTGTAGAGCCAATAGGATATTGCATTATCATCAAAGAGAGAGATAGGAGTTTCACAGAAGATAGAATGTTCGATTTTCTCTTATAAACATTTTTTTATCATATTGAGTCACTGTAGCACGGAGGAAGACATAGTCTCACATTAAGGCGAACTGTTGTAAATTTTGCGTATTTTTTTGTTTCTCTAGTCCTTCACCATGATTTTATTGCTTTTGATGATATAGATTATGATTTCTAATTCTCAACACTCAGAGGTTAAACATTTGGTTCCTCTTTTGTGCGTAATTTTATTTTTCAATATACTAGTAGATTCACGCCCCCGTATAAATAATTTTTCTTATAAGAAGAAAACATCAAAGACTTTCTCTAACAGGTTTAACTTGACTATCGTAATTAATTAACATCCAATAATGAAGAAAGAAAAGAAAACTGAAAAGCAACTATGTACATTTCATTTCTCTTAAAGTTAACTCGAGCACTTCGTATCAAAATTTCATAATTGAATATGAGCACCACGTATCAAAAATTTATTAATTTATGTATTATGTGGGATCTATATAAATTTTTTTACGATGCATTTTATGATAGATTTAACTTATCCCAAATCGGGACCAATCAAAAATATTAGATCAACTGAGATTATGTAATACATTAGTTTAATTAAAAGAAACGTCAAAAGTCAAAAAAACAAAACATTAGTTCAATTAAGAGAAAAAAAAAAAAAAAGGATAGCAAACAAAAATTTTAAAAATGTCAGGCAGTGCATTTTCTTTATATCCATCCATTACCAAACAAATCCATTTCATTTTTTTGCAAACATAGACACATAGAGAGAAGCCGAGAGCAGGGAGAAAAGATAGAGTAAAGAGGGGAAAAAAAAAGGAAGAAGAAAAGGAAAAAAAAAAGAAGGAAATTTCGACAAGGTGATTTAAAAATAAGTGATTTCTAGTATTAAGCTTGAATTCTTCAATTTTGAAAGGTGGCGATACTAATATCGAGACATCTTACCAACCGAATTGATTTTGGCGTATATAGTTCTGTGAGTGGAAAAATATAAATATTTTTAAAGTATTTATAAATTAAGTATATTGTTAAAGTATGTGCAATTATATGCAATTATGCGTTTGAATTGTATAGTTATTATGGAAATATCTTTTATTATGATACATGTAAGATTTTAAAGATTGTATACGGTACATTGTGAATTAGAATATGAGATATGATTTTGAGATTGACCAGAAAAGTACCCATGATTATATATTTCTTCTAGTTCACTAAGGGGCCTTGGCCGTGTTCTATATTACACTGAGGGGTCTTGGACCGGGGATGAAGGGGCCTCGACCGTGTACATATAGTTCACTGAGGGGTCTTGGCTATGTTCTAAAATTGATTATGAGAGGTCTTTGAGACCAGCTTTCATTCATGGAGGGGGCTAATGGCTCGTGGCGAATGTTCTTAGTCTGAGAGGCGGATTACATATTTAAGTCAAAGGGTACATTTTTTGTGGATAACATGTGATATGATCCAGGAGTCGAGTTTGACGAAGGCGAGTGCGAGACGAGACCCGTTGATAGTCGATGGCGGACCAATGACGCGATCAAGGGCAAAGCAAGTGAAACAAGCAATGGGATTGCTCGTTCAAGAAACCATTGATGGAACCATGTTCGAGACTCAAAATGGAGCAACTTTCATGTTCGGGTCGAAGGCCGAATCAACTTGGATTAATTTGTTATCAAGCAATGAAACCGGAGGCTGAAAATAAGCCTGTGCGACTGCACAGCTAAAACCCCATGCGGCCGCATGGAGGCATGCCGAAACTCAAGATGAATTTTTGGTTGAACCATGCGACCGCATGAAAATAAACTTTGCGGCCGCATGGACCAAAAATTTGGCGAATTTTCTAATTTTGGCAATTTTTCATATTTTGTTAGATTTTGATTCTTTTCCATATTTTGGGGATTATGATCGACTTTTGCACGATTTTTACCTAGTTTTTAGGTTTAGTATAAATAGAAGTTTTCATTCAATTGTTAAAAATCTTTGACATATTTGATATTGAATTAAAGTGAGGCGTATTGTCTTCTCTTCATCGTTTTTTATTGAACAATTTCGAACTTATCAAGTGTTAACTTGTGGCGTTCAAACAATCGGATTTAATTCTTGGATTGCGTGATCAATGGGTCTTTCAAGCGTTGTTCTTGTTGGGTTTTTTGGTTCGACTTTCTTTTGGTTTAATCCTAAACTCTTAGATTAATTTGGCTTTCTTGGGTTCGTCAATCTCGTTGTGGGTTTCGTAGTCATTTCGCAGTCAACGTTGCTACGGGGTTCGCATCAACATGTGATGTGATGAGAGGATGGTATAGATATCAGCTGATGACTATATCGTGGATATGAGATGATATTTGCAGAGTTATGAGAATGTCTCATTCTTTTGGCTATAAATTTTATGAGGCTATCGTGTGAATTACTAAACGATATGAATTTGATGTCTATGTATAAGAAAAATGTTTAAATGAAAAAGTATAATTATTTTTGAATTTCTTCACTCACTGAGCTATCAACTCATATATTTTTCCACAATTTTTCCTATAGGTAGCAATTGATTTTTTTTAGTTAGAAGAGCCTAATGATTTTGAAATGAGAGCCACACAACATGTTGAATATTATAACTCATATTGATGAAGCACGAAGTAAATATTTTGGGGCCATCGCATTATGTTTTACATAAGCATTTGATTTTGTTGCATTTTATGAAATAACTCATAGTCAGCCTTGGTGATAGATTTGACATCTAGTCAGTATCTGTCATCGGCACACGTCACGTTTCGATTCCACTAGAATGATTCGGGATGGGTTGTGTCAAAGTGGTATTAGAGCATGATTTTGAAAATTTTTTTGGTTCATGCATTAGTATATCATGCATGTTCAGTGTGTATGTTCACTTGTCGTGGTGGCAGAAATCACAAGCTCTCTAGCTCGAATGTATGGAACCAAAAATGATAGAAAAATATTTTTTTAACAAATTTAGAAATGATTAGTATGGAAGTGTGGTAGTTGTAATGATCCGATGGTTGGAAATATTATTAGTTGTTGGCTTAGAACTATGTGCATATGTAACCTATTAAGATTTGAACAGATTTTGATGATTTTGCGGGCATTCGAAGTTATAGATGTTAGAACCACTTAATTATCAATTTATTTGTAGAACTACATGATTTTTTTTATGTGTACATAGGAAAATTTTTAGTTATAGCTTGCACGATAAATATAGAGAAATGATATAATGTGTGATTGGTGGTAATCAGTGAGGAATTTTAATTATTTTTGAAGCCAAATGGTCTTTAGTGTCATCAAAATTTTGTGATGATTTGTGGCCATTTATATGGGATGATAATAGAAATCATAATGGTGTATATTAGTGCTATATGATAAGAAATTGTGGAAGACAAAATGATGATTTGTTGATTGATAGATGACAATGTGTTATTGTGTATTTTAGGTATCGAGGAAATTAACGGTAATTCCAATTATTTCGATTATTTATGAGTGGTTTGATTAAAAGGAATGTGAGAATTATAGGGATGAACTTCATAATGATTACCTATTATGGGGTGATTTATTGCTTTAAAAATAGAATTAAATGGATATGTGCATTTAGGTATGTTTATGTGAAATTTTTTTTTTCGAGAATGGTAGAATCGAAGTTTGTTGAGATTCGGAAATTAACATGCGGTATATTGATGTGTGAAATGTTCAAGTGATAAATATGAAGGTTATCATCTTGTGATATTAAGGAAAATTTATAAAATTAAATATTTTAGGTCATATGATATGACGATAAATGCCAAGGTTACATGATCATAATATGATATGGTGAATAGCATGTAAATGAATATAATGGTTGTCTTATAGCAAAATGATGCGATGATAAATTTGGGTTACTAAGTTAATTAATTTTGTTAAGGACATTCGTTGGATTATTGTGTTATATTCCATACAATTTGGAAGCATTGAGTTAAATTTTGAAGTTAAAATGAATTTATTGAAATTTTAGTGATGTAATTTTTGAGCTATTTTCAATTGTATGGATCATGAACAAAGTATTCCATTTTTATCAAAATATATTTGTTAAGGAATATAATTAGGACATGTTGGCTATGCCTAAAGTTTAAAATGATCATCAAATATAGATTTTACTCATTGTGAAATAGTATCTTTAGGTTACATTATCTTAATTAAAGGCTTTATGCGATATACAAGAAGGATTATGCATTGATGATAGATCAACTACCTATTTATGGAATAAGAGTATAAATTTTCATGAATTAAATGTTATTATTGTCTCTTTATAGAAAGAACTAACAAAATTTGTATGAGTATAGAAATGTCAAAAGTTTTGCTATTAGGAAATTATAGGGAAATATTTGCTCTTATATTTAAAGATGATGAGTGCTTGATTCACGATAATGATTTATGATAATAGATTATGTTAAGGTTTATAAAGTGTTTTGAAGTAAAATGATGAATTATGAATTATATGATAGATTGTTGAAGAGGCATGATTAAAACATGATTTGAAGTTGGTTATATTGGGATTATGTCATCATATTGCGAGAAATATCAATATTTATCAATCATCAGAGTTTAAGGTATATTTTATTCGAAATGGTGGAAATAGAAATTGTGTATATATGATCATTGGGTGATATAGAATTAAAGGAAAAGAACACCATATTGAGCTATCTCAATTGTTTTGTTGATGATAATTAGAATTTTAGAAAATAATGAACAATTGAATTTTTGGAGATATTGTCAATTTAGAATGGAGACAGTTATCCTCAAATATTTTTGTTTGGGGATTCCAAATACACGGAGTGGAGGCAAAATAATATTTAAATCACTGTAGATATATTGATTAAGGTTACAAGATTATTTTTAACTGATATAGTCAGTTCATAGGATGGACTTGTAAAATTATATATAGATAATATTGTTAATTACACGGTGAAATTGGAGTATTTATCTTTGGTTAGTTGTAAGAAGTTATATAATTAAATTACATTGTGCATCTTCTTTTGATAGAATGTTAGACACTATAAAGACAAGTTCAAAAGAGTAGAACGTCCGACACTATGAAGACAATTCAAAAGAGAGGCTATCAATTATGGTTTGTTAATTAAAGGAGACTTGGATAATTATTTAGTTTCATGGAATTGACATATAAAAACTAGACACAAGTGACGACAATTGAGGTTATATTTAATATTGAAATATTTCAAGAACGTATGAAGAAATGGGCGAAAGAATGTTGTTCGATCTTAATATGTAACCATTATTATAGAAAAAGAATGTGATTAGGGAATAGTTTAATTTCAATTAATTTCGCGTCCCCATTATTCAACAACAAACCTTTCCTAAATGTCATGCATTCGGTTTCTTAACTGTTCATCAACATTATATATAATATTTTTCTTAGCAAGAATAATTATAGGTGGCATTTTTATAAAAGACAAACTTACTTAGAAAGAAAACTCGATTTGATAGACAATTAAAGAACTAAAGTGGAATAAAAATAAATTATGCTGTGCAAAAACATATAATAAAAAAAAAACTATACACTTTATTTTCCTGATTGTTGAGTGTTGATACTCAATAAATCTCGAGTTATGATATAAATGTCGAAATCTAATTTCACAGGCCTTGGTCAATGGTGAATTGATTACTAACAACCAAATCCAAAGGTTCAATCCAAAAACAACGTGGATTGTTGGAAGTAGTTTAAGAAATTAATACTGCCCAAGTGATACATATATTTATATATTAAATGGCATTGAATCTTGACCCATTTAACCCTTATATTAGTCTAACTAAAGCCTAGCTCATTTCTACATACATGTTGCTTTGACCTAGCTGTCTAAGTGTGGGATTTAATTGTGTGTGAAAATTGAAAAAAGAGTGGCTACTATTGAGAGGAAAAAATCCGGCTACTTTATGCTTCCAAAACCCGTGGCTTACTTGTGTTATTAATCTTCTATTTGTGCCTTTTTCATTGCTTTCTTCTTGCTTTTGTAGCTTACAAATCAACATCATTATCTTATCCTTTATCAATGAAAAGTACTATCTTAATATGTAATCATATTAATGAAGCACGAAGTAAATATTTTGGGCCTATCGCATTATGTTTTATATAAGCATTTGATTTTATTGCATTTTTTAAAATAACTCATAGTCAGCCTTGGTGATAGATTTGACATCTAGTCAACATTTATCATCGACGCACATCACGTTTCAGGTCCACTAGGGTGATTTGGGATAGGTCGTGTCAGATTATTAATTTAATTAGTGATGTTATACTGTAGTTTCAAATAAATTTTAAACATAAGTTAAATATTTTTTTAAATTTATAATTGATCGTTGTAGTGGACCCACCCTAGTAGAGGAGAGTCAATGCACGCTTCTGATGAGTACAGCTCGAGGCTTGGCTCGTCTTTGGCATATGGAATATAATCTTTTTTCATAGCTAGTCTTTTAAGACCTTCCTTGCTCTGGAATAGGGATTCGATTTGGCATGCCAAGCTTTATGGAAAAGATCATGTTTGGATCTGACTCATCGAGAAATCACAATTGCCTTGACTTATTCGATTTAGGCCCTTTCAAAGGGGTTGGAAGTTCGGTTCGAAAATGAAACCAGTCTGATGAGCACTGAATCACACTATTTCAACTCTAAGAACCACTTCTGGTCAAGCTTGAGGACAGGAAAAGAAGGGACCCACTTACCACTATACTATTCAAATTTAATAATACATAAGTCTAAAGTTTTGTGTATGGTCGAAGAGTGTGAATGTAACAGGAATTTGTCTGAAAGGACTTAGTTTACGACAATGTAACAATCATGCAAATGATAAGACCAGAAAATAGAAGGAAGAGATAGAGACACAACGACGTCGTGTCGTCCACTAAATTTTAGAAATGTGTTCAAATTCCATGAGACAATTCAAACAAGGATGCTGAACCGGAGAATCAAATCAAAAGGCTTTTGGTAACATAAACACAATAAATTTTTATAATTAAATAAATTCGAAAATATCTATATATCTTCAAATTCCACAACATTTTCTGTTAGTTAATGGCTGATACACAATTTTTTAAGGTCAATTTTGGGCATGAAATCCAAGACTAATAGCTACGACTCCTGGCACCTCTTGAGCCTCATTTTATTATAATAGATTTCATAAAAAAGTGATATTTTTTGAAAGACTATTATCAAAAAATGATTTTGAACAAAATATTGATTTTTTGACCAGAAAATGACAAATCTATACAACAAAAGAAGTTTCGGGTACACAATCCGTGGTACGAAATCCAATAGGACAAAAATAATTCACTGATTGAAGGGTCCGACGCAAAATTCTATTAGACCTCTAACTACACAAACCCATATCAAATTAAAAGATGCAACTGAGATCACCATCTCTCTCTATCACTTACACAAAGCATTCAATCTCACAAAGAGAAAATAAGAGAGAACAATTTCCAACTGGAGGCTTAAAAGAAGACAAACGAGAGATAAGAGAATTTTTGGAAGCACAAAGCAAGAAACAACAATCATAGAAATGGCCTAATGGGGCAACTTGTAACGCCCTGACCCACATGGATCGAAACGTCGCTAGATTAACTGTACTTTAACCGTAAACTTAATAAATAACTATATTTTTAGTGAAAAGCATATAATTCTAACAATATCATCTAACTGAAATTCGATCGGCATCTTTGTCACTTACACAAAGTATTCAATCTCACTAAGAGAAAATCAGAGAAAACAGTTTTCAACTGGAGACTTGAAAGAAGATGAACGAGAGAGAAGAGAATTTTTGGAAGCACAAAGCAAGAAACAACAATCATAGATATGACCTGATGGGGCAACTAAAGGTTAGATTTTCAGCCATTGATCTTATTTGATATCTGAATAAGACCCAACTCTACAGGACATCTCAAAATTCAGTAGCGTTAAAAACACTTTTCTCGAAATGCAAATGGGTTCAAGTTTTGGATGAATCAGTCAATTTATCGAGCAATGGTAATAGAGAAATTCGGCGAGCAGCCAATATTATCCTCGCCCCCACAAGACCAGTTGGCATCACTACCCAACATAAAACAGTTATCATATCACCACTCTCTCTCTCTCTTCAGAATTTTGAGAATCCCGCTGGTGTACCCAACATTTATACTGTATACATGATGGAATCCTCTGCAAAAAGCTCATCTTCAAACCACAAAAACTTCATTTCTCTGCCCACCTGCAAGAAAAGCATATTGGAGCAGCTATACTATCATCAAGAAATTCCTAAGCAGACATTATTTGGGAAACCATTGACTCCAAGTGATGTGGGCAGGCTCAACCTGTAGCAAATTGAAAGGAACCAAATTCATCAACTTTTCACGTATTTTTATAAATCTCCATGTTGAAATCAATGAGAAAATAAAAATACGGAAGCATACCTTGATCCATAGATCTGGATGTCTTAAATAGGTTTCTTGATCTTCTAATTGTTACGTGATTTTCCTCTTGAAATCTTCTCTGTTGATCGGGATGCAGTGAGTTTTTGAAAACTCACGTACAATTAGGGACTATGACTCCATATTAAATAACTGATTATTATCTTTCAATTATTTTAAATTGGCTCCTCATCAATTTTAAATAATTATTCCGATCTCTACACTTTAATTCCATGACAATTAATAACCATTAGTCCAAAATTAAATTAAGTGGATCACTTTATCAACTAAGCCTTAAAAATAGCACCACACATTTTAATATATATAAATGTGTGGTCCCATACGATGGAATGTTTCCAACAATCTTCCAGTGTGCCATACATATCTAACTTCTAACAAAAAAGGGAAGGACGATCTACTATTCATGCAATAGTAAATGAATCCAATTTTACTGTGCATGATGTCATTTTTTATTTTCCATTTTGTTTATGTCAAACAAATGTTCTTCCAAACATCATCCTATTAGCATTAAAAAAATAATTATGTCAAACAAATTTTCTTCCACACATCATGCCACTAACATTAAAAAAAAAATTTAGTAAATATAAACTGCCATAAAAGAAACTCTTTGCACATGAGTTTAAAAAAAAAACTCTCCGTACAGTGCGGAGAGATGACAAACCATGTGTGGAGTAAAAAAGGAAAAAAAAACTCTTCGCATAGTGTGGAGAGATGACAAACCATGTGCAGAGAGTTTCCCAACTCTCCGCACAGTGTAGAGAGATGGCAAGCACCATGGCAAAACTCTCCGCATAGTGCGAAGAGATGACATTCTGTGCGGACTCTCCATAAAAAAAAAAAAAGTGCGAAGAGTTGGCAAACTCTCCGTATAGTGCGAAGTTTAAAAAAAAAAACCTCTCTGCACAGTGACTGTCGCATGCGTTGCACGGATTTTACATTTATTGTATTTTTATTAGTATATGAATTTTAGTTTTTTGGAAAGTTTTTGAAACAATATCTAGAAATATTTCCATTATATAAGAAAATAATTACAAATTATTTTTACAATTACATAACAGTATTGTGTCATTTAAAAAAAATATACTTGTATATTTCATACTTGAATAAGAAATATAAGAGATTATATAAATTATTTTGCTTGTATTTTTTGATAGTGTTGATATGATTGAATTGAATGTGAAAATTATATTTCTAAATTTTGTGTAATTAAATATTGAAAAATTGAAAATTGAGCACCATATTCATATGCATTTATATTTTGTGCTTCATATATATATTTAATATTTATTTTACGCTTATGTTGAAAAAATAAAAATTTGGAATTTTTTTTTTGAAATTCGGTTTGGTAAGTGAATATACGATGTTCTGCATTCTCAGTATTTGTAAGTGCAAAAATCGGTATATAAAAATACAGTAAGTTGTAAATACGATAGACAGCATATACGGTAAGTTGCAAATACGGTAGACAGCATATACGGTAAGCTACAAATACGATGAGGTGAAAATACAGTAAATTGTTTGCAAATATGGTAGGTTGCAAATACAGTAGTCAGCACATACGTAAAGTGCAAATACAGTAAGTTGTTTGCAAATACGGTAGACTGCAAATATGGTACGCTGCAAATACGTTAAGCTGTATATACGGTAAGCTGCATTTATGAATTTATAATTTTTTATAAATGTATAAAATTTATTTAATATTAAATTTCTTAAATATTAAATGTTGTAATTCAATATTGTTTCATTTTTTATAATTGTATTTTCGAGAATTTAAAAAAAAAAAAAGTAGTTATGAAATTGATAATTTTTAAATGTATTTTTTGTTGAAAATAAAAATGATTTTTTTATGATATTTGAAAAAAAATTTAATGTAATTTTATTAGTGTAATAAGAAGATTTATTATGCATTTTTATTTTTTACATTTTGTGAAGAATTTTGTTTATGATGATTGACAAATATTCTTCTACACACATATCATGCCAACAACATTAAAAAAAATAATAATAATTTTAGTATATATAAACTCCATGAGACAAAATAAAAAAAAATTTCTTCGCACGTGAGCAAAAAAAAAAAAAAAAAACTCTCGGAACTTTATCTACGAGTTCCAAGAGGCCTTTTTTTAAACAATTTTTGAGCAATGCATTGAACACTTTAATTCCTGGCATACAACCCGAAAGTATAATTTTATTGAAAATTGTATCCGCTTCTAATGTCCAAGAGCTGTTATCAAGCAAGTGTAAAATATTGAATTTGGGTGATACGCTAGAGCCTCTATTTGTGAAAGCAATGCCATGGTACTATCAATATCCCCTTCTTTGCACAACTCACATATTGTTTCATTATATGAATTATGAGAAAGCTCATTTTCAATACCGTAAATATGATTTGCATGCTCAGAAATTGAGTTGTGACTGAAATTTAAAGAAGACATAATTGATTTTGAGCCATGTTTTTCGACCTTGTTTCATTGTATATATGAAAATTTTATAATTTTGAAATTTGACTTGTAATTAAGGAATTTGAAAACAACTCTATTCAATGTGCGGAGAGTTTTTTTTTTAATTTGCACTGTGCAAAGAGTTTGCCAGCTCTCCACACATGGTTCAACTCTTTCCACACTGTGCGGAGAGGTTTTTTCTCTCCGTACTTTTTTTATTCCGCACATAGTTCAACTCTCTACGCACTGTGCGGAGAGTTTTTCTCTCTCCGCACTGTGCAAAGAGTTTTGTAATGGTGAAAAGAGTTTTTCTTGCTCTCTGTATTGTGCAACGAGTTGGTTTGTCATCTCTCCGCGTTCTGCGGAGAGATTTTTTTTATTCCGCACCGCGCAAAGGGTTTGCCAACTCTCCGCACATGGTTCAACTCTCTCCGTACTGTGTGGAGAGGTTTTCTCTCTGCATTTTTTTTTATTTTTACTCCACACTTGGTTCAACTCTCTCCGCACTGCGCGGAGAGTTTTTTTTTTTTTAATTTTACAACATTGAATTACACAAAATTTAGAAATATAATCTTCACATTCAATTCAATCATATCAACACTATCAAAGAACACAAGCAAAATAGTTTATATATTTCTTATTCAAGCATGAAATATACAAACATATTTTTTTCTAGATAACATACTGCTACGCAATTGTAAAAGTAATTTACAATTATTTTCTTATATCATGGAAATATTTTTAGATATTGCTTCACAAACTTTCTAAAAAAATTAAAATTCATGCACTAATAAAAATACGATAAATATAAAATTCGTGCAACGCATGTGATAGCGACTAGTAATATTATAAATGTGTGCAACTTTATGAGCTCAAACTTGTGTTATCGTTTTTAAGAGTGTTTCCAAAAAATCTCGTCCATTAGTTATATTGATGTAGGATCAAAGCGATTTTCATCACATTTACGGTAACTAAATCCATCAATGGTCACGTACACCCATACAACCAAATGACATAGATCAATCATGTGAGCAGAGCATGGAAATTACATCTTATGTGATCTGAACATGTCTATTTCCAACTGGTCCAAACTTATTTCTTAATTGAGATCAATACTGAACATAATAACAGAGTGGAATAGACTGAACACTTCATTTCTGTACAGAAAAATATCCAAATACACAAACATATCCAAAATAAACATAAAGCAACGAGAATACAAACTCCCACTAAAACATGATATCCACATGAAATACAACACCCATATGAGCAGTCTACTCATAAAAGACTTTGGGTGGCAATCCCTTAGTAAGCAAATCTGCAATTATGGAGTTTGCCCTAATGTGCTTTATAGAAATCTGTCCACTCTGTACTCTTTCCTTCACAACTTGGAATTTAATGTCAATGTATTTTGACTTACATGAGCTCATGTTGTTAGAATATAGAACTGCCGAGTTATTATCACAATATAAATTTAGTGGTCTTTCAATTCCATTCAGAATGCGTAGCTTAGTGACAAAATTTCGTGAACATATTCCATGGTTGGATGCCTCATAGCGTGCTACAAATTCTGCTGCCATGGTAGAAGAAGCTATGAGTGTCTATTTGGCACTTTTCCAGGAAATAGTTCCTTCGACTAGCAGATAGATATAGCTTGATATGGATCTTCTACTGTCTTGGCACCCAACAAAATTAGAATCGGAGTTCCCTATGATCTCTAACTGGTCCGATCTGCTATATCTGAGTATGTAAATCCTTTGTTCTCTTTAAATAACTCATAACCCTTTTGGCTGCCTTCCACTGATCCATCCCAGGGTTGCTTAAATATCTGCCTAGCACTCCAATAATGAATGCTATGTCCGAATGTGTACGAACCTGAACATACATTAGATTCCCAATAGCTGATGCATAGGGAATCTTTTGCATTTCCTTAACTTCAAAGTCATTTTGCGGGCATTATTTAAGACTAAATTTGTCTCCCTTAGCGACAGGGGTGTCACTTGGTTTACAGTCTTGCATGTCAAACCTCTTAAGTACTTTATCAATATAGTTCTTTTGTGATAATCCAAGAATACCTCGAGAGCGATTCAATGTATCTGAATCCCTAATATAAAAGAAGTGTCACCAAAATCTTTCATCTCAAAATTCCTTGATAAAAATCTTTTGGTTTCGTGCATTATGCCTATATCGTTAGTGGCAAGAAGTATGTCATCAACATACAAAATCAAAAAATCAGGAAAATATGCTTACTCCCATTGAACTTGTGATATACGTAATCATCAACGACATTCATTTCAAAACCAAATGAGATAATGACTTAATGAAATTTGTGGTACTATTGACGGGAAGCTTACCTGAGTCCATAGATGGATTTCTTTAATTTGCAAACCATATTCTTTGAGTCTCCTGACACGAAAATTTTCTGGTTGCACCATATAAATTGTTTCATCAATGTTTCCATTGAGAAATGCCGTCTTAACATCCATCTGATATAACTCAACGTCAAAGTATGGAACAACTGCCATAATTATCTTGAAAGAGTCTTCATTGAAACCAAAAAGAAAGTCTCTTTGAAATCGATGCGTTCTTTTTGGGTAAAGCCTTTAGCCACAAGACTAGCGTTATATCTTTCCACATTACCATTTGAATCCCTCTTGGTTTTAAAAATCCATTTACAACTTATGGGCTTCACACCTTCAGGTAATGGGACAATATCCCAAATCTTATTGTTTTGCATAGACTTATATTTCTCATTCATGGCATCAATCCACTTTTGAGAGTTAGAACCCTGCATGGCCTGATGAAATTTATTTTCCTCATGTTCTTGGAGAAATACTATAAAATCATCTGAAATAGCATTTTTCCTCTCTCGTGGATCTCCTTAATAGTATTGGCTCTTGAAGTTGTTGAGTTTGTACTTTTGGAACAATTCCCTCATTTTGAATGGGAGGTTCTTTAACATTGTCTTGTTGAGGTTCTGGAGGTGCTTCTTGATCAACGACAGGTATAGGAACCTGTACTTTGTCAAAAGTAATAGTAGGAATCGAAATCGATCCTTCATCAACTTCTTCCTCAAAAACAATGTCTCTAACCTTATTTTTCCTCCCAAACTCAACATCCTCAAAAAATGTTGCGGTTCTAGATTCAAAAATTGACTTAAGTGTGGGATTATAAAATTTATACCCCCTTGATCGCTCAGAATAACCAATAAAATAGCTGTTCATTGTTTTGGAGTCCAATTTCTTTTTATGTATCTTATAAGGCTTGCCTCAGCTGGACATCCCCAAATCTGAAAATGCTTTAGACTAGGCTTTCTACCCGTCCAAAGTTCATAAGGTGTTTTAGCAGCAGCCCTAGTTGGTACTCTGTTCAGAATATAAGCTATGGTCTTTAATGCCTCTCCCTAGAGTGATTTTGGTAAGATAAAATGACTAATCATACTCCTTACCATATCCTTAAGTGTCCTGTTTCATCTTTCAGCTACACAATTCATGCTACGCGATCCTGGCATGGTGTACTATGGGACGATTCTACATTCTTCTAGGTATTTAGCAAATGGTCCTGGACATTTTTTACCTGAACCGTCATATCTGCCTAATACTCACTACCACGGTCAAATCTAATGCTCTTTATCTTTTTGTTGAGTTGATTATCAACCTCATCTTTAAAAGCTTTGAACACATCCAGTGACTTAGACTTTTCATGGATGAGATATAGATATCCATAACATGAGTAATCATCTACGAATGATGTAAAATATTGTTGACCATTCCAAGAAGCAGTAGGGAATGGCCCCTAAATATCTGTATGTATCAATTCTAAGATATTCAGAGTTCTGTTAGCACATAATCTCTTTGTTTTGGTTTGTTTTACCTTGATACAGTCAACACATACATCAAAATTTGTGAAGTCAATGGTTGATGTAACCCAACTTGATGATGTTGATATGGAATTACTTTAATTTTTCAGTATTTATTTGTGTTCTTCATGCTTATTGCTTTCAGTCACCTGATCAATGGTTGAATGATTTGATGTATTGAATTTTGACACTTGATAGAGAGAGATTAAATCTTGATCTACGAATAACACAACTTGGATTTCGTACATTTCGAGAGAAAGTACAAATTCTTTGAGACATAATTCAAATCAAGAACCAAGGAATTAATAATTTTTACAAATCTAATCCGGAATAGATACATTGGGGTTAGAGTATAGAAATAAATTCTATTCAGCACTCGAGAGAGGGAATGAAATTAATTTAGGTTCTTGCCTATAAATTGAGAAAAATAACTATAGAGATTGAAAAACACTGTTGATAGGGCGGTGAAATCATTCTCTAGACTTCCTTGCATCAATTATTTTATATATTTCATCTTAAGTTGTTTGAATTGCGGTTAAAAATCAACTTAACAAAAGGATAAAGACCGTTAGGTCTGACTGTGGTGGCGAGTACTACGGCAGATATGAAGGTTCAAGTGAACGTCATCCAGCGACTCAGACTTTTTATGGATGAGATATAGGTATCCATAACGTGAGTAATCGTCTATGAATGATATAAAATATTATTGACCATTCCAAGATACCTTAGGGAATGGCCCACAAATATCTGTGTGTATCAATTCTAAGACGTCTGAAGTTCTGTAAGCACCTAATTTCTTTGTTTTGCTTTGTATCCCTTGATACAGTCAACACATAAATCAAAATCCTTGAAGTCAAGGAAATTCAAAGTACCATTTGACACAAGTTGTTCAACTCTAGCTTTTAAGATGTGACATAAGCGCTTGTGCCATAATTTTGCTGAATTTTCTTTGTTTAATTTGCGTTTAGTACCACGTGATTCCACATGCAAAGTCTCATTATATGATGCAATAATATCAAGCAAATATAGGTTATCATGTACAGATAATGAACCAGTACCAATAACATTGGAATTTAACGAAAGACAAAGCTGATTGTTTCCAAATGAACAACAATTTCCAAATTTATCCAACGAAGAAACAAAAATTAAATTTCGTCTAAAAGACGGCACAACAAAAGTGTCTTTCAAATCCAAGTAATAGCCAGTTCCTAATAATAACCTAAAACTACCTATTGCACCAACTTCCACCGATTTACCATCACCCACATAGATGTATCTTTCACCGTCACTTGGCTTTCGGTCGTTCAGACAGCCCTGCATAGAAACACTTATGTGAGTAGTAATACCACAATCTATCAGGAGAACTTTCTTTCGTAAGAAGAGTGGGTTCCTCAATCCGAAGTGCAAGGTCAAGATCCATGCAGCTTAGAACAGTTAATATGTTCTCCTTCCAAAACTTGAAGTTTGTCCCATTAAGCCTGAGAATGGAATTCACATTAGCAAATATTGTAGTAGCAGATAAATTAGTTGTACAGAGAACAAAAATAAACAAATAATCTTGCTCATGTCCATATTTAATGAACAATAAATTCAAATAATGGTAAGTCCCATCTTAAGATACCTAGTGCAATATTAATATCAAGTCTTTGGACAATAATATTAATTGCAAGTGGTACTCCCAGTACAATGATTAAACATTGTCAATAACTCCTGTCAAATAATAAAACTATCTTTAGATTGATTTATTATTCACATGGAAACCTTATAATTGTCACATATTTATCATCGTAGGTGTGCATGTAATTCGGTCAAGTATTAACCTTCCTTTGGGCTGGCTAATACCCGCATGAAGAAACACACACACAACATCTAAACATCCCAAACAAACCAATTTACACAAGAGATGTCACTTTGGTGACATATTGTTTCAATTAGTTTATTCAAAATGTTAGATAACCTTAATTCATTATGAATGATTTACCAAACTATTTGAATTTGATTGTCTCACATACTTAAACCTTAATTATTTCTCTTAAAAAAGTCCTTAGTACCATAATTTGAGAAAGAGAATCATTAATTTGCATTATTAGATGCCTTTAGTAATTTAGGGACCTAAGGGTTAACAATTCCAAACTTTAGGATCAAAATTTGAAAAATTTTAAAACTTTGGGGGCCAATTTTAATTAATTATAAAGATTGAGGGCTTTAATTGCAAATTTAAGAAGTTTAATGGCCCAAATTAAATAATTTTCAAACTCTAGGGGCTGAATTATTAAACCCATAACCTTAAAGGTCCAACTTGGATGGATTTCAAACTTTAGAGACTTAAATATAAATTTTTATTTTGAAAAAATAATTAACCCTAATTTTGAATTGCAAGCAAGGGTTTGAGAATACCCAAATTGCACCTCAGGCCCCTGCTGCCAAAATCCATCCAACCAACCAACTGTATCCCTCTCTCTCCCTCATGGTGTCGGCGGCCAGTGCCGCCTCAGCCGACAGTGCTGGGCATTGCTGCCCCATAAGCTCCATGCTGCTGCAAAACACAGCAGTTCGCTGTAGCGCCGACGATGACTACATTGCTAGCCATATCTGGATTTTTTTTAATGAAATCCAAAATTTGATAACTATAATCTGAAATTTCCAAAACTTTTTATCCAGATCTTGAATTAACAACTTGATTAATATGCCAAATATTTTTCAAATTCAACAAAAATATATCCAAAACTTAAAAATTTGAAAATTCTTAAAAAAATATTGCAAGATCTGTATTTCACATAGTAACATGATGAAGATAAAAAATAATCCACAATATAAAACTGTCATAACATTAATTTTTGCAATATCTCAAAGATTCAATCATGGAGTGGCTCTGATACCACTTGTAGCAAATTGAAAGGAACCAAATTCATCAATCCTTTCACATATTTTCATAAATCTCTATGTTGAAATCAATGAGAAAATAAAAATGCGGAAGCATACCTAGATTCATAGATCTGGATGTCTTGAACTTTTTTTTTGATCTTCCAACTGTTACGTGATTTTCTTCTTGAAATCTTCTCTGTTGATCGGGATGTAGAGAGTTTTTGAAAACTCACGTAGAATTGGGGACCATGACTCCATATTAAATAACTATTTATTATCTTTCAATTATTTTAAATTGACCCCTCATCAATTTAAAATAATTATTCCGATCTCTACACTTTAATCTCATGACAATTAATACCCATTAGTCCATAATTAAACTAAGTGAATCACTTTATCGACTAAGCCTTAAAAATTGTATCACACATTTTAATATATATACATGTGTGGCCCCACACGATGGAATTTTTCCAACACAACCTTCTTGTTATACCAAAACAACATGCCAAAAAGTACTTCTCCCTAAACGGCTGCGGGAAAAAAGGGCTGCTCCTAAGCGTTAAGGATGAGTTGGGAAAATATTGGAGGTTTCGGTTTTCTTATTGGAACAGTAGCCAAAGCTATGTCTTGACAAAATGTTGGAGCCATTTCGTTAAGGAAAAAAGGCTTGATGCAGGAGATATTGTTATTTTAGAGCACCACCAGGTGGACGGTAGCCAGCTTTTCATTGGGTGAAGACGGAGAAACATTTGCGGAGGCGTGGTCCAAGAATCTCATGTCACAAACAGTATGCCATTGGTATATGTTTGTAAGTGAATAAACTTTCTAAAAACTCAGGTCACAAACAGTGTGCCATTGCTAGCTGAAAAATGACAAATAAACAACTAATAAAAGGAGAAATGTATGCACATAGAAAGCTGTGTCAAGATTTGCAGCACCATGAAAGAATTACATTTACTACACCTTCTGGTTGGGTGGGGTAGGGATGGGGATTATGTCTCAAACTTCAGAAATCATACAATTAGAAAACCTCAAGGGTCAAGCATTAAAACTAAGTTCACTAAAATTAGAATTTTTATCTTTCTGAGTTCTATGACTCAAATCTCACAGCAATTAAACATCTCCTTGCTCTTTGGCATAATTTGATAACAAGTCATACATACTAATTAATATAGCAGGACATATCATATCTCTCAACCAATCCTGCATGGATGTTCTCTGCACAAGGAGTCTCATCCAATAATATCCTTTCTCCCAACAGCATCAAGGAAAAGTTTTCTCTTTACAATTTATCCAATTGAAATTCCGCCAAAATTCTATGCGCCCAAGGTATTTGACTTTGTTACACATTTAAGCATCTGCTTCTATCTTTTATGTGAACTGGAGATAATAGACCTAATTTAGGCTGAAAACAGATAACGTGGTTGCCAAGTTTGATTTGGCTTTCAAAACCCACCATCAAAGTTAAGCTGGCCTACAGGGATTCAAGATTTGGTATTGTTGAGAATTAAACCCGTTTCAGTTAAATCTTGTGCTTCCAAAAATTAAGAGTCGTGTTTTACAAAGTAACAACTTCTTCAGTGAAGCTTTCATCCAGATTTCGACACCTGGCATCATTATGTCCATTAGATCAAATTATAGTGACTTGCAATTTAAAAAATCCGGTGCAATTCTTTCCGGACTGCAGCATCATTTTGAGAGCTTAATTTTTCATTTGAAGTCCGATCTTGCTCTCTCTTTCTTCCCTACGAGAAGCCCTTCTTCTTGGTGAATTTGGGTCTTTTATTTTTGGAGATTTTGGGGAGAAATATTCTTGGTTTTGGGACAGATTGCTGTTCGGTTTTCTTAACTGTGTGGGAACTCCATTTTTGAGTCGGCTTCTTGGGTTCTATTTCTTGGTGAAGAGCCGTATTTTTACTTGGTGATTGGAGCATGATTTCTCGAGTTTTTCAGCAAATAAAATCTGTAAAATCCTTGTAATACTATAGATACATATGGTAGTGGTGCTGTTCCATTTTTGGTTTGTATGAACCTGTGTGGTTCGAATTGAGCAGGTCGGGTTTTTGAAGATCTTAGTGGTCTGGTTCAATTCCTTAGTGGAACCTAATTTGCTGTGTGATTTGTATATGAATCTTAGTGATTCATTGTTGGCAGAATCTGTGTTTTGGTAGATCTATGTGATCGGTGTTGATTCCTTTGTAGAATATTGACTTGCCTTATGATTTCTCTTGAAATAAACCTCGTTCATTGTGGGAAGTTCGACATTTGTGAGACCTTTGTGATCTCAATTAGTTCCTGTGTGGAATAGTGGTTGCCTTGTGTAGTTCTAGAAAAGATAAGTCCTATATTTGGTTCTTTGTAAATTTCTGGAACACTGTTGTATTTTGTCGCCTGATTTTTGGGGCTTTATGGTGCAACCGAGCTCTATCCATTTTAATGGATGCTCAACAGGGGAATAGGCATTAGAAGTGGTCGCGGAACCTCTGGGGCTTCGGCCAAAAAAATCTTGCAAAATTGTGGCATTGTAGACTTGTTCACATTGGGGTAAAAGGTTTAAACGCTTTACAAAATAAAGGTGTATTTGGAAAATCAAATATTGGTGAATTGGCTAAATGTGAACAATGTTTGATTGGAATGCAGGTTAAATTACCTTTTCCCACTAGTACTCATAAATCAAAGCAAATTCTAGAATATTTACATGCGGATTTGTGGGGTCTGGCATCCATCCCTACATTGTCTGGTTACAAGTATTACTTGCTTATTATTGATGATTTCTCAAGAAAAATTTGGGTATTTCTTTTGAAAACTAAAGATGAAACATTTACTACATTTAAAGATTGGAAACCCAAATTGAAAATCAAATCAAAACTTTGAGAACAGACAATGGACTAGAATTTTGCAATTATGAGTTTAATGATTTTTACAAGTTGAATGACATCTGAAGACATAGAACTGTAACATACACACCCCAGCAAAATGGCATTGCAGAAAGAATGAATAGAACTTTGTTGATATGATCCAAGAGTCGAGCCTGACGAAGACAAGTGCGAGACGAGACCCGTTGATAGTCGATGGCGGACCAATGATGTGATCAAGGGCAAAGCAAGTGAAACAAGCAATGGGATTTCTCGTTCAAGAAACCATTGATGGAACCATGTTCGGGACTCAAAATGGAGCAACTATCATGCTCGGGTCGAAAGCCGAATCAACTTGGATCAATTTGTTATCAAGCGACGAAATCGGAGGCTGAAAATAAGCCTGTGTGACTGCACAGCAAAAATACCATGCGGCCGCACAATGGCATATCGAAACTTAAATTGAGATTTTTTGTTGAATCATGCGACCGTATGGAAATACACCATGCGGCCGCACAGGCAAAAAATTTGGAGAATTTTTCAATTTTGGCAATTTTCCATATTTTGTTAGATTTTGATTCTTTTCCATATTTTGGAGATTATGCTCAACTTTTGCACGATTTTTACCTAGTTTTTAGGTTTAGTATAAATAGGAGTTTCCATTCAATTGTTAAAAAAACCTTTTGACATTACTGATATTGAATTAAAGTGAGGCGTATTGTCTTCTCTTCATCGTTCTTCATTGAACAATTTCGAATTTATCAAGTTTTAACTTGTGGCATTCAAACAAACCGGATTTAATTCTTGGATTGCGTGATCAAGGGGTCTTTCAAGCGTCGTTCTTGTTGGGTTTTTTGGTTCGACTTTCTTTTGGGTTAATCCTAAACTCTTGGATTAATTTGACATTCTTGGGTTCGTCAATCTTGTTGTAGGTTTCGTAGTCAACGTTGCTACGGGGTTCGCATCAGTTGGTATCAGAACTTTGGCTCCAAATTAATTGAAGGTTATATCTTTTCTTTATTTGTTGAGTCGTTAATTTTGTTTTCTTAGTTTCTTCTTCTATTTTAATCATTCTTTCTTAGTTCTTCTTCATCCTTGTTTTTCTTTTCGTCGTTTCGTTTAGTTATTGGTAGTTTAATCATCTTCTTTCATCAAGGAGTAAAAAAAAAAGAGTACAAAAATAAAAAAAAAGGTTACTGTACATTCGAGGTACTGTTCATCTCGAAATATTGTTCACAAAAATAAAATATATATATATATATAAAAATTGATATCACTGTTTGATTTTGTGTTTTTTTCTACCAACAACAATTCCTACATTGTGTTTGATTTTTGGGATATTCAACTGGGTTCGAGTCTTTCATTTTTCTTTTGAGTCTATTCACATAATTGTGTCAAAACATTCATCTATTCCACTTATTCAAGTCCTTTGAGTCTCGTGGTCTTTGATTAATATTCGGTTTGTTTGAATTGTCGGTAAAATAATTGATTTAGTTCACTTGGTTCTTTGAAGTGCTTGGAGGGAGACTTTGAGTGGTAAAAGGCCGAGTGGTGAGTTTAATAGAGGGAAAAAGCCATAGTGAGTGTTTTCCGAGTGAAATCTTTGTGAGGCATAAAAAAATTGTGTGATATGATGCCGAAAAGAGAAGGTTCTAATTCAAGTCGAAATGGTAATGACAACAATGCATCGGAGGACGTGATAAGGAGGTTTGAAAGGGTATTTGGTGATGTTAGGGAGAAGGTGGATAGGCAAGGGGAATGGATAGCACAAATGGGTACTACAATTGCTAATCTTAGTCGGGGACAAGTGGAGATGTCTAATGCTAGAGAGCCGGGTAGGCGTGAATCTAGGAGAGGAAGGCGGGATGAGTATCGTAGTGATGAGGATGATTTTGATGAAAATGACATTGATATGGGTCGAGCGAGGCATAGGAGCGATAGGATGGAAAGACGGGGTAGGAATGACTTGGGAGATGAAGTAGATGAAAATTTGGGGAGTATTAAAATGACTATTCCATAATTTAAGGGGAGAAGCGATCCAGAAGCATATTTAGAGCGAGAAAGGAAGGTTGAGATGATTTTTGGGTGCTATAATTATTCGGAGGAGAAAAAGGTAAAATTCGCGGTGCTTGAATTCGTGGATTACGCGATATCTTGGTGGGATCAAGTACTTACATCACGATGTAGGGATTGGGAAAGGCCAATTAGCACTTGGGATGAGTTGAAAATGTTGATGAGGAGGAGGTTTGTTCCGAGTCACTATTATAGGGAAATTCATCAAAAATTGCAAGGTTTGTACCAAGGATCGAAAAGTGCAGGGGATTATCACAAGGAGATGGAAATTCTTATGATTCGGGCTAATGTGGAGGAAGATCGAGAAGCTACCATGACACGGTTCTTGAATGGGTTAAATCGGGATATTGCAAATGTTGTAGAGTTGCAACACTATGTGGAAATCGAGGACATGTTACATGTAGCAATGAAGGTTGAGAGGCAATTGAAGAGGAAGGGGACGTCTAGGCAACCGTTAGGTACTTCGACTCCTAATCAACATGGAAATCGAAGTGGGATGATAACAACAAAAACGGGGCTGCACCTAGAGGTAAAAATGATTGGCAAAAGGGCAAGGATGAAAACGCTAGCAAACCAATATCAAAATCGGAGGCACAACCGTCGCGCAATCGGGACATCAAATGTTTTAGGTGTTTGGGAACGGGACATATTGCTTCTCAATGCCCAAACAAATGGGCGATGGTGCTGCGGGATAATGGAGAGATTGTGAGCGATAGTGATGGCGAGTTTGATGACATGCCAGTGTTGGAGGGTGTTAATGAAGAAGAAAAAGTTGAAGGGCCGGTTGGGGATCTACTAGTCACAAGGCGAGCTCTCACTACTCACGTCAAAGCGGTTGACTTGGAGTTGCAAAGGGAGAACATTTTCCACACTCGATGCCATGTCAACAATACGGTATTTAGTGTTATAATTGATGGTGGTAGTTGCATTAATGTAGCTAGCGTATCTCTTGTAGAAAAATTGGGTTTAACATTGTTGAGACACCCGAGACCTTATAAATTGTAATTGTTGAATGAGAGTGGCGAGGTGAGGATGAATCGAAGAGTATTAATTAATTTGTCAATTAGGAGTTATAAGGATGAGTTAGTATGTGATGTGGTGCCAATGAAAGCGGGACATATTTTATTGGGGCGACCATGGCAATACGATAGGAAGGCTATGCATGATGGGTACAAAAATCGATATAGTTTCATTAAGGATGGAAGGACCATTACTCTTGTGCCATTAACACCGGCACAAGTCTATGAAGACCAATTAAAATTGAGAAGTGAGAAAGAGAGGAGAGCAAAGGAGTTAGAAAAAATGAGAGCAAATAGTGAGTTGGAGAAAAAGAGAGAAAATATTGAGATAGCCATTAGAGAGAAAAAGAGAGAGCAATCACAAGAGAGAAAAGAAAGAGAGTGCCCCGAGAGAAGAGAGAAAACACGAGCGAATTTCTTTGCAAAAGAGAGTGATTTGAGGAGAGCGGTAGTTGAGAGAAAAGAGATGATCTTGTTCGTTTATAAGGAATCACTGCTCAATTTTGAGGAAACTAACCCACCCCTCCCTACTTTGGCTAAGTCTTTGTTGCAGGAATTCGACGATGTATTTCCAGAGGATGCACCAAGTGGATTGCCGCCTATTCGAGGCATTGAACATCAAATTGACTTCATACCCGGAGCTGTCATTCCAAATTGACCGGCTTATCGAAGTTATCCCGAGGAGACTAAGGAGCTTCAAAGGCAAGTGGAGGAGTTAATGAGTAAAAGATACGTGAGGGAAAGCATGAGTCCTTGTGCGGTACCGATTTTGCTTGTACCAAAAAAGGATGGAACATGGCGAATGTGCGTGGATTGTAGGGCTATCAACAACATAACGGTAAAGTATCGTCACCCTATACCTAGGTCAGATGACATGCTTGATGAATTACATGGTGCTTGCATATTTTCTAAAATTGATTTAAAAAGTGGGTATCATCAAATTCGTATGCGGGAGGGTGATGAATGGAAAACGACTTTTAAAACTAAATATGGTTTATATGAATGGTTGGTTATGCTGTTTGGACTCACAAATGCACCTAGCACTTTTACGCGTTTAATGAATCGTGTTTTACATGCTTTTATAGGAAAATTTGTTGTGGTTTATTTTGACGACATCTTAATCTATAGCAAAAATCTAGGAGAGCATTTGGAACATTTAAAGTGTGTGCTAATTGTTTTAAGGAAAGAACAACTCTATGCTAATATTAAGAAATACACGTTTTGTATGGATAGAGTTATATTTCTTGGATTTGTGGTTAGTGCTAATAGGGTAGAAGTAGACGATGAAAAGATAAAAGCTATTAGAGATTAGCCGACACCTAAAAGCAAACGGAAGTTAGGAGTTTTCATGGTTTGGTTAGTTTTTATAGGCGATTTGTGAAGGATTTTAGTACTATCACTGCACCACTCACGGAAGTAGTTAAAAAGAGTGTAGGTTTTCATTGGGGTGATGAACAGGAACTTGCATTTAATACTATTAAAGGTAGATTGTGTGAAGCACCTATTTTGGCATTACCTAACTTTGATAAAACATCCGAGATTGAGTGTGATGCATCAGGAATAGGGATTGGAGCAGTTTTAAAGCAGGATCGGAGGCCTATTGCATACTTTAGCGAGAAATTGAGTGGAGCTACTTCAAATTATCCTACATATGACAAAGAACTTTATGCACTTCTTCGAGCTTTGAAGACTTGGCAACATTATCTATGGCCGAAAGAGTTCGTAATACACACCGATCATGAGTCATTAAAGCACTTGCGGGGACAAGGTAAATTGAACAAGAGGCATGCAAGGTGGATGGAATTCATTGAGACCTTTCCATACGTCATTCGGTAAAAGCAAGGTAAGAAAAATGTGGTGGCGAATGCGTTGTCGCGAAGGTACGTATTGCTAACTACTCTTGATTCCAAGTTACTTGGGTTTGAACATATTAAGGAATTGTATGAAAAAGATGTTGAATTTTCGGATATTTATTTGTCATGCATAAAAGGGGTGGTTGATAGGTTCTTTAGGCATGAGGGGTATTTATTTCGGGAAAATAGATTATGTGTTCCTAATTGTTCTATTCGGGAGTTGTTAGTAAGGGAGGCACATAGTGGTGGATTGATGGGACACCTTGGGGTTCAAAAGACTTTAGATATATTGAAGGAGCATTTTTATTGGCCTAAGATGAAAAGTGATGTTGAGCGAATTTGTAGTCTATGCATAGGTTGTAAAAAGGTTAAATCTAAGGATTTACCACAAGTTTTGTACACACCTTTACCTACACCTAGTGAAGCTTGGGTTGATATCTCGATGGACTTTGTTTTGGATTTACCTAGGACTAAGAGAGGTCGGGATTCTATTTTTGTGGTTGTAGACAGGTTCAGCAAAATAGCACATTTTATACCATCTCACAAAACGGACGATGCCATGAACATTGCTGACTTATTCTTTAGAGAGATTGTGCGTTTACATGGGGTTCCTAGAAGCATAGTGTCGGGTCGGATCGGGATGTCAAATCTTTGAGTCACTTTTGGAGAGTTTTGTGGGGTAAATTAGGCACTAAGTTACTATTTTCCACAACTTGTCATCCACAAACAGATGGGTAAACTGAGGTAGTGAATAGGACTATGACACAATTGTTACGCACAGTAATCAATAAAAATTTGAAGAGTTGGGAGGAGTGTCTACTATTTATTGAATTTGCATACAATTGAGCTGTTCACTCTACTACTCATATTTTCCATTTGAAATTGTATATGGTTTTAATCCACTAACTCCTTTGGATTTAATTCCTTTACATGTGAATGAACGTGGTAGTTTAGATGGCAAAAAGAAGGCGGAATTGATTAAGTCATTCCATGAAAAGGTAAAAGCGCAAATTGAAATTAAAAGTAAGTTGGTTGCGTCGCAGGCGAACAAAGGTAGGAAGCACCTGACATTCAAGCCAGGAGATTTGGTTTGGGTGCACCTTAGGAAAGAGTGTTTTCCGGAGCAAAGGAAGTCCAAGTTGCAACCGAGGGGCGATGGTTCATTTCAAGTGATTGAAAAGATAAATGACAATGCTTACAAGTTGGACTTTCCAGATGAGTACAATGTTTCGGCTACTTTTAATGTATCTGATCTCTCTTTGTTTGATGCAGGTTCAGATTCGAGGACGAATCCTTTTGAAGAGGGAGGGGATGATATGATCCAGGAGTCGAGCCCGACGAAGGCAAGTGCGAGACGAGACCCGTTGATAGTCGATGGCGGACCAATGATGCGATCAAAGGTAAAGCAAGTGAAACAAGCGATGGGATTGATCATTCAAGAAACCATTAATGGAACCATGTTCGGGACTCAAAATGGAGCAACTTTCATGTTCGGGTCGAAGGCCGAATCAACTTGGATCAATTTGTTATCAAGCGACGAAATCGGAGGCTGAAAATACGCCTGTGCGACCGCACAGCAAAAACACCATGAGGCTGCACAGTGGCATACCGAAACTTAAATTGAGATTTTTGTTGAAACATGCAACCGCATGGAAATACACCATACGGCCGCATAGACCAAAAATTTGGCAAATTTTCCAATTTTGGCAATTTTCCATATTTTGTTAGATCTTGATTCTTTTCCATATTTTGGAGATTATTCTCGACTTTTGCACGATTTTTACCTAGTTTTTAGGTTTAGTATAAATAGGAGTTTCCATTCAATTGTTAAAAACTTTTGACATTATTGATATTGAATTAAAGTGAGGCGTATTGTCTTCTCTTCATCGTTCTTTATTGAACAATTTCGAACTTATCAAGTGTTAACTTGTGGCGATCAAACAATCGGATTTAATTCTTGGATTGCGTGATCAAGGGGTCTTTCAAGCGTCGTTCTTGTTGGGTTTTTTGGTTCGACTTTCTTTTGGGTTAATCCTAAACTCTTGGATTAATTTGGCTTTCTTGGGTTCGTCAATCTCGTTGTGGGTTTCGTAGTCAACGTTGCTACGGGGTTTGCCTCACAAGTGAAACAAGCGATGGGATTGCTCGTTTAAGAATCCATTGATGGAACCATGTTCGGGACTCAAAATGGAGCAACTTTCATGCTCGGGTCGAAGGCCGAATCAATTTGGATCAATTTGTTATCAAGCGACGAAACTGGAGGCTGAAAATAAGCCTGTGCGACCCCACAGCAAAAACACCATGCGGCTGCACAGTGGCATACCGAAACTTAAATTGAGATTTTTTGTCGAACCATGCGACCGCATGGAAATACACCATGCGGCCGCACAGGCCAAAAAGTTGGCGAATTTTCCAATTTTGGCAATTTTCCATATTTTGTTAGATTTTGATTCTTTTCCATATTTTGGAGATTATGCTCAACTTTTGCACGATTTTTACCTAGTTTTTAGGTTTAGTATAAATAGGAGTTTCCATTCAATTGTTAAAAAAACCTTTTGACATTATTGATATTGAATTAAAGTGAGGCGTATTGTCTTCTGTTCATCGTTTTTCATTGAACAATTTCGAACTTATCAAGTGTTAACTTGTGACGTTCAAACAACCGAATTTAATTCTTGGATTGCGTGATCAAGGGGTCTTTCAAGCGTCGTTCTTGTTGAATTTTTTGGTTCGACTTTCTTTTGGGTTAATCCTAAACTCTAATTTGGCTTTCTTAAGTTCGTCAATCTCATTGTGGGTTTTGTAGTCAACGTTGCTACGGGGTTCGCATCATTTGTTGAATAAAGTTAGATGCATGCTTTTAAGTTCAGGCTTGCCCAAATTATTTTGAGGTGAAGCTGTTAAAACTGTTGCATATTTGATTAATAGAAGTCCTACAAGTGCTTTAAATTTTGATGTGCCTAAATCTGTATGGACACAAAAAGCCTTTGATTTATTTTTACTTGAAAACATTTGGTTGTGTTGCATATGCTCATCAAAACATAGGTAAACTTGAACCTAGATAACTTAAATATGTGTTTTTAGGCTATGCTAAAAATATTAAAGGTTACAGGTTGTGGGTTTATGGGGAAAAAGGTTACAGGGTTATCATAAAAAAGGATGTGGTCTTTAATGAGTCATGTATGCCATGTTTGGAAGGGAAAAAAAAATGATGTCCAAATTGAGGTGGAGCCTATTAAAGTTGATAATACCAGCTCTGTCCCCCTTAGAAACAGTAACTAATGAGGCTGACCAGAATGAAAATGAGCCTGATTTGGTCGAACCTAATTTATGTGATGACATAAATATACCTCTAGATGAATACCAACTCACTAGAGATAGGGATAGGAGGCAAATTAGACCACTGGCTAGGTTCAATAGTGATGACTTTGTGTCTTTGTTCACTTTCCAAGAAGAAATTGAATCTGAACCTAGTTCCTGTCATAAAGCCTTGAAATCTAAAGATTTTAAGCGGTGGTTGAGTGCTATGGAAGAAGATATGGCTTTCTTATATAAGAATGAAACTTGGGAATTGGTTGACAAACCTAAGGATAAGAAACTAGTTGATTGCAAGTGGATTTATAAAATAAAGGAAGGGAAAGGTGGCACTAATAATGTTAGATACAAAGCTAGACTAGTTGCCAAGGGTTTTACACAAAAGAGGGTGTGGACTATGATGATATTTTTTCCTCTGTTGTTAAATATACAACTATAAGATGTATTCTTGCTTTAGTTGTACAATTTAAATGGAATCTTGATCAACTAGATGTAAAAATTGCATTCATGTATGGTGAATTGGATAAAGTGATCTACATGAGACAGCCTCTAGGATTTATTAAAGAAAATCCTGAAAAAAACTGTGTGCTTGTTGAAAAAATCATTATATGGTCTAAAATAAGCTCCAAGACAATGGTATAAAAGATTTGATTCATTTGTCTTGAAACTTGGGTTTAGTAGAAGTAATTATGATACATTTATTGTAAAGGAAGTGGAGGTAAAGATTCATTGTATCTTGTGCTTTATGTTGATGATATGCTTCTTGCTAGTGCTAATAAATCTAAAATTGATGATATCAAACACAAATTAAAATCAGAATTTGAAATGAAGGATCTTGGTCCCTCTAAGAAAATACTTGGCATGCAAATTATTAGAGATGAGAAATTTGATTGCTTGTTCTTATGTCAACAAGATTATGTGAATAAGATCCTAAAGAGGTTTAATATGTTTGATTGTAAACCTATGACTTTACCCCTTGCTAATCACTTTATATTAACATCTGATTCATGTCCTAAAACTGAAGATGGACTTGAAAGAATGTCTAAAATTCCTTATGCTAATGCTATTGGTTCAGTCATGTACTTAATGATTTGTACCATACCTGATTTGGCTTTTAGTATTAGTGTTTTGAGTAGATTTATGGGAAATCCTGGTGAAATTCATTGGGAAGCATTGAAGTAGTTATTGAGATACTTAAAGGGTTAATCTAACTTGGGTTTGATGTTTAAAATGGACAAAGAGGGGGTAATTTTAAAAGGTTATACAGATTCTGATTTTGCTAGAAATAGAGACAATAGAAAATCAACTTCATCTCATTTTTACACTTTGTGTGGTACTGTGATAAGTTGGAAATCTCAGTTATAAAAAATTATTGCTCTATCTTCCACGGAGGCTGAATATTTTGCTGCCACTGTTGCCATCAAAGAAGGTATATTGCTGCATGGTTTGTTGAATGAACTTGGTTTTGTAGACACTAATCCAATACTATATTCTGACAATCAAAGTGCAATCCATTTGAGTAAGAATCCCATGTTCCATGATAGAATGAAGCATGTTGATGTAAAATATCACTTTATAAGGGATATTATATCAAAAGGATTGCTGAAAATAAATAAAATACCTATTTTGTATAATCCATTAGATATGGGAACTAAGGTGATACCTTTAAATAAGTTTCAAAACTGTTTAAAGATGTTATCTATTGATTCTTTTCATTGATTGTACAGGTACTTGGAGCAAAAGACATTATAAATGTTGGTGAAGCTTGTGGGTGCACTATAGCCTTAAATTTTGGAAGCAAGGTGGAGATTGTTGAGAATTAAATCCGTTTCAGTTAAATCTTGTGCTTCCAAAAATTAAGAGTCGTGTTTTACAAAGTAACAACTTCTTTAGTGAAGCTTTCATCCACATTTCGACACCTAGTATCGTTATGTCCATTATATCAAATTATAGTGACTTGCAATATAAAAAATCAGGTGCAATTCTTTCTGGACTGCAGCATCATTTTGAGAGATTAATTTTTCATTTGAAGTTCGATCTTGCTCTCTCTTTCTTCCCTACGAGAAGCCCTTCTTCTCAGTGAATTTGGGTCTTTTATTTTTGGAGATTTTGGGGAGAAATATTCTTGGTTTTGGGACAGATTGCTATTCGATTTTCTTGACTGTATGGGAACTTCATTTTTGAGTCGGCTTCTTAGGTTCTATTTCTTGGTGAAGAGCCGTATTTTTACTTGGTGATTGGGGCATGATTTCTTGAGTTTTTCAGCAAATAAAATCTGTAAAACCCTTGTAATACTATAGATACATATGGTAGTGGTGCTGTTCCATTTTTGGTTTGTATGAACCTATGTGGTTCAAAGTGAGCAGCTCTCTTAGTGGTCTGGTTCAGTTCCTTAGTTGAACCTGATTTGCTGTGTGATTTGTATATGAATCTTAGTGATTCATTGTTGGCAGAATCTGTGTTTTGGTAGATCTATGTGATCGGTGTTGATTCCTTTATGGAATATTGACTTGCCTTGTGATTTCTCTTGAAATAAGCCTTGTTCATTGTGGGAAGTTCGACATTTGTGAGACCTTTGCGATCTCAGTTAGTTCCTGTGTGGAATAGTGGTTGCCTTGTGTAGTTCTAGAAAAGATAAGTCCTATGTTTGGTTCTTTGTAAATTTCTGGAACACTGTTGTATTTTGTTGCCTGATTTTTGGGGCTTTATAATGCAACCAAGTTTTATCCATTTTAATGGATACTCAACAGGCAAATAGGCATTAGAAGTGGTCGCCGAACCTCTGGGGCTTCGGCTGACAAAATCTTGTGTTCATTTACAATTTTCTGCACTTTATTTTAGTGTTTGTTGTGTTTGTTTGAATCTTGATTAATTCTTGGACGCTCCTTGACTTTTCAGGTATCTCACATCTTTTACCGACAGGAAATAATATCTGAGAAGTGCTCTTCCATTTTTCTTTCATATTATTTCTTGCAAAGACATTTTCAAGCACTGCATGTCTCAGAAAATGTAAACATGTTTCCTTCTGATTTTCCATTGTAGGGGACTGTAGTCATTGTATAGGATGGAATGATGGATAAACTAAATGATAAGTGTGTTTTTACACACTTATTTAGCTCACAAACATGACTTAAAAATGGACAAAGTAGTTGAATTGTGACTTAATCTCGTTAAATTCATGCAATGTAGGTGTTCCCATGGAAAAGATGGAATTCAGAAGAAAAGAGCCGAAAAAGGATCAAAACGGAACAAAGCGATAGTTCGGGGACTAAAGGTGCAAATATTGTAAAGTTGAGCTAAAGTGCAGAATTAGAATGAAAATATACCAAGTATGGGATTGAGGACTATACAAGACGATTGGAGGAAGAAAGAAATAACACTAGACTGAATTGAAGAAAAGTGAAAGATGAAGGACTAAATTGCAATTAATCAAAAGATGAGCCGAGCAAATGATCAAGGAATTGATTGACCCAAACATCAACTAGGAGTCAATATTTGATAATGGAACAAAGGAAAGAAAGAAAAGAGATCAAGAAAAGAGAAAACGGAGTTTAGGGACCAAAATGACAAGGTTGTAACTTTACAACCTTGCGCCCGCATATAACAATACCATGCGGCCGCACATGGTGGTGCAGGGTTTTAATTGAGGAGAAAAATTGAACCATGCGGCCGCATGGCCTTATTTTCAAAAAAAAAATCTGAACTTCCATTTTTAATTGAAACTCTTTCGGGGTTCCTTGAGGACATGATATAAAAGCCAAAATTCATCAAAATTAGGATAGAACGTCCAGGGAGAAGAAGAATACAACTTTTGGAGGCAAGGAACACGAACTTGAAGCCGATTTCACAAGGATTCAAAGGGGTTTTCAAGGTTTTATTCAAGATTTCAGATTCAAGAACTTTCATATGGGTGTTATTCTTTCTATTTATTAATTTCGTTTTTTCTGTAATTATGAATCTTCTAGGCTAGGTTTTCAATTACTAGGTGATCGATGAATCGTTGTTTGTTATTTTAATTCTATATTTCATGAATTTAATATAAAGACTCGTTTGGATAATTTGATTGATTTACATGCATTAATTTTCTTCCGCAATTAGTGGTCAATGATTTTGTGAGTGTTGATGACTTATTTCTTACATTCGAGAGAAGTGGAATAGGTTCGCTAAGGTGTAAATTAACATAGGGTCCGATAGGGGATAGAGATATACCCCTATGCTTTATGCAATTCTTAATTTGTTCACAAAACTACATGCATTCTTGTATGTTTGCATCATCCATAGAGATATAAGCCGGTGGTGTGCAAGAATAGGTCTAATATATATCGAAAGAGTATATTGGATAGAATTAGGAACATTGAATTGACAAATTTTCATCGAATCATTAATTTTATGAAATTAGGGTTTTTATAACTTCAATTGGGGATTCATGATCCTAGTGACTTTAGTTTGATTAATTTTCATAAATTAGCTTTTGAATTTGCATAATTTCATCTACTTGAGTGTTTGAGTCATTTAATTAGAGAAATTTCGAAATTAGGGTTTCTAATTGAGAAATTAGGGTTTTTAGTTGAAATTAGGGTTTTTAGTTGAAATTAGGGTTTCTTAATTGAAATTAGGGTTTTTTGCATTTAAACCATATTTTCACTCAATTAGATTCGGTTAAGGCTAGACTAGATAGAATTGAACTACTCAATCTCTGAGGAACGATATTCGGACTTTTTAAAATCCACTTTATTACTTGTTACGAACCGTACACTTGCGGTAGTTTTAAATCGAAAGAATTATTTCGTGAACACTAAACACAGAGCAACATATGAATAAAGTCTTAATTCTCACACTTAAGATTCAACATTTCTCAGTAGCAATGCACCAAACTTTAGATACTCTTCTATTTCTTAAGCTACAAAAGTCTTCCTCCTATCGTTACTATTCATAAAACATGTAGAAAAATACTAACACATCGAGATAACTTGTCATGGGAAAAGATTCTACGGCAAAGATTGCTTGTGTTGCCTAGATATTTAAATTATTCCAGAAAGTAATTTAATTGATTAATCGTTAAATACCACCCTCAAAATAAAATGTTAAAATTACACACTCAACATATAAGTTCGACTAATGGTAAACATGGTGCTTCAGAATTTAATAGTTAAAAAAAGAAAAGAAAAAGTGAGTTGTTAGACATGATGTTGTCAAACGACCTCCCGGGCGATGATGAGAACCAATTTTATCAGTCGACATGAATGACTGAACGATAATTTAACATCGAATAATGGATGAACCGACCAAACGTTGCTTTACCTATTGGACTGCTAATACTCCTTGTGGCTTGTTGTTTCTTTCCATTGGGACTTAACCCTAGTCGAGCCTACTTACCATATCTTGACTTACCTTATGTTGGCCACTTGACTAATATATATATTGGTGTTTTTCTCCCTACTCTAACCCGTCCATATAGAACCCGAGAGCAACAAGAGAGACTGCCGTGTTCTTCTTCTGCCTTCTTCTTCGTGATTTGTCTTCCATGCCAATTGCTTGAGCCTTTGTGACTCTTACCTGTGTGGTATCCATCCTAAGTGTGTGGATTGAATCAACAAGCAAAAGAAGAAAGCAACCATAGGAGAAGAGAAGCCGGCGGATTCGGTCACCTTCGGTTTTGATGTTGAATTCGATGTTTAATGGTTAACTGAGCCCGGAAATCACTTTGAGCAGCTTAAGGAAGATCCTAACATGAGCTAACTTCGGCAATAACGAGTCCTCAAAACTGAGCTTTTGATCCTTGAGTTTATACGTCATCAAGTCGGACATCTGATCCCTAAGAGGCCCATCAATTCCAATATAAGCCTATTAACTCATATTCAGACATAAAAATAGGAATCATATATGACCCACCTAAATTATCCGATGAAATTTAAGATTGATCACGATTAAGGCGTCGAAGAAATTAATGGGACCTTGAAAATGGAGGGAGTCACATATTTTCCGTTGGTATGAGACTGAGCTGCAAGTGATGTGAAGAGTGATATCAGATCTTCCAATTCGTTCTGAGAGAACGCTTTGCAATTAACTCCATGGAGCTTTTAACATTCATGTTCTACAAGTATTTCTAGTAGAAATTGGAAAACAGACCTGTTGGAGGAAGCAAAGCGAGGATTCGCGGAAGATGATTCAGAGATGCCCATTGATGATTGATCGTTTTCCGCGTAACATTTTTTTTCTCCAGATTTCTGTCTTCTTTTCTTTCCTCCTGTAAGCTATTTACAGTTGAAGTCCTCAAGTATTGCAATAATTCTTCAAAGACCTTTTGCTTTTCTTGCTTCACAAATTTTGTTAATTCAAGAATTGACATACAAGAGTTCAAACCCCCATAGGCATGTCAACAGGTCAAGCTGAGACGAGCTAGCTCGCGAGCTAAAACATGAAGTTCAGGCTCGACTCAAGTAAAATGATGCGAGCTTTTTTTGGGGTCCGAGCCGAGTCGAGCTTCCGGCTCGAGCATTACCGAGCCGAGTAGCTTTTATTTTTTTATATTTCGTGACAATAATAACCTTATTTTAAAAAATTTAAATTTGTGCAATTTTTACGAATTATAAATTAAATAAAAGTTACAACCCGTAGAGGGTTAATTTGAAATTATAAATGTAAAATTCCTAACAACTACCACATGACTATTCATTATAGGTAATATATTCTCTGTTAAATGTTTTAATTTTTCTTTAAAAACAAAGAAAATTTATTCATCCCCACCTGCCTTATTCTCCCTACCTACTGCCTTAAAGCTGCCTATTAAATTGGAAACTAGATAGCTACCTTAAATGATAGCAAATATGCTGCCTAAGGTCCCCCGGGCATATCCTAGTAGTGCAAAGGACAGGAGTGAGGTTATTTCACGCCTTGTTGAAGCCGCAGTGTGGGGGTTCAATTCCTGAGACATGGAATTGAACTTCTTGTAGGCACAGTATACAGGCAGCTCTTATTCTCTAGTCTGTTGGAGCACATCTCGCGATTTATTTTCCTCACAAAGCTTTAGGGACAGAGCGGTGGGGGTCCTCAAGGTTGGGGTTCAACCTTTAAATATGCTGTTTAAGGCAGCTATCTAGCTGTTGATTAAAAGGCAGCTTTATTTTTTTTATAATTGTTTTGTTTGCATTTATTTTTTTAATTTTTTTTTGGCTCAGGCCGAAATAGTCCATGACACGATCTGGCTCGGGCTAGAATCGATGCCCTAAAATGGGGCTCAGCCACTACCGAGGCTTTTCCCAGACCAAGTCACAGACCGTCGAGCCGAAGAGCCAAATTTACATCCCTAATCAACTGTGTCAAGCCATGCTTCATCCACCTCATCATTGTGTCAATTGCTCATAAAGTAAAGGGGTAACGCTATTTAATAGTACTGATATTTAACATTTGTTTAGGTGACAACACCAATGACATTAAATTAAATGAGTCACATAATTTCATATTTAATTGAACATATCATATAATGTTATCTAAGCCGGTGCTCTAGTGGCATGCTACTGCTTTAGATAGCATTATTCTAAAGCGAATATGTCTAAACTTCATTAGTCATTACACCTCTATCTCCTCTTGATTAATTAAAACTTATTCTTACTTTCTAAAATTCTTTTCAATCACACATTTTAAAAAAATTACGAATTTTATGAACTTTTCAACTACATATTTCATCATATTTTCTCAAAATTTATCAATAATTCGATTTTTAACTAAATCAAACATGGACTAAATTTTTATTTTGCTGATTTATTAACTTGAGCTTTTTCAAAATCACTTTTCTTGAAGTTGTTTTAAAAAGCACATTCGTTTAATAAAATAATATTATGGATGAAATAATGACATTTTCCCTACATTTTAACATGTCTAAAATAATCACCTTTCACTAAGTCCTCATCTGAGCTCCATTTTTTAGAATAAAATTTGTAAAAAATGATTTTTAAAAAAGTGTTTGGTTAAAAAGTGGGAAAATTTTTCAAGGTTAAGCGCAAAATTATTTTATTAAGAGAATATATAATTGAAAATGACTTTAGAAGGAAAAAAATGAGTTTTAAAAAATGAAGCTCAAACAATGGCAAAACCACTTCTCAAAAAATAAATATCACACAAAGGCTAAATTTGATGAAGAATATTAGCATCACTTTTACTTGAAATATTATATCTTGCTAAATTTAGTGTCTACTTGAGCCTTATTTTATAAAAATCCATTTATTTTCCAAGAGTGTTTGATTGCCGATTTGGTTTACATGACCACATTTTTCTTAAAAATAAGGAAAATATTTTCTTTAGAGGGAGTAGGCTTTTATTTTCTAGGTAACTTTTCTTTCTCTCTCATCTACCTTCCTTCTTATTTATTCACCAATAAAAAATGGATGAGTATAACATCTTTAAGATTGAAAATTAAATCAATCATATGCTTTTTTTTTGACAATTTTCATGCAAATAATTTTTAGGCAATAATTGCCTAGAATTTATTTTTTCTCATGTAAATTTTATACTTGCAATCAAACTTCATTTTTCAATAAAACATTCTCCCTAAAAAAATTTCCCGCTTTTTCACAACACGTTCTTAAAAAAATTACTATTATAAAATCTATTATTTCAAAAAATGTGGCTCGAACAAAGACTTAAATTCTGTAAATTATATGCGTTATTAACAAAGCATTGAAACTTCATTTCATTTTCTCTTGCGACAGGAAGATTCCTTGAAAAATATCATGACAAAGATTAGATAACACAAAGAATTTTGATAGGAGAAAATAAAACAGTTGGATTTGAAGCGCTTTAGAGAATTTCTGAGATGGTTCTGATAGAAATTTTTTCTCCTCCATCTTCTACATCAATTTTTTTTTGAGAATTCTCGAATTTTTCTAGTTGTGTTATCACTCGTGTTCTTCATGGAAAACTGTATTATTTAAAAAAAAAAATTCTTAAACCATCTTTTTCTCTACAAGGACTCATCTATGATGTGGGGCCTAATAAACCCTTAGTTACAGGTGTCAAGTTGGCAAGTTCAGACCAGCCCAAAACTATTAGGCTTGCTAAATAGAAGCCCTGATCGTTAATCGGCCCAAGCCAGATCAAGCCAGTCTATGGCTGGGTGTCATTAACTAGCTGTCCAGTTCAGTCTCAACGGTCACACCCAGTGGTTACCTGTCGAAACCATGTACAAATAAAAACAATTTTAACAATCTTCTCCAATTTTAATAAACCCTTAATTTTTAATTATTCAAGTCAAACTTAAATTTGTCTCTTGAGTCGAGTTAAAATTTTGATAGAATCGAGCAAGTCAGATAAGATGGTTCCCTTTTAAAAATTTGCTGATTCAACCCAAGATCTAATCGATAATTGAGGCAGCTCGATCCTAGACACAATAGAGCCTTGCTGGCTGGTTCTATCATGTGCTTTAATGTAAAATAAAGCAATCATATTGCCAACTTATTATAATACAATGATCAAGACAATTTTATTATTCACATCTTAAAATTACAGGTTAATGTAGTTAATATAATCTAAATTGAACCCTTACAAGTTAAGAGATTAAAATTTTACGGCTCGTGCAATTAATTATATGTATTTATTTCGATCATATAAATTGATAATTTACTTTATCTATTTAACAGTTCGACTTAATTGGTCTATAAGAGACATTCAATTCCTTTTTTCTTAATTGAATAATAGTGCTAGTGATTTATTTTGCATGCAATAGTAACGAAGTAATGTTAGAAAGAGAGATTCATAATATGGAAACAATTCGATTCGAGATTAAAAATTAAAAATATATCTTGCAACAAGTTTATTGATATTTTAAGAGTAGAATTTAGGTGAAATGTTTCGGACTCGATGCATAAAATTTTTTTGGCACGATTCAAATTTATTTGGACAGAAAATTCTTGATCATCTTTGTGTAAGTTTGGTTGGTTGTACTGTAACCTCCATCTATCAGAAGATTGATTCCACTCACAAACTTGGATTCATCGCTGCTCAAATACAGTGCCGCCTCCGCCACATCCTCCACCGTCGGCACCATCCCTTTTAAATTCGACGAAGCAGAGAGTATCTCTTCCGCAATACTCTTATCCACTCCCAGTGCTTTAGTCATCAGTGGTGTCGCAATTGCACCTGGTGATACGCAATTCACTCGTATCCCATACTGCCCTAATTCCACACACAAATTTTTCATCAACCCCACCACTGCATGTTTCGACACTTCATAGGAATGAGGGGATTCGCCTGCAACAACGGAAGCATTGCTCGAAGTGAAGAGAATTACTCCGGTTTTTGCTGGAATCATGGCTCTGGCTGCATGTTTGGACCCTAGATATGCACCAAAAACATTTACATCGAAAACCCTTTTGAAGTTTTCATTGTCTGAATCGACGATACTGGAATCTAGGTTTCCAAGGATACCGGCATTGTTGAACATGATGTCTAGTTTTCCATGTTTGCGCATTGTGAAGTAAACAACGTTTTTGACATCGTTTTCACTTGTGACATCACAATGGACATATGAAAAGTTTTCTGGGGATCCGAGCTCTTCACAAATTGACATACCTATTCAAAACATAATTTAAATAAATTATTTTGTCTCTCTTATAATGGTCTAAATTTTTAGCAGACCTTTATCATCTTGGACGTCAGCAATCACAACTTTCGCGCCATGTCGGGCAAAAGTTCTTGCGGTGCTTTCACCGAACCCGCTTGCTCCACCTGTAATAATGGCAACTTTGCCTTCTAACCTGCATTTATAATATTATCATCAGTGTATGAAAAAATTGTAGGCACTAAGAAGCAAAATATTGGACCACATATATATATATATATATAGACACACACAGAGACCTTTTAGTGGTCGAAGATACACTGGAGAAACCCTCCATTTCTGAAAAAAATATGGAAACTGAGAGACTACACAGATGGGTTTTTTGAAAATTGTGGAAGGCAATTTATAGATTGCATGAAAGCATGGTGGATGTACCTAACATTAATTCTAGTTATTGAAGCTAACGCACGAGCTAAAGACTAGAGCCAAGCCAAGCCCTCTGCATGTCTTATTAATTAGTTAGTTAATTTGTTGGACCACAGTGTATTAAAAATTTGTAGGCACTAAGAAGCAAAATATTGGACTTCCATTTCTAATTTAATTAAGATATCTCTCTCTCTCTTTCTCTCTCTCGTGTGTGTGCGTATATATATATATATAGACACACAGAGAGACACCTTTTAGTGGTCGAAGATACAGTGGAGAAACCCTTCATTTCTGAGAAAATTATGGAAACTGAGAGACTGCACAAATGGGTTTTTTGAAAATTGTGGAAGGCAATTTATAGATTGCATAAAAGCATGGTGGATGTACCAAACATTAATCCTAGTTATTGAAGCTAACACACGAGCTAAAGACTGGAGCCAAGCCAAGTGTTGTTAATTAGTTAGTTAATTTGTTGGGCCAATAAGCTGTAAAATTAGTTAGTTTGTTGATGCATTGCCAGCTGGCTTAACTAATTCTGTTATGCCTATAAAATTACTGCATATTGGGCTTTCTATTTACAATTTATCCAATTGAAATTCCGCCAAAATTCTATGCATTTAAGGTATTTGACTTTGTTACACATATAAGCATCTGCTTCTTCTTCTTCTTATTCTTTTTTTTTTATCCGTAAATAAATTTGTATTGATTCAAAATTGGTTACAATTACTCCGAGCATACAAAGTAAAACATTACAAAGATCCAATGATCCAAACCAAGTGACGAAATATAATTCGAAGTATTACAAACTTGGCTAATATGTTAAAATTCCCCTTAGTCAGTAGCCATTAACTTTCAAACAAGCAGGCTGCTGGAAATCAATCCACGTATCGGGACGAGACATGTGCTGCCATGAACCTCTGACTGGATTCAAACATGACTGCAAAGTGGACAGGTAGGCTGCTTGAATGCAACGTCATTTTCAGGACATATGCTTCAATGAAACGTCATTTTCTAAGTGCCTAATTCAGGCAGCTTAATTAGAAATCTGTAGGGACCAATGCTAAATGCAAATCTTAAATGGCAGAAAAAGGCAGCTGGACGGCAAGCTGCTTCCTGGCAAAGATCTGTTGCACCTGGGACTGAATGACTGCCTAACCGGGCTAGAGTTTAAATTTTGGTCAAAAAGTTCAAAATTTTTTGAATTTTATGCCAAAAAAAGGAAACAAATAACTGGAAAAACAGTTTGTTGGTAAATGATAAGTGCAATTTGTGTATTTATTTATACCACATTATTAAACTTTCAAGTCGTCAATTTATTAATTTTTATCTAACTTAGGTTAACTTTTATTGTGTTTTTAGTGATGGACTAGTTTGAAGCATTTGGAAAAGGACGAAGGATTAATTGATCATTCAATGAGAAGTTTAGAGATCAAATTTCATACTTCGAAAGTTGAGGACTTGGAGAAAAATAATTTAATAATTGGGCCTCAATTGGACCTTGAATTGGAAGCAAATTGTATAAGTGGTTGGACTTTTAATTGGACTCCAACTCAAATTGCCCTTGGGGATTGATTTTATAGACATTAAAAAAGGGCAATCGAGGAATTGGAGAGAATTCTTTGCAGAGTAAAACATTGGGCTGAGTGCAAATTGGAAGAGAATTGGAGTTCTTTTGTTAATCAAATGGGAGCTGATTCTATATATTGACACATACAGAAGCCAGCAGCTTGGAGAGTGGAATTAAAAGAGACATGTGGAAATTACAAGAGTTCAGGCATTTAAAGATCCCAATGAATAAATTAGGTGGGAAGGTTTTTTTTTATTCAGATTCAGATATTAATTTAAATATTAATATTAATACTAAATATTTCATCCCCAATTCATCCCTAAATTCAATTTTACAGCATCTTCTCTCCCCACTCTCTCTAGTTAACCACATCTCCGGTGTCACCGTCCACTGCTGGAGACCAAGCCTGTCGAACTCACATCAACGATCGTTGTCGGAGACGACACCATACCACCGCCCACTGCTCACTCAGGCTGAAGTGTAGCAGCTGAGTCTTACGGCTATTGGAAATTTCACCGATGATTCATGGCATTTGCCTGGGATGTGAGAGTCGATTCTTCTCTGCTCAATTTTTGCTGGTCGACGCTGCTGGGAATGGCAGCATCGCGATGGTATGGTGTTGTAAGTATGGTGTGGATCTAGGTGGCAGTATGGTGTGGTGCAAGCGGTGGCTATAGTGGTCGGTACTTTTTTTGTTAGTGTTTGTTGGTGGTATGAGTGGCGACTCTTAGTTCAGCAGCCGCGATGTTTACGGTAGCTAGAGCAGTATTGTGTTGTTCTGCAGCGGTATGTTCTTCAGTGGCAATGTGATGTTTGTGGTGTAGTATTGTTCGTATGTTGAAGAGGGGTAGGTAGCTCTTGGTGGCCGACTTGGCTTGGTGCGGTGGTAGTTTTCATGTGGTGGTGGTTGTGATGGGGGTGGGTAGTGTTTGTGACCAAGTATTGTGGTTGAATGGGATTGGGATAGGGACGGTGGTGCAGTGGTGTGGTGCAAGCAACGATTGACTAGTGGTGACTTGTGACCAAGATTGGTGCTGAATCGGGATCGTTGGTAGGGGTATTTGGAATCTGTGACCAACTATTTTAACGTTTGTGACCAACTATTTCACGGATTTGCGACCAAAAATTAGGTGTGTATGACTAAAAAATAATTTGTGACCTATGTGACACATAGATAAAATGTAGCCAATAATTTGAATGATCTGTGACCTTAAAATAATTTGTAACCTACAAAATTTTTGATTTGTGACCACGAAATAATCTATGACTAATTGATTTGACGATATGTGATTAGTAAATAAATCTGTGACTAATAATTATGAATCATCACTTAACTGTGATTTTATTATCTTTATTTAATAAATATTTTTAATTAATTAAAAATATACCTGAATTTTGAATTTTCATATTATTTACCTGATTCTTGAAATGGTGCAAAGAATTCACCTGCAATATGATTTTTTTCCCAAGAAACATTGCAGCTGACTTGGACTCTAACAAACAAATAAAAGTGGGCTGTTGGTTATAATATATATGAAAAAAAAAGGAGGTGGAGAGATAGAAAAAAAAGGACCGCTGACTGGAAAGAAAAAGAGGGCTGCCAATTCGTTGAAATTATACATACAATTAGGTGAATTGCCGGTTGCTTGGGATATATTATACATGATTCAATAGGTGGCTGGTCGGGGACTTAAAAATTGGAGTTTCTGGAAGAAAAAGGAGGCGGCTAGAATTCATTGAAGAGGTTGCCTTGGAGAATTTATTTTATATACAAAGAATTAGTGGCAGCAAGCGCAAAGTTTAACACGGCAATCGGCCAAAGTGAAAAAAAAATGCGTACACACTCGGCCTTTGCATATTAGTCACGTTCTATCAATCATCAATGATATCCTTCCTCTTTTATATGTTTAATTTCAACATTATGATAAGCTAAATCTTTTCATGTATTGGATGGAAGATAAAATTGTTTAATTATTAGTTTTAATTCGAGACTTGTGTTTTTATCTTAATTCTTGTGTTATGATTCCATTAATATGCCTATTTATATTGTTTTAATGTTTGCGCACCATTAGGACAATAAGTTGCTTATTCGTAGTGTTGAAAAACTCAAGGTAGGTAGAACACTGTTATTGTGACATACTAGCAATAAATGTTAAGAATAATATTTGTGGTGCGTGCGAGAATATGCGATAATCCTAAATGTCAATGCATATTTGCCATATGAATTCGGACTAGGAATATAATCGTCTTGTGGTAATCATAGGTTTATTATATCTTGGGAAAGAATAATAAATAAAAATGGAATTATCGATCATCGCAATTTCATAAATTAAGATAATTATTACTGGTTGAGAATTAAAAGTAAGAATTGATCAATGGCATCAAAAATCCAATACGTTCATATATTTGATTTTTAAACCAACTTTCATTGTTTTTGTAAGTTTTAGTTATAAAAATTAGTTAGCTATTCATTCGATTGTTATTTGGTTACAAACACGAATTTAAATATATAAAATATATTAGAATTGATCATTATTCCCTGTGGGACGATAACTCTCTCATCAAGATTATTACTTGTACAATGAGCCCGTACGCTTGCGGGATTTTGACGAACAAGTTTTTGGTGTTGTTATCAGGGAATAACGGTGTTAATTTTAGTATTAGATATTTTAGATTCATTTTTATTATTTATTTATTTTATTTTATTTTTTAGTTATTGTTTTTAGGTTACTGTTACACTGCTTAATCCTCGTGTCTTGACTCTTTTAAGGCGACCTTGGTTCATGAAAAATTTTGACGAGACAGATCTCGTTCCAATAGATCACGAAATCGAAAGGACATTTAGATATCGCAGAAGAGTTCAACGTCAACCAAGAAGAATGGTCGATAATAAGAATCAACCGCAGAATCAGGTTTAGCTTCAAGAGCAAATACCACAGCTAAATCAACAGAGAGCTATCCAGAACGAAGCTATTGTCTTAGTTGGAGACTAATTCCTGCACCAATGCAACTTGTTGTGGTATATCCTTCCTTTGGACTGCCTAATTTCCACTTCAGACCAGATGTCATCAATCTGTTTCGAAATTACCAAGATATCAGGTTCTTTGGAAAAGCCATGGAGAATCCTTATAAACACATCTTCACTTTTCTCATGTTATGTGAGGTAATCAATCACGAAGAGATATCAACAGATGCATTCCATGAGATTATTCCCTCATACCTTGAAGGAAACTGTTAGAGAATGGTTTCTTTGTTTACCACCAGGGAGGATTCAATCATGGAACGATATGATTAAAAATTCACGATGAAATTCCTTCCACCTTCTCGAGTTCATCAAATTAGGAATGACGTCCATACCTTCAAGCAGAAAGATTTAAAGAGTTATCCTGAGGCATGGAAGAGGTTCAAGAATTTTTTCAGAAAATGCCCCAGCCTTGACATTCCCAAGCAGGCTCAGCAGTATCTTTTCTACTACGATCTAAAATAAGAGTTCAGAAATATGATAGATGCTTTAGTAGGAGGATCGGTAATGAAACTTGATGTAAATGAGGCATATGACCTATATGAAAAAATAGCTGAAAATCAATCGATGTGGCCAATTGATAAAAGCTTCGAGAAAAATAGCGGGGTCACACAACGTGGATGCAGTAACAGCAATTGCCACGCAAATGGAAGTTCTTACAATGAAAATGGACAATCTATCTAAGTCAGTTAACATGGTACACCAATTGTCACCTATTTGCAAAGGTTGTGGAGCGGATCATGCTACTACACACTGCCTTTTAGCTTCTACACATGTTAATCAGCTTGAAGAAGTGACCTAAATATAGAATTTTCAGAGACAGCAAAATAATCCATACTCCAACACATATAATTCGGGGTGGAGGAACCATCCAAAATTTTCATGGTCTAATAATCAGGGACAAGAATAGGGACGAAACAATTAGAATAAACTACCAGGGTTCCAATAGCAACAACGGCAAGGGAGAAAGCCATCGTTGGAAGATTTGGTAGCTCAATACATTAATAAAACTAAGACAAACTTTCAGAACCAACAAGTCTCGATCAAGAATTTTGAACAATAGGTGGGAAAAATTGCAGCCGCACTATCAGGTAGAGATCAAGGGACGTTACCTAGCAATATCGAGACAAATCCTCAGGAGCAAGTATTGGCAGTTGAAGCTGTGAATTATACAATTATCGAGACACCATCAATCAAGCCTGCTATACATGTTCGAGCTTATGTGCCACCTATTTCATTCCCTCAAAGGCTTCAAAGATAACCTAAAAATGAATAAGTCCAGGCTATCACAACGAGAAGCAGAGTTCGACTGCCAGAAATTATAGTGAAGAAGAAGGGGATTGAGGAGAATCAAGTACCTACCTTGGGAGAAGAACAAGTGGGTCAGTCTGAAAAATCATCAATGTTAATCAAGAAGAACAGTCAGACAATTCACAAGTCAAGGCAACCGTTTTTGGCAATAAACACACACCTTTAGTTCCATTCTCTCAAATGTTGTAGAACAATAAACTGGATAAACAGTTCAAGAATTTCTTGAACACCCTCGAACAACTTCACATCAACATTCCTTTTATTGATGCTATTCTATAAATTCCAAATTATGGTAAGTTTTTGAAGGAGATGTTAACTAAGAAGAGAAAGTTGCCAGAGAATGAAACAATAGCACTATCTGAAAAGTGCAGCGCGATCATCCAGCACATGATCCTTCTCAAACTTAAAGATCCAGAGAGTTCTACTCTACCTTGTTCCATAGGAAATTTAAATAATATAAATTGTTTAATTGATTCAGGAGCGAGTATTAATTTAATTTCCTTACCTCTTTACAGGAAATTGGGATTTGGAGATCCTAAAGCGGCATCTGTTATCCTTCAGCTTGCAAACCGATCACTGAAACACCCCTACGAAATAGTCAAAGACATGCTTATCAAGGCGGGGGAGTTTATTTTTTCAGCTGACTTCATCATCTTCAACATAGAAGAGGCATATCAGATGCCAATAATCTTAGGAAGACTATTTTTGTCTACAAGTCGAGCCTTGCTGGATTTTGATACTAATGAGATAGTCTTGAGGGTAGAAGATAAGTAATAGAGCTTCACCATGGAGAATCCAATCAAGCAACCATCCTACTTTGAGGATTGCCAACAAGTTGATCATTGGGAGAGCTACAAAGGCAAGCCAAATGAAGGTGGAATTATTGGTAAGGACAGTGATGGAAACTTGATTTTTTGGAGAATGAAAGATGAAAGAAGGAAATACAATCAGTGCATAAAATCCAGACCTAAAAATTCTCTCTTTAAGCCACCATGAATACCAAAATAACAAAGTCTAGTTAAAGACTATAAATTAAGCGCTTACCTTTTATTTATTTTGTATTTTGCATCGCATTGCATATAGACTTATTTTGATTATTAGTTTGCATTAGATTTAGGTATGTTTATATTCTTACAGCATCATCCTACCATGTTTTCGCTAAGGCCTTTAAATATAATGTTGGTTATTTCGAGCGTTTGGGCTAAGTAACGCATGTTCTAGATTTTTTGATTTCTAATGTTTGATTTATTGTCATATGCAGGAACATGATGTCGTTGAACACTCAAACCAACATAGACCAAGGGAAAAGTATGATAAGAAAGATTGTCTAGCCGTCACCTATAGTACCTTCCACTCTCAGTGGCAAAATTCGAGAGAGTACCTTTATTCTTTTCTTTCCTATCCCTAGAGATATCAATGAGCCGAGCCGAACCGGCTCGCGAACCAAAAATTTTGGCTCGGGCTCGGCTCGAGCTTTTCTAAGGTGGGCTTTTTTTTGCCCGAGCCAGGCCGAGCAAAAGCTCGGTTGGAAAATTAAGACTCGACCCGAGCTTTCGGCTCAAGCTTTATCGACGAGCTTTCGGCTCGGGCTTTACCGAGCCGAGCCGGGCCGAGCTCGATTTTTGAATTTTTTTTCCTATGCCTCTTGCTGCCTGTTTGGCAGCTTATTTTAGCTGCCTATTGGCAACAAATCTGATGCCAATAGGTAGCAAGTTAGCTGCCTTGGCAGCTACGAAGCTGCTGGTTAAGAAAGTTTAGCTGCCTGTTTGGCAGCAATTTTAGATGCCAACAGGTAGCAAATTTTCCCTTTTTTTATTACGGCCCAACCCAACTCGAGCCAGCTCTCAAAAATGAGACTCGGCCCGAGCTTTGGCTCGATGCCTCCGAGCCTCGAGTCGAGCCGTCTCGAGATTTTTTCGAGTTGAGCTACGAGCCGACGAACCCGATTGCCATCCCTACCTATTCCTTTATATTCTTAATTATGTTTTAAAACATTGAGAATAATGTCAAGTTTAAGTTTGAGGGTGGGAAACACTTTTTTTTTTTTCGTATGTTTTTTGTGCGTTGTTTTTGTGTGCTTATAAAAAAATCGTTAAATTTTTATTTTTATTTGTATTTATTTTTATTGTATGCTTGTGTGGGTTAGACAGTTTGGCTGACAGTGATGATTAAATTTGAAATTTGGTATTGATTTATGAACTGTGGATAAGGAGCATGCTAGATTAATTGAAACTTAAACTTGCAAAACTTGATATTATATGTGCACTAGAACTGAGTTTGACATTATGATGAAATAAGTTGATTCATGCACTTGATAGACTGAATTAGTTGGACATAGATGCTTTATCTAAATCATACTAATTATTTATATTCCGACCAAATTTAGTACAATCTGGGGAGATCGTACTGTTGTAGGAAGATACGGATGTGAATGTGGATTCATTGTATGAAAATTTTTGTGTGGATTGTCTAATATTAATAGGATAAAATTGGGTGAAAGTCTTAAATTGAAGGTCGATTTGCTTGAATAGGTATGTGATAAGGGACATTGCACTGATAAAGGCATATATTTTGAAATTTAAAACTTCTCTTTAAAGTCTTTATGACTCGAGTAATTAAGCTTGCAAGGGTATCTTAAAATCTGGTGCCCTAAAGTCATCTGACTTGAGAGTTATCGGCCTAAAGTTCGCTACAAGGGTCATTTAAAAAGTAATCAGAGATGAAGTTGCCTTTAAAAAAATTGTTCTCTTCGAAACCTTTTTTACTCAGGTTATTAAGCCTGTAAGGGTATTTGAAAACCCGGTACCCTAAAGTCACCTAACTTCGGAGTCATTAACCTAAAGCCTGTTACATGGGTCATCTGTTAAGCTTAATGGAGAGTGCAAAAAAAAAAAGGTACTAAAAAAAGGTAAGTCCCAACACTTGTTCGAGGAAATTTGACTTTTGATAAAGGATAATTAGCCTAATTGAATCTTGGCGGTCGAAGCTGTTGGGAATTTACTTAAACATGCGTAGCGAAAATAAAAACAATTTCAACTCCCACCATGATTCATCTTTTTATTTAGATAGGAACTGTAATAAAAGTTATGCCTTTTCTTGAATTTGCAAACTCTTTGCGTTATCTTTATTCCAACAACTTGAATCTACCTCCCACAGCTGTCCAATTGTCCAGCCTCCAATGAATTCCACACAGAGAACAGATTGCAGTCACTAAGGTTTTCTCCTCTTGTGTTAGCAAAAATTATAAAAACTATATGGATCTAAAACTATAGTCATGTATTTATATAAGCCCAACGGGGCTCGGCCTGATCCGATCAAATATTTAATTAATCCATTTAATTAAATCCGGTCCGTGAATTAATTAATCCAATTAATTAATTCGGGGCTATAAATAACCAATCCAATTAATTAATTTATCCAACGATTGTTAAATTAATTAATTGACCTATTACAATCTTCTAATTCTCTTTTGTGTGCGACCCATCAGATTCCCGATCACGATACCCAATGACGTGAAATATTATTTTGATCTAATCAAAAACTGATAAATAAAAGCACCCTTTTAATTTATCACCAATTCACACTCGCCGTCCCAAATTGACATCTAATAATGTATCAAGGCAACACATGTAACGAGAAATGTCACATAGTATGACAAAACCAAACATGTTCGTTTACCATGAAACTTTAGTTCCTTCGTCAATATGATCCGATTAATTACGAGATATAGAAGTGTGTTAATCTAGATTATTGATCATATCTTTCATTCTACTATTAAGTCAATATGAGTCGAAAACTCATTTTTGACTTATGTGTATACCTTGGCCAAGGCTTTCGTTATTGACTTAATTGAACGAAATACAGATCACAATTTCTTACTATCTAAGAGTGATGGATTCTCTATTGGTCATCCACAACCTTCATATGGTTTTTGACATACCCGAACGATGTTATATTAGCAGCCCTTGGTAGAGCAACATCCAATATCGTCAAAGTATGACTGTCCTCATACAAGGCACTATGATAACCTCAAGTCATAGGACCAATTCCACTACCGAACGTTAGAGATTAATCGCTGACATTCAGATAGTTATCCATGTGGAATCTCTTAGCGGGTCTCCAATGTTTTGTTCTATAACAAAACATCCACGTGTTCATTTAAGTGTCACCACACTTTAACTTGTGAGATCAGCTACTTACTTCACAAGTAGGAAATGCCACACGTGATGGTCTATCTGTAATAACGATATCAGTATCTCGTTATTACTTACGACTATGGATTATTCAAGATCCAATCATACGTAATTTGTAGCTCACAATCACAACTCATTGTGATTAACAAATCACTTAAACTTGAATCTTCGGACTCTATTATTTAATAATATTTATCAGAAAATTAATTAAATAAATAATAGATCTTGCCAAAATTCAATACATTAAACATATTAAAAGTATTTACAACCTAAATCGATTGGATCTAGGGCATAACACTTATAGAAGCATTCAAATAATTTAAGAATCCTTGTTCATTAATGTGCTGATTTGCAACTAGTGACGTCCACCTGAATTGGAGAGGTAAGGATAGTGATAAAAATTCAATCTTAGATCACACACTGGGAAAAGAGTGAAAAAGAATAAGTTTGAGGGTATATGAATTTTAAAAGAGATGAAAGAATATATTTGACCATAAAGGGTTGAGAATTGGAACAACTTGTGAATTCATTAATGTCAACTTAGTTCTTCACACTAACACCCAGTTTTACATTGGAAAAGTGGATATTGGTTTGCTATTCTGACTTTGAAGCAGTGTGTAGATTTAATACGGTGATTTCAAATCCCGAGGTAAAAAGCTAGACCATCTCACCAAATATTTTCTCATGCTTATGTGTTTGTTGTTATTTAAGTTATAGTTTTGTTCGAGGACGAACAAAGGTTTAAGTTTGGAGGTATTTGATAAGTGCAATTTGTACATTTATTTAAGTCGTCAATTTATTAATTTTTATCTAACTTATGCTAAGCTAAATCTTTTCATGTATTGGATGAAAGACAAAATAGTTTAATTATTAGTTTTAATTGGAGACATGTGTTTTTATCTTAATTCTTGTGTTGTGATTCCATTAATATGCTTATTTATATTGTTTTAATGTTTGCATGCCATTAGAACAACAACAAGTTGCTTATTCGTATTATTGGAAAACTCACGGTATGTAGAACACTATTATTGGGACACACGGACGATAAATATTAGGAATAATATTTGTGGCATGTTCGATCATATGTGATGATCATAAATGTCAATGCATGTTTGCTAATGAATTCAGATTAGGAATAGGATCGTCTCGTGGTAATCATAGGTTTATTATATTTTGGGAAAGAATAATAAATAAAAATGAAATTATCGATCATCACAATTGCATGAATTAATATAATTATTATTATTTGAGAATTAGAACTAAGAATTAATTGGTGGCGTCAGAAATTCAATACGTTCACATATTTGATTTTTAAACCAACTTTCATTGTTTTCGTAAGTTTCAGTTATAAAAATTAGTTAGCTAATCATTCGATCATTATTTGATTACAAACACAAATTTAAATATATCAAATATACTAAAATTGATCATTATTCCCCATGAGACGATAACTCTCTCATCACGATTATTATTTGTACAACGAACCCGTAGGCTTACGGGATTTTGACGAACGGTAAACAATTGATTGATCGACCAGAAACATTAATTTTCAATTGGGAAACGAATTGGAGGAACGTTCCCCAGAATGAAAGCCGAGTCTATGAGCTAGAACTTGAAACTTAAAGAGTTCTCAACTCGAATCTTTAAGAGGACATAAAAATCACATCTGAACGGTTTCAACAAACCAAGAGTTAATCTATAACTCAAGGAAGCATAAAAGATTTACGTACAAAACTGTTGGAAAGATTTGAAGATGAAAGCAAGTTTTGTGATTAGACCAGGGACAAGGAACAATCTGAAGCAAAAAGAATAACCTTCTAACAACCTGCACAACGAACTTGGGAAGTTTTCTTGGTCTGGTCGAAATCTAAGGATTGAAGCATAGAGCTGTTGCCAAGATTTGAAGATGAAAAACAGGTTTCGAATTTATATTTGAGACGGTACAATTCGGAACAAAGAGAATAAAATTACCAACAAACTTTAACATCAAACTTGGGCATTCCTTGGACTGATCGAACCTCCAAGAAATGAAATAGACTTCAAAACAACCACCAAACTGGGTGTCAAAACATCTTGAATAAGGTAAAACTATACCAACAATATGCTGGCCGGAAGTGCTATTGAAGTTTAGAAAAGTTGGCAGCTTTGAAACTTCATTAAACAAAATACCCAATCCCGGACGGTCTTCAAAACTTCAAAGAATCTTTAAAGAAGGAAAAGCTCCAAGAATCTGGGCAAGACCTTGCAGAAAACTGCATAATCCATGCAAATAACTTGCTGATGATATCAAGCCTTCAAGCGAGACGAAGGCACTTGAAAATTCAAACTGGACGAAAATGAGACTCCAAGCACGATAGCACCAATTTCTGAAGATTACTGCTTATTTCTTTTGTGTAAACTGAAGATAATCGACCTAATTTAGGCTGAAAATAGATGACGTGGTTGTGAAATTTGTTTTGGCTCTCAAAACCCACCATCAAAGTTAAGCTGGCCTACAGGGATTCAAGATTTGATATCTCACATCTTTTAATTGAACGATAAATTACTGTTACCAACAGGAAATAATATCTGAGCAGTACTCTTCCATTTTTCATTCATATTATTTCGAGACATTTTCAAGCACTTGTTGAGCAGTCAACTTGATTTTGGACTAAATAATATGAGTTTAAGGATTTTGCCCATATGCCCAAATTAATTAAAAGCCCAACATGCTTAACATTTCTAGAAATATTATCTAGAAAAATCTATATAAATATCTACTAAAAAAATTTATAAAAATATCTAAGTAAAATATGTGGGGATAAATGTGGTAATGTGTCAATAAGATTATGTGGTCTTATAAAGTCTATCTGGAGAATTCTAGGAAAATATCTTGTCCAAATGTGTGGTCTAAAAGTCTCATGCAACTATGTAGTTTAGAAGTCTCTAGAAAATTGTGTAGACTAGAAGTTTCATGTAAACACTATATAAAGGGGTAGGGTCCTCCATTTTCTAACAAGCCAAAAATGTGTAAGTTTTGGAGTTGAGAAATACAATTTTCATTTTGTTCACTTCCTTCATCCTATTAGTATTGTCATCCTTAAAAGCCTTTGCCAATATAAGTTAGTAAACTCTTCTTTCCTCCAATAAACTGGTATCAGAGTCCTAAGTTTCTTGTGAAAAATGGCAAGTGGGATGATTCATTTTCAAGTCGCCCAACTCAACAAGGACAACTAGGACAATTGGAGTATAAGGATAAAAGAGTTGCTCAGGTCACAAGATGCATAGGAGATCGTAGAGAAAGACTACATGGAGCCACAAGACGAGGTCACTCTATCCCAAGCACAAAGGGATCATTTGAAGGATGCAAGGAAAAAGGCGCTCACCCTCATCTATCAAGCCTTAGATGAAAGCATGTTCGAGAAAGTAGCTTGTGCTACTACAAGTAAGGAAGCATGGGAGATCTTGCAAAACTCCCAAAAAGGAGTTAAGAATGTGAAAAAGGTTCAACTCCAAACATTTTGAGGTGAGTTTGAAGCTTTACATATAAAAGAATCAGAATCAATTTTTGATTACTTCTTTAAAGTATTGGCTATTGTGAATCAATTAAAGAGGAATGGAGAAAAGTTGAATGACATTCGAGTAATTGAGAAGTTACATAGGTCTTTAGATTCTAAATTTGACTACATAGTTGTAGCCATTGAGGAATCTAATGATCTAGATAGTATGAGCGTCGATTAACTCATGTGATCTTTACAAGCCCATGAGAAAAGACTAAAGAAGAAGGTGAAAGAAGAGCCATTAGAGCAAACTCTTCAAACAAAATTCACTTTGAATGAGGGTGAATGAAGGTTCAGCAATAGAAGAAGCCAAAGAGGAAGAGGAAGAGGACGAGGCCAAGATCGAGGAAGAAGTGCATTCTACAATGAGGAAAGAAAACAAAGCTCATTTTTCACCAGAGGTCGTGGAAAAGGAAAAGGTAAAATCTTGATTCGCTTGAAAAATGGTACACATCAATTTATCTCAAATGTCTATTATATACCCAATATGAAGAATAACATTTTAAGTTTGGGACAACTCTTAGAGAATGACTATGATATTCATTTGAAAGATCTATGGTCTTTCAACAAGAGATCAAAGAGAAAATTTGATTGCCAAAGTCCATATGACAAGAAATAGAATGTTTGCGTTAAGTATTCAAAATGATATTGCTAAATGCTTAAAAGCTTGTTTAAAGATTTATCTTGGCTTTGACATTTGAGATTTGGGCATCTTAATTTTGGAGGCTTAAAGTTGTTCAGTAAGAAGAAGATGGTGAAAGGTTTGCCTCCAATAAATCATGTGAATTAATTATGTGAAGGAAGCTTGCTTGGAAAGCAATCGAGGAAAATTTTTCCAAAAGAAGCATCTACAAGAGTTAAGAAGTCACTAGAACTTGTACACTCGAATGTTTGTGGGCCAATCAATCCAAGCTCTCTCAGTAAGAGAAATTACTTTGTTCTTTTTATTGATGATTTTAGTAGAAAGACTTGGGTCTATTTTCTTAAACAAAAAGTGAAAGCTTTTAGAACTTTCAAAATGTTTAAAGCTCTTGTTGAAAAAGAAAGTGACTATAGCATTAAAGCCATTGGATCGAATAGAAAGGGAGAATTCACATCCAAAGAGTTTGAAAAATATTGTGAGGAGAATGGAATTCGTCGCCCATTGACAGTTTCATACTCTCCACAACAAAATGGAGTAGCCGAAAGAAAGAATAGATCTATTTTTAATATGGCCCACAGCATGCTCAAAAGTAAGAGATTGCCCAAAAAGCTTTGGGCCAAAGCTGTTAATTGGGCCATGTATCTATCTAATCGATCCCCTTCTAGAAGTGTGTGGAATAAGAACCACAAAAAGCATGGAGTGGAAGAAAGCCTAGCATCTCTCACCTACGAGTATTTGGAAGCATTGTATATGCTCATGTGCCAGATCAAAAGCGGTCCAAGCTAGATGACAAGAGTGAAAGGTATGTTTTTATCGGTTATGACTCTCGCTCTAAAGACTACAAGTTATATATCCAAACAGTGAAAAGATCACCATAAGAAGAGATATCGATTTTGATGAAGAAGGAGCTTGGGATTGGGGTGTCCAAGAAGAAGACTATAACTTTTTACCATTCTTTGAGGAAGAAGAACAAGAGAATGGAGAGCATCAAAAGCTTACCAGTCTACCTCTATCACCTACTCATGGAGATGCTTCCCCATCATCTTCACAAGGAGAAAAGCGAAAGGACACCACGAATGAGGAGCCTACAAGAGCTACATGAGGTAACAGAAAATCAAAATGATCTTACACTTTTTTGTCTTTTTGCCAATTGTGAGCCAATAGGGTATGAAGACGCGGCTCAAAATAAAAGATGGAGAGATGCCATGGATGAAGAGATTAAGGTCATTGAGAAGAATGGCACGTGGGAGTTGACGACTCTTCTCAAAGGAAAAAGAACAATCGGATTTAAGTGGGTGTACAAGGCAAAGAAAAACGCTAAAGGAGAAGTAGAAAACACAAAGCAAGATTGGTTGTCAAAGGCTACAACCAACGGTCGGGAATCGACTATGAAGAGGTATTTGCCCCTGTTGCTCGTTTAGAAATCATAAGATTAATTATCTCTCTTGCAGTGCAAAATAAGTGGAAAATTTTTCAAATGGACGTGAAATTGCTTTCCTAAATGGTTATCTTGAAGAAGAAATTTATGTGAAGCAACCAATGGCTACAAAATAAAAGGATATGAAGGTAAAGTCTTAAAACTAAAAAAGGCTTTATATGGGTTGGAACAAGCTCCAAAGGCATGGAATAGTAGAATTGACAAGTACTTTCAAGAAAATGATTTCACAAAATGTTCTCATGAATATGCCCTTTATAGAAAGGTAAATGAGAAAGGAGATATTTTGCTTGTTTGTTTGTATGTAAATGATCTTATATTCACGAGAAATAATCAAAGTATGATGACTGAGTTTAAGAAGGTCATGGCTCAAGAATCCGAGATGACGGATATCGGTCTCATGGCCTACTATCTTGGGATTGAAGTAAAGTAAATGGAGGATTGCATCTTTTCTCACAAGCAAGGTATGTGAAAGAAATTCTAAAAAAATTCAATATGGAGGATTGCAAGCCTGTATGCACATCCGTCGAATGACGAACCAAGTTGTCGAAGAATGAGAATGGTAAAAAAGTAGACCCAACACTTTTTAAGAGTCTTGTTGGAAGTCTAAAATACTCGACTTGCACAATACCAAATTTCCTTTTTGGAGTTGGGCTCATCTATTGCTATATGGAGACACCTACCATGACCTATATGAAAGCTGCAAAGAGAATTCTTCGCTACATCAAAGGTACACTTGATTATGGCTTAGTCTATTTATCATCTAATGAATTCAAACTTATTGGATATAGTGACAGCGATTGGGATGAAGACAGTGATGATAGAAAGAGTACGACTGGGTATGTGTTTTACTGGGGTGACACAACTTTCAGTTGGACCTCAAAGAAGCAATCGATCGTAACACTATCTACATAAGAAACTGAATATGTTACAGCTACATCAAATGTCTGCCATGCAATTTAGCTTAAAAACTTGTTGAAGATGCTTGGAGTTTCGCATGAAGAATCAACCGAAATCCATGTTAATAATAAATCAACATTGGCATTAGCAAAGAACCCAATATTCCACTATAGAAGCAAGCACATTGATACAACATATCACTTCATAAGAGAAAGCATTGCAAAGAAAGAAGTGCAGATGAAATATGTAACCTCCCAGGAGCAGATCGTCGACATTCATACTAAACCACTCAAGCATGATGTGTTCCGCAAGTTAAAAACTCTACTTGGAGTAGTAAATTCAAGTTTAAGGGGGATGTTGACTAGTAAATTTGATTTTTGGACTAAATAATATGGGCTTAAGGATTTTGCACATAAACCCAAATCAATGAAAAGCCCAACATGCCTAGCATTTCTAAAAACATTATCTAGAAAAAAAAATATAAATATCTGCTAAAAAAATCTATATAAATATCTAAGTAAAATATGTTGCGATAAATGTGGTAATGTGTCAATAAGATTATGAGTCTTATAAAGTCTATCTCGAGAATCTTAGGAAAATATCTTGTCCAAATATGTGGTCTAAAAGTCTCATGTAAATATGTGGTCTAGGAGTCTCTAAAAACTTGTGTGGACTAGAAGTTTCATGTAAATACTATATAAAGGGGTAGGATCCTCCATTTTGTAACAAGCCAAAAGTGTGTAATTTTTGCATTTGAGAAATACAAGTTTTCTTTTGTTCAGTTCCTTCTTCATATTAGTATTGTCCTCTTTAAAAGTCTTAGCCAATCTAAGTTAGTAAACTTCTCTTTCCTCCAACAGCATTGCATGTCTCAAAAAATGCAGACTTTTTCCTTCTGATTTTCAATTATAGGGGACTGTAGTCATTGTATAGGATGGAATGATGATAAACTAAACACTGAGCAACATGAGAATAAAGTCTTAATTCTCAAACTCTTTAAGATTCAACATTTCTCAGTAATGTCAGCAATGCCCCGAACTTTGGATACTCTTCTATTTCTTAAGCTACAAAAGTCCTCCTCCAATCATTACTATTCGTAAAACATCCAAAAAAAATACTAACTCATCGAGATAATTTGTCATGGGAAAAGATTCCATAGAAAAGATTGCTTGTGTTGCCTAGATATTGAAATTATTCCAGGACGTAATTTAATTGATTAATCGTTACATACCACCCTCAAAGTAAAATGTTAAAATTACACACTCAACATATAAGATGATTCGACTAATAGTATATACGGTGCTTCAAAAATTAATAGTAAAAAAATAAAGCGATCATACTTTGGCAATAACGAGGTCCTCAAAATTGAGCTTTTGATCCTTGCATTTCTACATCATCAAGTCGAACAATTGATCCCTGAGACGCCCTTCTACACCTATTAACACACATTCAGATTTAAAAAAGAAATCATATACAACCAGGGGCGAATCCAGAGGTCAAGTTCAGCTAGGATGGATCGCGAGCGTTGAAAGCTTACTATCGACGGTCAACGTCTATGATAGCGGTGTTGTTTATTAATATTTAATTAAATAATATTCAAAAATTTGTGCGGATTATAACTAGAAGAACTAGATACACCACTAGAACTAGAACTAGGTAAGAACTTTCATTTTGGATGAAAATATCGTTCCATAATCTGCAAAATGCTCTAGTTTATTTTTCAATTAAATAGGCAATATATATTAACAAAATGTTAATATTCAGTTTACAATTAAAGTTAATTAAACAAGCATTATTATATTAACAAAATTGAAATTATTTATATGCTTAAATCAATTTTATGTGCTTGTATAATTCCACTTTGTCGCAATCGATTTTCTGTGAACAAAAAGTGGAACTTTTTATTAATTAAATAAGTTTTGTTAAAAGATTCCTTATGACACTAAGATCAATTTTTCTACAAATTTATCCACCATTAATTGACCAAACTCTCAAATCTATTGATTAGAGGGGGAAAAAAAGAAAATCAAGAAGAGGGACAAAGACCGATTAAAATGTTTCTACTTGCATTAAACAAGTAAAATTGAACATATATTATTTTGTTACATTATTTTTAAAAATCAATAAGTGCCATGATGGTAAAGTGATTAAATGTTTAAGGAATGTAGTAGGTTCGAATTATCTTCCTTGCTTTTGTTTTGGTAAAAATTGTTGAAATACAAAAATTATATAAAAATATTGCTCTTGAAGAGTTTCGAACACAGGACCTCCAATTCAATAATGGAAGGACTAACCAACTAAGCTAACAATAATGTTGGTTGTCAATATGAATTATCAAATATATGATCTAAAAATTCTATCTATTATTAGCCAAAAAAAAATTTCTTCTCGACAAATCTAGCTCCGCCCTAGCTCGTCAGTCTCTAAATCTGCCACTATATACAATCCACCTAAATTATCCGATGAAATTTAAGATTGGTCACGATTAAGGTATCGAAAGAAAATAATGGGAGTCACATATTTTCCATCGGTATGAGATTGGCTGCAAGTGATGTGAAGAGTGATTTCAGGTCTTCCAATTCATTCTAAAGAGAACGCTTTGCAATTAATTCCGGGGAGCTTTTAACATTCATGTTCTACAAGTATTTCTAGTGAAAATTGGAAAACAGACCTGCTGGCTGAAGCAAAGCGAGGATTCGTGGAAGATGATTCAGAGTTGCCCATTGATGATTGATCGTTTTTTGCGTAACATTTTTTCTTCCAAATTTCTGTCTTCTTTCCTCTTGTAAACTATTTACAGTTGAAGTCCTCAAGTATTACAATATTTCTTAAAGGACCTTTGGCTTTTCTTGCTTCACAAAATTTGTTAATTAAAGAATTGACATACGTGAGTTCAATCCCCCGTAGGCATGTCAATGGGTCGAGCTGAGCCGAGCCGGTCCATGAGCCGAAACATGAAAATCGGGCTTGGTTCAAGTAAAATGATGCGAGCTTTTTTTGGACTCCAGACGAGTCGAGTTTTTGTTTGGCCAAAAAATTTAGGCTCGAGCTGAGCCGAGTAGCTTTTATTTTTTATTTTTTTCATGACAATTCTAACATTATTTTAAAAAATTTTAATTTGTGCAATTTTTACGAATTATAAATTAAATAAAAGTTACAATTCTTAGAGAGTTAATTCGAAATTATAAATGTAAAATTCGTATCAACTACCACATGACTATTCATCATCGGCAATATATTCTTTGTTTAATGTTTTAGAAATGTTTTAATTTATTTTAAAAATAAAGGAAATTTAAACATCCCCACCTTGCCTTATTCCCCCCCTGTCTACTGCCTTAAAACTACTTGTTAAACAGGAAACTAGATAGCTGCCTTAAGTGGTAGCAAATATGCTGCCCAAGGCAGCTATCTAACTGTCGGTTAAAAGGCACCTCTATTTTTTTTTATAATTTTTTTCCTGGCATTTATTTTTTTGGGCTCGAGCCAAAATAGTCCGTGACACGAGCTAGCCCGGGCTCAAATCGACGCCCTAAAATGGGGCTTGACCAGTGCCTCCAAGGCTTTTCTTGGACCAAGTCACAGATCGTCAAGCTGAAGAGCCAAATTTACATCCCTAATCAATCGTGTCAAGCCTTGCTTCATCCACCTCATCATCGTGTCAACCACTCATAAAGTGAAGGAGGCATGCTATTTAGTAGCACTGATATTTAACATTAGATGACAACACCAATGATGTTAAATTAAATGAGTCACATAATTTCATATTTAATTGAACATATCATATAATGCTATCTAAGTTGGTGCTCTAGTGGCATGCTACTGCTTTAGATAGAATTATTCTAAAGCGAATATATCTAAACCTCATTAGTCATTGCAACTATTTCTCCTCTATTAATTAAAACTTCGTCTTATTTTCTAAAATTCTTTTCAATCACACATTTAAAAAAACTACAAATTTTATGAACTTTTCAACTACATATTTAATCACCTTTTGTCAAAATTTACAAATAATTTGATTTTTAACTAAATCAAACGTGGACTTAATTTTTATTTTGCAGATTTATTAACTTGAGCTTGTTGAAAATCACTTTTCTTGAAATTGTTTTCAAAAACACATTCATTTAATAAAATAATATTATACAAGAAACAATGACATTTTTCCTGCATTTTAACATGTCTAAAATAATCGCTTTTCACTAAGTCCTCATCTGAGCTCCATTTTTTAGAATAAAATTTATAAAAAGTAATTTTTAAAGAAGTGTATGGTTAAAAAGTAGGAAAAAAGTTTTAAGTTTAAATGAAAAATTATTTAATTAAGAGAATGTATAATTGAAAATGATTTTAGAAGGGGAAAAAAATTGAGTTTTATAAATGAAGCTCAAACAATGGCAAAACCACTTCTCAAAAAATAAATATCACACAAAGGCTAAATTTGATAGTAAAACCACTTCTGAAAAAATAAATATCACACAAAGGCTAAATTTGATGAAGAATATTAGCGTTACTTTTACTTGAAATATTATATCTTGCTAAATTTAGTGTATGCTCGAGCCTTATTTTATAAAAATCCATTCATTTTCTAAGAGTGCGTTTGATTGCCGATTTGGTTTACATAACTATATTTTTCTTGAAAACAAGGAGAATATATTCTTTAGGGGGAGTAGGTTTTTATTTTCTAGGTAAATTTTCTCTCTTTCTCTCTCATCTACGTTCATTCTCATTTATCCAACAATAAAAAAACGAACGAGTATAACATTTTTAATATTGAAAATTAAATCAATCATATACATTTAATTGACAATTTTCATGTAAATAATTTTTAGGCAATAATTGCCTAGAATTTATTTTTTCCATTTAAATTTCATACTTGCAATCAAACTTCATTTTTCAATAAAACGTTCTCCCCAAAATTTTCCTGCTTTTTAACCACATGTTCTTAAAAAAAATTACTATTATAAAATCTATTATTTCAAAAAATGTGGCTCGAGCAAAGATTTAAATTTCGTAAATTATATTCATTATTAATAAAGCATTGAAAACTTCATTTCATTTTCTCTTGCGATAGGAAGATTCCTTGAAAAATATGTGTTTCCTCATGACAAAGATTAGATAACATAAAGAATTTTGATAGGAGAAAATAAAACAGTTGGATTTGAAGCGCATTAGAGAATTTCTGAGAGGGTTTCGATAAAAAAATTTTCTCCTCCGTCTTTTAACTTTATTTTTTTTTTTTTTTTTGAAGAATTCT
>NC_036253.1:10096720-10117340 GCF_002742605.1 Olea europaea var. sylvestris | reverse complement strand
TACTTGGGTTCACATCAGTTGGTATTAGAATTTTGTCTCTAAAATCAAGGTTATCTTTATCTTTTCGCATTTTTTTTCTAATTCACATCTTCTTCATCAAGTCTCCAGCATTTTTTAGAGTCTTGATTATCTTCTTAAGTCTTTTAGATCAACACAAATAACAAAAATATTCAAGATTTTTTTTGTGCAACTAAATACAGTGCACCAATACAATTTTTTTACATGTTTCTTGCCTTTGTTGATTTTCTGGATTCAATGTCCAAAAAAAAAATGAAAATTCTAGAAAAAATTCTAACAAATTGGAAAAGAAATTTCCAAACTAAAAGGATATATATTCCATTCAGAGAAACACTTTTTTGAAAATCTTTGAAGCGCAAATTCTTTCAATCATCCATTGGCATCATTTATGTTATGTAAAGGCATCAAATCGATTTTTTTCTTAAAATTCTTAGTTGTGTTTTAATTCAATTCCTTCATTCCTTACTTTCATGGGTCTTTTTTCTTGTTTGTGGTGAGATTATTATGTAGAAAAACATTAGATAGAAAAATCGAATTGAGTGAAATACGATTGTATATACCTGAGGCATATAAATTCTAGCTATCAGGATGTATGATAAAGAAGAATCATTTTCTAGAGAGGAAAACAAACAAGCATTCATGATGAAAGCCATGCAATAGCAATCTGAGCGAATTAATGTGGAATTCAAAGAATTTGAGAAAGAATAGATTGATAGGATACGATATTACAAAGTTACAAAGGGGGACACCTCAATAGGGGTAAAGATAGGTGTGATCCAAGAATTGAATTTGATGATGAGAATGAATTGGGCAGTGAGAATGAGGATGATCAAGAATTAGCTTCTATCGGCATCATATGAGGTATTAAAATATTTCTCAAAACCCAACAATGACTTGGCTGAAAGGTAAACTGGTGTAGTTCACTTAAATTGACATATAAAATTCCACGGACATCAAAACTACATGATTTCAAATTTATTCAGTAGCTAATCCATGAGACTATCAAATCCAATTGGTTTCATCCAAAATTCCAAATAACGATCGAGTTAGAAAATTTTGAAGTCAAGGCAGAAGCTGGGAATACGACTACTCTATCCAGTATAGTTTACTTTATGCAGTATATAAAATTCTACCGACATCAGATTAACATGATTCCAAATTCATTCAATAGCTAACTTATGAGACTATCCAACGCCATTGGTTTTGTATAAAAATACCAAGTAGCGAAGGAGTTATGAATTTTTAAAAAGAGACAGAATCTGAATTATTTTTAAGAGACCGCAAAACTTTAAATTGCCCACACACACACACACACACACACACACATATATATATATATATATATATATATTTCTTTTTTTGTTTTTTTGTAACTGGTGGTTTGTAAATTTATTCCTATGACACATGTCTATGTACAAAGATAAATTTATTCATAAAAAATGTTCGTAGAATAGATTCACACACGACATCCATAGGAATCTAATTTAAAGCAAACGTAAACATCTCATAATAAAAAATAAAGATATTAAATCACCGACTTCTCCATTGCATGTCGCATCATCCTTTACCATCATCCACGCCCCAAGGACAATCCATTCAATCTGTAGAAAGGGAATTAACCCATGAATTTGAAACTCAATAGATATCATCGGTGCATTTCGTTATCAAATTAAAAGTTTTGAACTATAGATTCATACCATCACACTTAGATGAATTTTCTGAAAAATTCAATTACTATAGCATTATCATAACACGTAGAGTCGGAGAATGATCATTCAAATTATTATAGTGCCGAAACACTGTACCCGAAGGTACCACTTTATTCAAACATTTATCGAAAAATCATAATTTGAAAATGAAATAAACACTTGCACATCTACCTACCTTGAATTTTCTTGGATATCAAAGATCAAAATGTGTAGAAAGCATTTCTTCTTCTTACCCATGTTATTCCCTTAAGTTTAACTTGACATGAAATGTATTTTTTTAGAGAAAATAAAAGGAAATTTGGATTTGAGAAGGGGTGTAGTGAAAAAGTGACATTCCATTTCTTGTAACATTCCTTGTCAATGAAAAATAAAATGGAAGAGTTGTATTATCATTAAGTTTGTTAAATTGGGTCTTTAACTAAAAATTTGAAGAGTTTTTAAGTCATAAAAAAGTTTTATAAAAATATCTACATGGTGATTTGAACCTAAGTTACCTATATGAAATACCATGTAGATGACCATTGAGACAACCTAATCATTCATTAAATCTTTGCAATCAAATTTATTTAAATTTAATCTCTTAATTGTTGGGCTTTTAATTAACTTATGGTTTGGGCTTTCAAAATCTTAAATGGGTTGAGCTTTCATAGCTCGTTTCTTGAATGGACTAGGCTCGTGATACTAGATCATCACAAAATAATAACCTAATTTCATTTTATTTTTCGAGCTTCTACAAAATATGTATCTTGCAATAAGTTTATTGATACTTTTAGGAATAGAATTTAGGTGAAATGTAACTCAATGCATAAATTTTTTTCGGGCACGATTCAAATTCATTTGGACAGAATATTCTTTATCATCTTTGTGTAAGTTTGGTTGGTCGTACTGTAACCTCCATCTATCACAAGATTGATTCCACTCACAAACTTGGATTCATCGCTGCTCAAATACAGCGCCGCCTCCGCCACATCCTCCGCCGTAGGCACCACCCCTTTTAAATTCGAAGAAGCTGAGAGTATTTCTTCCACAGTACTCTTATCCACTCCCATTGCTTTTGTCAATAATGGTGTCGCAACTGCACCTGGTGATATGCAATTCACTCGTATCCCATACTGCCCTAATTCCACACACAAATTCTTCATCAATCCCACTAATGCGTGTTTCGACACTGCATAGGAATGAGGGGATTCGCCTGAAACAACAGAAGCATTGCTCGAAGTGAAGAGAATTACACCAATTTTCGCCGGAATCATGGCTCTAGCTGCATGTTTAGACCCTAGAAATGCACCAAAAACATTCACATCGAAAACCCTTTTGAAGTTTTCACTATCTGAATCTACTATGCTGAAATCTATATTTCCAGGGATACCGGCATTGTTGAACATGATGTCTAGTTTTCCATGTTTGCGCATTGTGAAATCAACAACGTTTTTGACATCGTTGTCACATGTGACATCGCAATGGACATATGAAAAGTTTTCTGGGGATCCGAGCTCTTCACAAATTGACATACCTGTTCAAGACATAATTTAAATAAATTATTTTGTCTCTCGTATAATGGCCTAAGTTTTTAGCAAACCTTTATCATCTTGGATGTCAGCAATCACAACTTTCGCGCCATGCAGAGCAAAAGTTCTTGCACTGTTTTCACCGAACCCGCTTGCACCGCCTGTAATAATGGCAACTTTGCCTTCTAGCCTGCATTTATAAATATCATTATCAGTGTGCAAAAATTTTGTAGGCCCTAAGAAGCAAAATATTGAACCTCCATTTCTGATTTAATTAAGCTCTCTCTCTCTCTCTCTCTCTCACACGCACACACACATAGACACATGCAGACCTTTTAGTGGTTGAAGATACACTGGAGAAATCCTCCATTTTTGAAAAAATTATGGAAGCTGAGAGAGACTACACAGATGGGTTTTCTGAAAATTGTGAAAGGCAATTTATAGATTGCATAAAAAAGGTAGATGTACCTAACATTAATTATAGTCATGGGCTGACTATATAATTATTGTGTGTGTACTGTGTATAATAAAATATTTCTCTCAAAACATCTTTTTTTACTGTAATTATTTAAGTACATCATAAAAGAAAATTTAAATTTCGACTGACATAGAAGCTTCTTATTTCAAGCAGCTCTACTCGAACCTTTAGCCATTGTTTGGCCCCATTAAAATTTTTAATACATTTTTCACAATCTTCTTTTCAATCACACACTATTCAATAAAATAATATTATCGTTAAACAAAAATCTTTTCTTTCTTTTTAACCTCACATTTTTTCAAAAATTACTAGTCCAAAATACATTATATATATGTGTGTGTGTGTGTGTGTTTTATTTTAAAAAAAAAATTTTGATTTACATGTAATATTATTTTATTGAAAAATATGTGATTGAAAAGAAGAGAAAAAATATATTTTGAAAATAATGGGTATCAAACAAGGCTTGAGTACTTTGCCAACTTTGGTACAAACTAAAATGACAGCTACTTGATCTAAAAAATTTAATTAATTAAAGATCGGAAGATTATATATTTATTATATTTATTTCTTCAGCATAACCTAATGTATATCATTTGATAATTCAAAGAGGCAAGATTGTTTACTCTGGTCATAGTTTGTATAATGTCATAAAACTGGTGAAAGTCGTGCATTTGAAATATCACACTTACTTATCTGATTTATTTTTGTTCTCCCAATTTATTTTCTTATTTATTGATAGGTTGTGTGGTTATATTAACACTATAATTTTTAATTGTCGCATCATATTATGCTCAAGGTCTTCAAGTTTTATTTATTGTATAGCACTTATATACCTAATTTTTCACCAATTTTTTTTATTTTCAAACTTCCGTTAATTAGCATATCTCATTGTTAAGATGATGGTTTCTGTTAAATATTTTGTTTCATGCTTTAAAATTAAGAAAAAGTATTTTGATGCACTTTCGCATCCCTATAACCTTTTTGGGTAACCATTAACAAACTTAAGATGTTTTTAATTAATAGAAGGTTGAAATAAAAAAATTCGAAAAAAAAAAGTTAATGATATAAGTGCTACAATAATGAGCAAATCTTGGGAAGTTAAGTGCAGTTAAAATAATATGTAATAAATAAAAATGTGGTTTTGTATACAATTAATCTTAGGATGGTTATATTGCCACCAAAATTTTTATTTGATACACCACATTTTAATTGCTGTTAACTTTCTCAACCTTTGCTCATTTTAGATGTTTTTTAAAAAAAAAAATTCGTCGGATTCTTATCTTCAACCTTCCATTAATTAGTACGTTTCGTCATTGCTCATGATTTATATTAAAATATTTTGTTTTCATGCTTTGAAACGAGGAAAAAAATTTGTACATTTTATTTATTTTTTTTATACAATTTTTTTTTAAAAAAATATGATGAAAAATAAGTTGTTTCACGCCATTTCAATATACTTTTAGAAATAAAATTGTTATTAAATACAATGTGTTAACTAGTGAAAATTTTGAGGATAAGAATGATATAAAAAATCATTAGGAATATAAGTGTTATAATAAGCAACGATTAATTACTTTAAGTGCAATTAAAATATGGTGTGGCGTGAATAAAATAACCCTTAACCTTATTGAAATGGCTTTATGTAAAATGACATATATAATCACCCATATTGTACACATATATATAACATTTCCATCTCTTTAATTTTTACATACACCACAGCTTTATGTATATATTTAAACTAATTAAAAATAAACAAGTAATTTCTTAACCAATTAAAATTGAAAATCAATAAATAACTTTTTGCACTTAAAAACTAGGAGAAATACTAACTTCTCCAAAAAAAAAGTTAGCATCAAAATTCAATTAAAACTAATTTTTACTTATTCTTGAAATCAGCGAAACATGATCTTGTTGCTGCTTAAATTTTCTTCCTCAGAAAGTTAACCAACTAACTACATATCAACATTTATTTCGTTCTCTTCCGTAAGCACTTTATATTTCGCATTTCATTGCTTTTAAGCTTGGCTTTGTTAGGTATTATTATGCTTTTAAGAGAATCAAATTTTGTTGTGCTATAAAAATAATCGATTGCATAAACCAATCAGTTAACTGTGGCAAACTTTTATTTCAGAATTATTGGAATTTTTAAAATCAACATGTTAGCATTTGGTAAATAAAAGTGATTTATTGATGTACCAGTGTAAAATTACTAAGCTGGATATTGATTACAATAATTTCATTTTGTATTGTTACTATTATTGATAGTGTTGTAAAAATTACTTTTACTTTGTGACTCTATTTAATACTTTTAAATATTTTTCTAAAATTATATATTCAATACAGTTATCTTAAAATTAAAAAAAAAATGATATTTATTTGAAAAACTACAATTTTCTAGCTTCTTAAAATCTATTTTTAAAGGTTCAGATTCTTCTATGATCAATTTTTTAAAATTTATTTAACATCTAAAACAACTTCTGATTATTTTGAAATCATAAGTTGGGCTCTAAAATCAATTACGAACAGAACCTAAGCAAGAATCTAAAATAAGGAGATAGAAAACAAGTACATGTGTTGAAATAAATAAATTGGGACCATCCAAAATCTGTCAACTCTGTTGCGTTGAATTTTAAAAATGTTGAAACCCTATGAAACTTCAAAACTAGAACTTTTAAGATTTGAAAATCTAAATTTCTTTATTGCCAAAATTTCTCATGTCAAATTACCAAGAAACTTTACATCCTCAAAGAATTAAACATTTTTCATTTCAAAAATTGATCTGACGGTGGGATCTTAGAATTTGTAACTCATTGACCTTTCAAAGTATACAATAAACTAGGAACTGACAATTCTTGATTTCAATTTATTTTTTGATGGCCTATAAGGTCTTGCCTTAACTAGACGATGCCAAATGTGCAAGTGTTTAAAATTAGACTTTTTACATGTCCAAAGCTCATAAGGGGTTTCAATAGTTGCTTTACTTGAAACTTTATTGAAAATTTCTGCTGCAATCTTTTGTGCTTTTTCCTACAGAGATTTAGGTGTAATATATGATGACGCCACATTTCTCTAAGAATTTAACGAAACACTCTGAACATTTTTTTTTTCTCTTGATTTGTCGTATTTTCCATAGTACTCATCATGACGGTCAAATCTGAGTCGTTTTACTATTTTGCCGGGTTGATTTTCAACTTCACCTTATAAGCATTGAACATATCCAGTGATTGTGATTTTTTATGAATGAGATACAAGTAGCCATAATAAAAATAGTCATCTATGAACATGTGACTGTCAATTATTTTAAGAGGCCGAAGGGAATAGTCCACAAATATCCATATAAATTAGTTCTAAGATGTTTAGAGTCCTATTGGCACACAATCTTCTTGTGTTTGTGTGTTTCTCTTTAATGTGAATAATATAAACATTAAAATCCATAAAATTAGGTCCTTTCTCTTTTGAGAGATGTGATCTGTTCGCTTGTGTCATAATAAACGAAATTTTCATTAGTTAATTTATGTTTAATACTTCATGAATTCATACACAAGGTTTCTTTATAAGAGACAACCATATTTAACAAATATAGGTTATCATAATCGGATAAAGAACTGATACCCATAATATTTAAATTAAGAAAAAGATCAATCTAACTATTTTCAATTGAACAAAAGTAACCAAATGTGTCCAATGTAAAAATAGAAACTAAATTCTATCTAAAAGATGGTACTGCAAACATCTCTTTCATATTCAAATATTAATTTAGAAGTTGCAATAGCCTCGACTTTAACTGATTTGCTATTGCCCCACATAAATGAATTTTTCAGCGTCAATTGGTTTTTCACAAGAGCAACAGTTAGATGATTTATAATTTTCAAGTTTTTGTTGTTTCTTTTGAATCGAATCGGATGCAGTTTTCTTGTTCTTTAATTTGTCCTTAAAGGTATTTGCCAAGTAAGTAATATTTGTTTTATCTTGCTTTAGTCTTTCTTCTTTTAACACATAATATGAGTTCACTTTCCTTTTTAACAGTTGTAACTAGCCTTAAATTAACTGAATTGTGTAGGAGAAGTCAAAATCAAATGCACGAGAAAGTCATAAGACAACTCAAGCTTTAATACCTTTAGTTTTGAAGCAATATGAGACATATCCTTAATGTTCTTCCTTATGTTTTTTTACCATTATTGAAACTAAGTTTGCCAAAAACATGCTAGTTTCGACCTTACTATTGCCTTTTGCAAAGCATTTTTCAATTTCCTCAATAAACTCTTTGGCAGTAATTACCTTAGCACCCTTTAATATTACTAAAATTTTATGCTTCATGATCATAAAACTCATACGTTTTAAACAATCCCACTTATTCGAGTCCCAATTTTCATCAACAAAACTTTTATCTGTAAGAGCAGTGGGTTGTTCAGCTCTTAACGCACAATCTATATCAATGTAACCAAGAACAATATGAACGTTCTCTTTTCAATCCTTAAAATTTGGCTTCATAAGCACAAAAATTAAATTGATTAGTTGTCAGATATTGTAGAAGTAGGTATAGATTAATCGAATAGAGAACGTAAACCTAAATAACATGTTCACATGAGAATCTGTATTGGACAATCAATAATTTCAAATAATAGTAAATCTCATCACAAGAGACCTAGCACAACATTGACATATAATCTTTTGACAGAAATACCAACTCGTAAGTGACATTTTTGGTGTAGTAATCAAATATTGACCATAAAACATGTCAAACAATAAACCTATATTTGGATTGTTTTATCATTCACATAAAATAAAACTTTATATTTGTCACATATTTATTACCACATGTGTGTATGAAATTCTGTCAAATATTTACCTTCTTTTGGGACCCTACATATATCCATATGAATTACATACACATAACCTTCCTAATATTCTAAATAAATTAATCTGGACAAGAGAGGTTAAATAAGGTACTTTGTATAATTTTATAAATAGGGTTTAGAACTATAAGACAAAATTCCAACTGTACAGTGCACATCTGCAATTCTCCTGCCGTTATTGCCTGTTGAATTTTATAAAAATGAGATACTTTGTTTTCTTTATCTTATTTTTATGTTTTAATTGAGTATAGGGCTATATTTGTGAAATAAATGTAGTGTATTAAAAAAAATGTGTTGTTTTTGAATTAATGTGTTTATGAAATGGTTGAACAAAATAAAATAATAGTGACAATAGTATTACACATAATTAAATTGAAATCGAAGTCCAAAGTGGTTGATGAACCTAGTGTAAATTATTTTCACTGTAAATTATTTGCAAGTGTCCAAGTTGGGGGGAAGAATTAATGTGTATTAATTGTAGTGGTGGCAGCATGCACCAGCCACCTACCATGATACATCTAAATTAATCTCTCTTCTATTCTTATCTTATTTTTCTTGGTTTCACCGTTGGCAGGTCACCACACTACTGTGTTGGGTTGTTAAATTCCAACTCCGACATCATGTTAAATTAGAGTGTCTAAAGTGCTTGATTGGTCATGTTTAAAAGTTTTTTTTTTTTTTTTAAAGTAAATAAGTCAAAATTTGACCAATTATAAAAATGATAAAATATTAATTTTACACTTTCACTCGAAATAAATTCTGTGAAAGTGTTCCAACTAACTCCCATAAATGAGCGAGAGATCTAAAATAAAAATAAAAAAAAAGTCAATAAAATACTGTGAAGCCATTTGCTTTTGGCTTTGGGATGAAGATTGCAACTTCGTGAGAACATATATGAAACTTCATGGATCTTATGAAATAATTTAATCCCCTATTTAGTGCTTGTTTGGAATTTATTATAATTTTCATATAATATAAAGTTAAAATTAATATTACTATCCTCTTATTATTAAAACTTTTCATGTGATCCACTATCTTTTTATTGAGAAAAATGTAGGGAAATCTGAATACTTAATGAACTCCAAGGCACGAGAAAACGTTATCTTTTAAGAGATATTTCTCCCCTATCCAACAAAGTCACAATTGAGGTATGATAGAAAATCTCTCTCAGGATACAATGGAGACGTTTGATTCAAATTGTGACTATTTGATCAAACCAAGAAGACACTCGAAAATAACTGATTGATGCCAAGAGAAAGAAAGTAGAATAAATTTTTTTAATGTGTTTTGTAAACGATAATTCGCCCAAAATTTATAGAAATTGAGGCAAACACTAGTCGGGGCGGCAAATCATTCGCAAAACAAAAATAAATACATGCAAAATAATGAAAAATATCTAACACTTTTTTCATGATAATCTCATTATATATTTTTTCAAACAAGCACTTAGTAATCGAGGAGATTCAAATTAACATAATTTGGACGTGTTAATTAAAGGAAAGAGAAAAAAAATTGTTACTTTTTATATTTGTTTCATTTAGTCCAACATGAGGAAGTTATTATTACTATTAAAATAACTCTAGACAAAGGCATTGATCTCAAAAGTTTAAACTAATACTTATGGAAATAAATTTTATCATATTTCAATCAGATTATTCAATTTTAACATTTGTTATAAGTAAGCTACACTGTCTGATATTTTCTATTAGTGGAAGTACCATTAAGGTAGTCTACTTGATAAAAATTATAATCAATTGAAGAAGGTGGCAAATTAATAATATAACATGGGATTAAAAATAAACTAATTAAAACATACAAAATGAATAGAACCCTGCTATTCATACAAGCCTGGGGACGAAAAAACAGGATGCCACCTCAGCCCCCTATTTTTGATCTGTTTTTAAGACTGGATGAGGAGCATTATACAAATGAATATGATCGACCAAAGATTGAGAAGATAAAATCATATATTTAAGTATCGCAAAATCATATATTTAAGTATCGATTGCAATATGAAATCAGACTACTCCATGGATTGGAAAAGTCTCCAACATCTTTCCAAATTATAGGGAATTCGATTAGCCATAAAATATTTAGACTAATTATAGTTATATAACAAAATACTCTAATAAAGTTGAAGAGAAAATATGTACAATATATTTCAGGCGTGGAATAGGATATCACATCTTTCAGGCGTGTTTCTGAGAAATCAGTTTTATAAACTTAAAATCTGATTAATTGTATGTTATTTTGTGTAATTAATTATGTTTGTAATAAAAAAAATTAATATAATAAGAAACAAACATTTAAAGCATGTTTTTGAGTCTTTTTTTTTTTTTTTTTGGGTCCAAAATGCATTTTGGAATAATATTTTGATAGAGAATGTGTGGTTTAAAATGAGGAAAAGTTTTAGGTTTGCGTGTTATATTATTTTATTGAAAAATATGTAATTAAATATAAGAGATAGAAAAATATATTTTGAAAATAATGAAAACCAAACCAAGGCTTATAAAATTGCATTTAAGATTCTTCAGTTTTTCTCTCCAATTTACATTCCTATAATCATACTCAAAGGGCCCAAACATTTGCCCATCTTTCGTTCTTTGTTTAAACGTTTCAAACTTGGCACAGATGGTCCAAAACTTTTCATTCTTGACACATGATTTTTTTGGATGGATTCCCTCATAAAAAGAAGGGCGTTAGTTTTGTGCGCGGACTGCACTTTCTTTTAACGATAAATGTATTATTAGTCTAATCATAATGTCTTGGAATATTTTTGAGAAGTTTAAAGAAATTCTCTGGAGAAATTAAGAGTTTTCTATAACTTTTTGGACTAAAATAAAATGTGGAAGTGGAAATTACATAAAATCAAGTACTTAAACTTTCAAATTCAAAGTTCAGGAGTGAAGTATATTTATAAAAAATATCAGGTATTATTAATTCCTCCAATTCAATTAAAAACCCTATTCATTTCACCCAATTTTGAAACTTGATTCCCGTCTCTTCCTTCTCTCTTCTCAACAACGCATTCAACCCTGCAAAGGCGATGAAGAAAATGCGTCGGTGCCGGCGTCGACGCAGAGAGGTGAAGCTGCTGGTACGGGCCATGTTTGAATGGGTCACTGTTCACGGTAGTGTGGCGATTTGCTGTTCACAGTCGCTGTCGATAGCCTTTCTATTTTTCGATCTGCTGTTCTCTCTCTATACCCTCTTCCTATTGTCGTCATCATTGAGAAGCTCGCCGCTTGCTGTGAATGGCAACTCTCAGTTCTGCAGCCCGCAATGTGCAGCATGCGATCCAAGCTTCGCTGAGCTAGGCGATAGGCCGGTATGATCGCTGCAACAGTTTTGTGTTGTTCTGCAGTAGCTTGTGTTATTTTTGTGGCGATTTTGCTGATGTTTCTTGGTGGTTTTGTGGTGGTACTGAGCGATTTTGTGGCGGTTTTTGTGGAAGTATGGCAATGTGAAGTCGGAGTGTGGGGGGTAATTTTTAGTTTGGCCAAGTCAGATGGGCAATTTTTCACTTTAACCAAAAAAAATTTGCCAATCACCAAAGTAGCCTTTCATTGAATAAAAGACAAAAATACCCTTAAGAAGTTTATATAATTACAAAAATAGAATTTTGTTTCAAAAGACAAAAATACCCTTAACCTACAAATTAAAAAATCAAACACTTTTCACTATATATTTAATTATTTATTTTAAACACCTACTCAAATAAAAAAATTAATATTTAATTTGGTTTCTTTTTTAAATATTTCATTAATTAATTATCTTAATTGGTTATGTATATTTAATTACTTTATTCAATTATTTATTTTAAAACCTATTCAAATAAAAATTAATATTTAATTTAATTTCTTCTTTAAATATTTCATTAATTAATTATCTTAATTGGTTATGTATATTTAATTACTTTATTCAATTATTTATTTTAAAACCTATTCAAATAAAAATTAATATTTAATTTAATTTCTTCTTTAAATATTTCATTAATTAATTATCTTAATTGGTTATGTATATTTAATTACTTTATTCAATTATTTATTTTAAAACCTATTCAAATAAAAATTAATATTTAATTTAATTTCTTCTTTAAATATTTCATTAATTAATTATCTTAATTGGTTATGTATATTTAATTACTTTATTCAATTATTTATTTTAAAACCTATTCAAATAAAAATTAATATTTAATTTAATTTCTTCTTTAAATATTTCATTAATTAATTATCTTAATTGGTTATGTATATTTAATTACTTTATTCAATTATTTATTTTAAAACCTATTCAAATAAAAATTAATATTTAATTTAATTTCTTCTTTAAATATTTCATTAATTAATTATCTTAATTGGTTATGTATATTTAATTACTTTATTCAATTATTTATTTTAAAACCTATTCAAATAAAAATTAATATTTAATTTAATTTCTTCTTTAAATATTTCATTAATTAATTATCTTAATTGGTTATGTATATTTAATTACTTTATTCAATTATTTATTTTAAAACCTATTCAAATAAAAATTAATATTTAATTTAATTTCTTCTTTAAATATTTCATTAATTAATTATCTTAATTGGTTATGTATATTTAATTACTTTATTCAATTATTTATTTTAAAACCTATTCAAATAAAAATTAATATTTAATTTAATTTCTTCTTTAAATATTTCATTAATTAATTATCTTAATTGGTTATGTATATTTAATTACTTTATTCAATTATTTATTTTAAAACCTATTCAAATAAAAATTAATATTTAATTTAATTTCTTCTTTAAATATTTCATTAATTAATTATCTTAATTGGTTATGTATATTTAATTACTTTATTCAATTATTTATTTTAAAACCTATTCAAATAAAAATTAATATTTAATTTAATTTCTTCTTTAAATATTTCATTAATTAATTATCTTAATTGGTTATGTATATTTAATTACTTTATTCAATTATTTATTTTAAAACCTATTCAAATAAAAATTAATATTTAATTTAATTTCTTCTTTAAATATTTCATTAATTAATTATCTTAATTGGCCCTTATTTAATTATTTATTTTAAACAATTACTTAAATTAAAAAAATTAATATTAAATTTACTTTCTTGTTTAAATATTTCATTAATTAATATCTTAATCGATTATGTATATTATTTATTTAATATTTAACTAGAACATAAATCACATGATGCATGAGAATATCTAACAGAGATGGAAGTCGAATATTAGGCACGATCACATTTTCAAGGCATCGAACATTATTCAAGAATGATGAAAAGATATTTCTTCTACTAAATGAAGTCAAGTGAGAAGTTCTCGATTATAGTATGTTACTCTCTACCCAACGGATGTGTAATATCTATTTAAATCGTATGTACTCTCTATTTATAATATATTATTGGTTTCCTCAATTTTCTCTATTTATAGTATGTTATTAATTACGTGAAAATTGACCCGACGAATATGTAATATCTACAGTCTACTTAAATTGTATGTACTCTCTATTTATAATATGTCACTGATTTCCTCAATTTTCTTTATTTATAGTGTGTTATATATGTAATTAAGAGTAATTGGTTATAAATTATACAATTACATAAAAATTAAAGTATTATAAACGTTTTAAAAAAATACTTACGTTTTAAATTATTACAACTATGGATCACAATGTAAATAATAATAAAAAAAAGCTTACATTTTAATGTGTGTTTGGTTTATCAGCTCTACTCACGTCTGATGCTAAAAATTCAATACATTTCAATTTGATCCGAATCCGACGAAATTAATGGGAGATGGATTTAGGATTTTAATCCGATAACCCAATCGAGATTCAAATTCGATAATTCGTTAATTAAATAAATCAAATATGGATATAGATCGATCCGATCCGATCCGATATCACTAAAACATTCCAAAATGATATTTTAGACCTTCTATTATAATAAGTGAGCCCATCAATATAGTTCAAATATTTTTTAAAATAATTAATTAATTAAAATCTTGTTGGGGCTATGATTTTCAATGAAAAAATAAATAAAATTTTTATTTTTCTAATTTTTTCAATTTCGGATCTAATTTCTGATAATATAGTTAATCGGATATGAATTTAACATTCAAATATCCGTTGGATTATTGGATTGGATCAAATAGGATAATTATTCTTAACAGATCGAATCGAATTTGAGTAGATCCGATCCATTTATAACCCTAACTTCAATGCAAAGATTCCACAATCGTCCTAGTTCGAATTCACGGAAGACATTGGGCAACGTACTGTCAACGAATGTTCTCTTCTTTGCCTCGATGGTGTACGGAAAAACAATGTGTTGTGATAGCAATCTAGTCCTCTTACTAACCATTTGCTTTGATATGTCAATAAACATATTTCTTACATAATGTCACTTTCATCGTCTTCTCCGGCATAATTATCACATTATCCAAACTCGCGACATTATCTGTCAAGTTGGGGGGTCATTTCCGGCATAGTTATGTATATTAATGTGTGTTTAGTTTATCAGCTCTATGCCACGTTCGATACTAAAAATTCAATGTACTTCAATTAGGGCTGTCAATAGATTGGATTTTGATCTGAATCCGATGAAATTAATGGGAGATAGATTTAGGGTCTCAATCGGAAGATCCAATCGAGATTCAAATCCGATAATCCGTTTACTAAATAAATCAATTATGGATATAGGTCAATCTAATCTGATAAATAAATAAAATCTTGATTTATCTATTTTTTTCAATTTCGAATCGGATATCCAATAACATAGTTAATCGAATATGGATTTAACATTCAAATATCCGTCGGATTATTGAATCGGATCGGATAGGATAGGATAATTATTATTAACGAATCGGATCGAATTTGAGCAGATCCGAACCATATATCCGATCCATTTACGGTCCTAACTTCAATGCAAAGATTTCACAATCACCCGAGTCGATTTCACGAAAGAGGTTGGGCAACGTACTGTCAACAAATGTTCTCTTCTTTGCCCCGATCGCGTACAGAGAAATAATGTATTTTGACAGCAATCTAGTTCTCTTGCTAACTATTTGTTCTGGCACCTCAATAATATGTTTCGTACAGGGTGTCATCCAAACTCGCGATGTTATCTGTCAAGTTGGGGGTCCTTTTTGACATAGTTATATATATTATTTATTTAATATTTAATTACGTTGTTTAATTATTTATTTAATCACTTAATTAAATGAAAAATTAATATTTAATTTAATTTCTTATTTAGATATTTCATTTATAAATTATCTTAATTGGTTGTGTGTAGTATGTATCTAATATTTCATTACTTTATTTAAATAAATTTTACAATATATATACAATTATTTCATAAATAAAAAAATATTCACCGAGTTAATGACCATGCATGCATCGTCGTATTTCTTGAATGCATCTCTCAACTGTGTCAGAATTACCGTCATAAGTAGGATCGATGTAACAGGTCTACGTGCTCCTCATCCAACAAATATAGGACTAATGCGAAACAAGCAAAATTATAGTTCGACGCAACTTTGTTAGCAATATGTCTCATGGCAGTGTTCAAATGGCAATCCATCTTGTAAAATTTAAAATATTTATATTTCTTTGTCATTTAAATGTTCACCGAGTTAATAACCATGCATCGAAATTTCGAAATGACGTACAACATAAATCACAAATGAATAATACGTACCTCAGGATCGTTGAAGAGAGCTGATAACTGTCAGTTTTGTCCCTATGGATAATTGTTGAATGTGTTAATGTCATCAACAACTTCCAAATCTAAAACTAATGCGAAGCTGATAAAATTATAGTTCGACGTAATTTTATCGAGAATCTGTCTCATAGAGACTTCCAAATGGTAATTCATCTTGTAAAATATAAAATATTTAGACATTGTATAAGAGAAAATAGATAGAGCATAATATTTGAAAATTAAATAGTTTATTTACTTATTTAAATTGTGTATTAAATATTTAATTTTTAACTATTTATTTAAATTGTTTATTTAATATTTAATTATTTCGTTTAATTTTTTTACTATTACTTAACATAAAATAAGTAATTAAATATTAAATAAGTAATATACATAAAGAACTTAAATAAATATTTAAACATCTGTAAAATAATAAATAAGTAATTAAATATTAAATAAGTAATATACATAAAGAACTTAAATAAATATTTAAACATCTGTAAAATAATAAATAAGTAATTAAATATTAAATAAGTAATATACATAAAGAACTTAAATAAATATTTAAACATCTGTAAAATAATAAATAAGTAATTAAATATTAAATAAGTAATATACATAAAGAACTTAAATAAATATTTAAACATCTGTAAAATAATAAATAAGTAATTAAATATTAAATAAGTAATATACATAAAGAACTTAAATAAATATTTAAACATCTGTAAAATAATAAATAAGTAATTAAATATTAAATAAGTAATATACATAAAGAACTTAAATAAATATTTAAACATCTGTAAAATAATAAATAAGTAATTAAATATTAAATAAGTAATATACATAAAGAACTTAAATAAATATTTAAACATCTGTAAAATAATAAATAAGTAATTAAATATTAAATAAGTAATATACATAAAGAACTTAAATAAATATTTAAACATCTGTAAAATAATAAATAAGTAATTAAATATTAAATAAGTAATATACATAAAGAACTTAAATAAATATTTAAACATCTGTAAAATAATAAATAAGTAATTAAATATTAAATAAGTAATATACATAAAGAACTTAAATAAATATTTAAACATCTGTAAAATAATAAATAAGTAATTAAATATTAAATAAGTAATATACATAAAGAACTTAAATAAATATTTAAACATCTGTAAAATAATAAATAAGTAATTAAATATTAAATAAGTAATATACATAAAGAACTTAAATAAATATTTAAACATCTGTAAAATAATAAATAAGTAATTAAATATTAAATAAGTAATATACATAAAGAACTTAAATAAATATTTAAACATCTGTAAAATAATAAATAAGTAATTAAATATTAAATAAGTAATATACATAAAGAACTTAAATAAATATTTAAACATCTGTAAAATAATAAATAAGTAATTAAATATTAAATAAGTAATATACATAAAGAACTTAAATAAATATTTAAACATCTGTAAAATAATAAATAAGTAATTAAAACTAAATTGGCAAATAATAAATATTTAGATAAATAATAAAACATTTATATTAAGCATTTCAAAGAAATAATTTTAAATACATAATATACATTAAAATTAAACAATTCAAATAATAATTAAATATTAGACAACACAATATAAGAATTAAAATAAATAGTTAACTTAAAAAATTAAAGGAAATAAATAAATAAGCAATTTTAAAAAAAATTTGGGCCTCTGGCGTCGGCCCAAATGACTGGGCTGTCTGGGCGCCCAGGCGGCCCAGTCGACCCAGACGGCTGGGCGCCCAGACGGCCCAGTTGACCCAGGTGGCCCAGTCAACTGGCGCCCAGACGGCCCAGACGACCCAGTCAACTGGGCCGTCTGGGTGAGTCTGGGTCATCTGGGCATGCCTAATCGGTCTAGTCAGCTGGGCTTACGTCTCCTTTGTGGAGATCGCCGGAAAACTCCATTTTCGGCGATCTCTACTCCATTTTCCTCCTCCCAAACTATTATCCTTACCCAAAAATCATGTATTTTTCCAAAAATCAACACATGTATATAAAATCATGTTTTTTTTTTTCCAAAAATCAACACATGTATATAAAATCATGTTTTTTTTTTTCCAAAAATCAACACATGTATATAAAATCATGTTTTTTTTTTTTCAAAAATCAACATAAAAACTTTAAATATGGGTCGTCTATTTTTTCTTTTTTATCAGTGCTACAGTAATTTTTCTCTTTCCTTACTATCTTCTCTTTCTTCTTTAAATAGTAAGGGTAAATTTGGGTTTCTCTTGATTTTCAATATTTTAAACATTTTGCTTTTTTTTTTTTTAATTGGTCAAAGGCCTCTTTGGAAAACTGGCCGGGTCAACCGGCTGTTGGCCACTAATTCCTCGGAGTGTGGTGGTGCTGTGGGTGGTGCGATGATCGGTGGTGGCATGTTGTGGGCATGCTGGTGTGGTGGTGGTACAGGTATGGTGGTGCTCATGAAGGGTGGTGGCAGGAGGCAATGGTGCTCATGATGGTGACTTTGGAAGTGGAGGTGACCAATTATTGTTTTGTTGTTAATGATGTTGGTGGTGGTTGTTGCGGTGGCGGTAATGGGTGGGGTGTCTGTAACCAACATTTAGGTATCTGTGACCAACTATTTAAGTATATGTGACCATTTAGCTTATTTGTGACCAACAAACTGTGTCCATGTGACTCACAGATCAAATGTGACCTATAATTTGAATTATCTGTGACCTCAAAATAATTTTTGAAATAATCTGTGACCAATAAAAATTCTGATTTGTGACCAACTAATTTGACGATATGTGACCAGTTAATGAATCTGTGACATATAATTATGAATTCGTGAACATTAATCATGTAACTGTGACTTTATTATATTTATTTAATAAATATTCTTAATTAATTAAATATATACCTGAATTTTGAATTTTCAAACTTTATACCTAATTTTTTAAATGGTTTAAAGAATACACCTGAAATATGATTCATTCCCAACGTGGAAATTAGACAGGGCTAAAATAGAAGTACGTGCTAAGCCTTTCTTAGTCTGCAGACTCTGCACAGTATATCCATTGATTTTGCACATTAAGCCCAGACCCAACTGTATTACTACCGAGTTAGGGGGACATCTTGGTCCAACTTGAAAAATTGGTAAAACAAGGTTTTCTCTTAATAATGTAATATAGTAAATTATGAAATCTTTTTTTGGAATAATGCAGACACAAAATTTTTCGAATATGATTTTAACACAGTTCTGGAGTGATTTGAGAGCAGTATCATCTCCTTTAATGGGTTGAAAGAACCCCCCCCCCCCCCTCTCTCTCTCTCTCTCTCTCTCTCACACACACACACACAAACATGCAAGGTCATGTACACGAATGAGCACACCAAATATCATTTTATTGATTATATATATATATATATCTTCTAAGTAGAAGATTGATTATCCCTTCAAATTAGCCTACAGTATGACCCATATAACACAGCAGCAAGGTTTGCTCATTAAACATGTTGTGTACATATTCTGATGAACCTAGAGTTTGGACAACGAAATTTTTTACCAATACCCAAAATATTGAGGCGTTAAGACATTAAAAAAATTTAGATTGTTTTTGATACATAAATTGAACATACCACTTAGGATAAAAGGCAAATTTTTATTTTTGTCTCGTATTGACCAATTCATCATTCCAGCACATGCATGTTGATATTATATATAACAGGTGCACATAACGTAGACCTTAGATTCTCTTCAAGTAATGATCCAACGTAGTTTAAAGATGTGACACAAAGAGAAGTTGATATCATGTCAAAATGGCTTTCTCAATATGAGTAATTTTACTGTGTACGTAAAGTGTGTTATCATTCTCGGTGTTAAAGTGTGAAACCTAATTGTTGTCGTGGTACAAAGCCAATAGGATCTTGCGTTATCGTCAAAGAGAGAGAGGGTTGTTGCGGAAGATCAAATGTTCAATTTTCTCTTATAAACATTTTATTTTTTTTAATGATAGTGAGTTATTGTAGCATGGACGAAGACATAGTCTCACATTAAGACGAATTATTGTAAATTTTGAGTATTCTTTTGTGTCTCTATTCCTTCACTGTGATTTTTTTGCTTTTGATGATATAAATTAAGATTTCTAATTCTCAAAGGTTAAACATTTTGTTCCTCTTTTGTGAGTAATTTTATTTTTTAATAAACTAGTAGATTCACGCCACCGTATAAATAATTTTTCTAAAAAAACATCAAAGACTCTCTCTAACAGGATTAACTTGACTATCGAAATTAATTAACCAGCAATAATGAAAAAAGAAAAGAAAACTGAAAAGCAACTATTT
>NC_036253.1:10069885-10096493 GCF_002742605.1 Olea europaea var. sylvestris | reverse complement strand
ATTTTTTTAAGGTCAATTTTGGGCATGAAATCCAAGACTAATAGCCAAGACTCTTAGCACCAGTTGAGCCTCATTTTTTATAGAAGATTTCATAAGAAGTGAACTTTTTTGAAAGACTAATATCATAAAACGATTTCGAACAAAATATCAATTTTTTGACCAGGAAATGACAAGTCTCTTCGACAAATGAAGTTTCTGGTACACCATCCGTGGTACAAAACCCAATAGTACAAAAGGAGTTTACCGATTGAAGGGTCCAACACAATATTTTATTAAACTTTAACTACAAAAACCCATATCAAATTGAAAGATGCAACTAAGATTCGATCACCATCTCTCTCATTCACTAACACAAAGTATTCAATCTCACAAGGAGAAAATCAGAGAAAAAAAAATTTCAACTGGAGACTCGAAAGAAGACGAACGAGAGAGGAGAGAATTTTTGGAAGCACAAAGCAAGAAACAACAATCATAGATATGACCTAATGGGGCAACTAAAGGTTAGATTTTCAGCCATTGATCTTATTTTTTATCCGAATAAGATCCAACTCTACAGGACATCCAACTCTACAGGACATCTCAAAATTCAAACTGACATTGAGTAGCATTAAAAACGCTTTTCTCGATATGTAAATGGGTCCAAGTTTTGGATGAGTCAATTTATCGAGCAATTGTAATAGAGAAATTGGGTGAGCAGCCCATATTATCATTGCCCCCACCAGACCAGTTGGCATCACTACCCAACATAAAACAATCATCATATCACAATTCTCCCTCCCCCTCTCTCTCCCTCTCTCTCTCTCTCTCTCTCTCTCTCCAGAATTTTGAGAATCCCACTGGTGCACCCAACATGTATCCTGTATACATGATGGAATCCTCTGCAAAAAGCTCATCTTCAAACCAAAAAAACTTCATTTCTCTGCCCGCCTGCAAGAAAAGCACACTGGAGCAGCAATACAATCATCAAGAAATTCCTAAACAGACATTATTTGAGAAACCATTGACTCCAAGTGATGTGGGCAGGCTCAACCGTCTTGTTATACCAAAACAACATGCTAAAAAGTACTTTTCCCTAAACGGCTGCAGAGAAAAAGGGTTGCTCCTATGCTTTGAGGATGAGTTGGGAAAATATTGGAGGTTTCGATTTTCTTATTGGAACAGTAGCCAAAGCTATGTCTTGACAAAAGGTTGGAGCCATTTCGTTAAGGAAAAGAGGCTTGATGCAGGAGATATTGTTATTTTCGAGCGCCACCGGGTGGAAGGTCGCCGGCTTTTCATTAGGTGGAGACGGAGAAACATTTACGGTGGCGCGGTCCAAGAATCTTATGTTGCTCAGCCGGCTGCGGTGGCTTCTGGTGGCAGTGACGAGTGGAGACATTCTGGTTACCCTTATCCAGTGCATTCTCAAGGGTCTTCTCTCCCATATCAACCCGACTGTTTTCGTGCAGGTTTTTAGGCACTATTACATTACACCAAATCCTATCTTCTTTTCGTTTTTTCTTAGGATATCAAATATTATACGTAAGTTGCAAAGTAAATACACTCACACGGACACATGCTACATATAACCTTTTTCTCGTAACTAAAAACACGCTCTCACACTACATAAAGTAAAATAAAACGTACTTTGTTCAGAGAATGATTATAATGAAAAACTAAAGAACTACTCAGCATACGTCATAGTCATACTTCTTGTCATCATGCAAAAGTACTCTAATCTCCATCATGCTCTTAGTCATTTTCTTTCTCGCATAAATTTATTACCCATATTCCATAACTTCATCATCGTCTACATGAAAGTAACCAAAAGCATCACCATCTTATTCACTTGTCATTGGGTAGAAAGCCAATGCTCGTGATATGATATTTGCACCACACCTTTTCATGTCCTAACCCATATTTTTTAAATAATTTTATATTAATTGTTTGATCCATTTTTTTCGACGGACGAAGTTAAGGATAAACCTGCTCCATCAATGTTACAAAGCCACCTCCAACATATTGCTCAGATGCACTTAGGGACATTCTTACCTTGACTCCCACAAGATAGCTCTGTTGTGTGCGCATCCATTGTCCTTCTTGCGTCCAATGAAATGTATGATTTTGATAAAATTGTGCATTGCACGAAATGTATGATCGAAAATAAGTTTAAAAAAAATTGAGTTTTGGAAAATAGAAATCAAAGATGGACTTAATTTAGGACATTGATATATGTACATTAAATCTTACATAATGAATTACATAATGCACATGACACTTTATCATTTGACAATCTAAAAATAATCAACTTTGTCATTCAATTATTTAACTGCACATCATTTTCTGCACACTTTTGAGATGTCCTTTTCTAAACAAATAGCATAATCCCTTTAATTTATTGTAGCGTGTAGAATAGAATGAATTGCTAATGTGTTTCTGTTGCAGGATCAGTTTTACAGAGCCAAAGTACACCAAATGGGAACTCCAAGACGTTGAGATTGTTTGGGGTGAATGTTGAGTGCCATGCAGATGAGTCCAGCCAGCCGCCCACGCCTGATGATTTGCCCATGTCGAGCGAGGGTCAAGCCCACATATGTCATTTGTAGGATAAAAATTAGTTGGAGTAACTATTAATGTATGATAATAGAATGTTAAAAAGAAAACTTATCCATCGAAACTCTTGGCTACACGATGTCTTAAATTGAAATTGTACGTTGTTAACTGCTTCGATCTCTTTAAAAAATTACTCCTAGTATACAACAATCGAATCAGTGGTACAATAATCCCCTAAAAATAAAAAAATAATAAAAAAATTCAGATCTCTCACCATTGCTATAATTTAATTATATTTTTTTTAAATAATATATTTGACCAAAATAACAAGGAAAAGAATATTTTCAGGCGTATCTAACATGATCTAATAAACACGTTATAGCCTTAAGGGGGTCCCCCTCAAAAGAAAAATCTTGCGCTGGAGGAGTCGTGAGAAATTAGGAAAGTTGTTGGCATGCATTTTTGTGTGGTGGCTAAGTGTGCCATGCTTTTTATAAGAAATATATGAATATCATTTATTATTATATTTAGCAATCCTTCAGAAATGTGTCGTACAAGTTTGGCTCGTGGTCCAATCCACTGTACAAACACTAAAGATTTAATTCAACAATCAGAATAATCACTTATTCCCAAAACCGTTAACAGGGTCGTGTCCAATAGTTTGTCAAATAATCACGTATGTAAGCTTAAATAGTGCAAAGTTTTGCTAGCTACCAGAATAGTTTAGAACCAAACAAGATCTCCCTAAGTTTGCCCATGCTCAAAAAAATTGCTTATAAGTAAATAATTATGTTTTATTAGTTAAAGTTAAAAATAAGTCAGATCGTTCAAGTAATTTTTCACTTAAAAAAGTTATATTCAACTATAATATTTAGCCCCCCTTCAACAACCATTCTTTCAAAATTCTCTTTTTTCGCATATTTATTTTCAACCACACATTCTCACAATAAAATATTTATCACATAAACCCAAAATTTCTCCTAATTTTTTAACATACATTCTCCAAAAAATTTACTATTTAAAGACTCATTCTTTACCACCCAAGGGATGGGGCTGTCAAACAAGGACTTAATTTAAAATTATTATAAAGTGAAAGAGTTTAATTATTTATATTTTATATTTGTTAAGTTTCAAAACTAAACCATGACACACAGATAATTTCACTAATTGCTACTGAATCTGGTTGGAACAGTATAACTATATTTTTGAGGATATTATTATTAAATATTAATCTGGTTGGCACCGGAATGATGTTCAGGCAAATATGAATGAATAGCCTCTGTTCGAAAAGTTCATTTGTAACTTCTTAAGAAGAATAGTGATTGGATAACGAAATGTGAAAATAATAATAAGTCATTTGAATAAGTAACTGAAATTATAATTTAACTGAATAGTAAAAGTAACTTTTAATGTAATTAAAATGTTTCCAAATGCGGCAGCCGGACTTCGATCTGGTAAACTGTATGAAAAAAATAAAATAATAATAAATAAATCCACTAGCTTTGAGACATGAATATTTTAATATGAACATTGCGCATCGTCCTTCAATGTCAGGTAAAAGTAGAATAGTGCACACGGCAAGAAGGATGAACCAAGAGAATTTCATTCTTGAAGATAAGAACAAGATCAGATGGGTCCATTAATATATTTTCTTCTTATGACAATACTTACCATATCTTAATTTGCAGAATAAACCAAACATAAATGATGACTAAAGAATCGCCAAACATGTAGCAAAATTCGTTTTATCCTATCAACAATTCCGCAAGACCTTAAGCATTAACAGGAGCAGACTTCATCTTAACAAGAGAATGAATCACTAAGTTGGAATTATCGTTGAGTAATTAGCCCAAAATTCATACAAGTAATCATCATGCTCCTCATTACCATCGTTGATCATGAATATACCAATTTAGGTTGTAGATAAACCAAGCAAAATCAATTATACCTAAAAGAATTGATCTTGGCTTTTCCACAACTTAGATCACTTTGCTCTCCATACTTTTCCATTATAACTGAACGTCCACTAATTTATCAGAATTAGGATAAAACACTTCATTACAACTAGGTCATTGGACCATTACACAAAACATTTAAAACATATTATTTACAAATTTGAAAAACAGTATATTAAATACTTACGGTACTTTAAAAATAAGTAAACCGAGTTGATCAAATCTTGAATACCTTTGCATGAACTTATTCCACTAAACTACGTCCATTTCTAAGGTAGTCAAACGAACGGAAGGTGTAAAGGAAAACGTTAACCATGTAAACACCATATATTTAAGCGAATTTATGGAAGACCATAAAGGAGGCAATGCAGCGAGTACATACCCGGAGTGCAAGAAACCCGGAATGAACTTCTATAAGCCAAACTGTGAAACTAGATTCAGAACAAAATTGATGTGTGAATGTGGGTTATTGCTCTGGACTTTCGTTGGGATTCACCTCGTCTTCCATTTCCTTTACTTTCTCAAGCTCCCTCAAGAGATCTAACCTTTCAGGTCCGTAAGTGGAAGGTATCTGCCAGAGAACAGATCAAATATGGTCACAGGTTGGACATCATGGAGGAAAATAAACAATTAGCTCAGGGGGATCAACTTTTACACACCAGTGATGGTACATATCGTTGAATTGCAGCCAATATAGCAGCATGCCCTACTGCAGTAACCTGCAAGATGTATAAAATGCAGCAATGTCAGTAAGCACTCATCAAGTTCTAGGTGGCTTTGTCTATGGTCATGTAAAATCCCATTTTGCTGTAAGTGTGAGCAAACCATTTTTCTCATATGACAAGAAGCCTGCTTAATACCGATTTAATTGGCAAAGATGAAGTCCTGAGGTTAAGGTAATAACATTTTGATTGACGTACAGGTCAAAGGACATCATATTAGACCATATAGTTGTCAATGTTTATCTTTTTGTTTTCCTTTCCTGTCCATCCAAAAGGAACATTCCTTGATAATAACTTGTGAATCTCGTGCAATGTTCAGATGGAAAGCAAAGCAGTCAATTAGCACGTAATTACAAGAAAAAGGAAGATGATGAAAAGGTGAAATATTTTTAGCACAGAAAGCATAATCGAATATGTGAGGAGTGAATTTTGATTACAATAAAATTTCACTCATATAATTGACTCAAATTCTACAAGAATCTCCCTTAGGCAAGCTGTGTCACCAATACACATAATTCAAGATAAGAACGTTAGGGCTTACTGGAAGCAGCATGAGAAAGCCAATTGGAACTACTGAAGCCAAGTCAGTTAATGTTCTTTGGAGAGATTGTTTTTCTTTCTCCGTTAATTCATCCCCCATTAGAACCCTCCTTAGCAGTCCCATAGCAGCGCCAGTGTCAATGGCTAGAAGCTGGGTGCCTTGCCATACATCCTGCTTATGAAAATCAAAACTTTCAATGAGAGATTGAAAGTTAGCACACGGAGGAATAATAAACTATCCCTTACTTTGGCAAGCAAATAAACTTCAGGATAACACGCTCCTTGTATGAGATGTGGATTTGCTACCTTAAAGTATACTAATATTTAGATTTTGCAGTAAATATATTTTTGTTACTTGCTTCACATTCCAGTACGAACTTGGCTTGAAAGTGATTTACTAGAAGAGTAACTACAAACTCAAAAATCCAAAACCCTTTAGAAAGGTCCATAAAATTCAAAGATGGTAAGAGAGACAGAGACAAAAGAGATTCCTTCCATTGGGCTTGAGCAAATACTGTCTTTGCAGAAACATCGCATATAGAAATCCAGAAAAGTTCGAAAGTGTATACATCTCCGTAGGAGCATTCATATCCTTTTTCCATATATGGTTCCTTCTATTGATAAGTTTTTATCTTCAAAAATATGTGATATATAAGTCCAAAACGTTGCCACATTATTATCCCGGTTTCTCACTTCCACCTCAGTATTACAGTTATTAAGTTTTCGGATTGATTGATATAAGGGGTTGTTATACGAAGCTTTTGATAGAAGTTGTAGCAAATTTTGATAAAACTTGATGTAATGAGTGGGTGAAAAGTTGATAAAAGTTGTGGATCCCACAAAATATGTTGTTAAAATTGAAGTTTGACCAGTTGAAAAGTTCAATAAAATTTTAGCAAAAGTTTTATCAACCAAGCATAAGTTTCTTACTTTTAGAATGCAAAATAGGAAACTGCATGCCATAATTAACTACCTCAAAACCTTAATATAGAATTGATTGATGCATGAAACTTATGTAACATAATCAAATTAAATATATTTTGGGTAAACACAAATGCATAGTAGCATTATTGTAACTGTGAGTAATTTTTTTTGAAAGGTGTAGCATTATTGTAACTGTAAGTAATGCAAAGGATATACTTCTGAACATGTACCAACCTAGTAGGGAAGTACTTAAACTACGGAGATGCAACATCAGTGTAGATTCATTAGAAAATGCTGATGTGAAATTAGAAAAAGAATAGAATAATGATGGTATTCGTATTTCTACATTTTCTCACTTCAATTCAATTTGTTCTAAATGATAAAAATCCTAAGAAAATATATGAATTAATAAAAAATAAATATATGCATTAACTTTGAATAAAAAGTATTGATTTCAAATTATAAGCCCAAATCCATTGTCCTGGCATGGCCCTCAATGGACTTTATCTATGGACCATCGTGGCAATCAAGCATATTAGGACCATGATATGACCCAACATCGACAGATTAAATGTGGGGCTGCCATGCAGTTAACACCTCTATCTATCTATATTATACACCAATAAAGAGGGGTATAACATTTGTACCGTGCTTGTTTCTTTCAGCTTATCCAATGATTTCTCAATTACAGTTTCTTTCTTCTGAACCTGAACCAATTGAGCACCTTTAGCTTCATTACTGTACCTCATAACATTATCTCTCGTCTGAATTTCTTCCTGGATGAAATGCAATGGATAAATCTCATTAAAACAAGCAGGTATTTAACACCTATATAAGTAGAGAGAAAATTTGACAACTAGAAAGTCGAACACATGAACTCAGTTATGCTTGCCGATTATATCTTTCTAAAAAGAAGTCGCTTCTTGCAATTGTTCTCACCAAAAAGCATATCATGAACTTCAAAATCAATTTTAACTTATTTCATTGATATCTGCACATTTTTTCAAGAATATAAATGGACTTGAAACATTTAAGGGAAATATTGTAACAATAATTTAAAATAGGCAAGGTTGCCACAAGGAGTAAAAGAGAAAAACACTTGCTCTTCAATAAATCAAGAGCTTGTTCGATGTAAATTTTGTGAATTGGAGAATGTGCGGTTAAAAAATAGAAAAAGTTAAGTGCCTGTGTGCAAAATTATTTTACTCGAAGAATATATGGTTAAAAATGAATTCAGGGAAACATGAGTTTTAAAGAATCTCTACCAAACAAAGGCTAAATTTGAGCAGAGATGTGGATGCCTAACTACTATCAGCTAAAAAGGTTTATATAGCATTATCACATGAAATCCATTAATCTTTCAAGCTTGAAAGGGAGACCTAATTATCGGTAAAGGGGCCTGAATAAACTGGCAGATTTAAGGCCCTGGTTTCTGGGACCAAGAAGTCTCAAGTTCTAAATCCCGCCATTTTGTAGGTTACATGTTGGTTTCTGTACCAGTATGTGAGTATATTGTATTTGATATTGGAAAATGGAAAAGAAACAGAAAATAAAACTCAAGGTCTTTATTTTATTTTATGAACCTAAAAGAAATGACATCTGTTGCACAAACATTGTAATGATTATTGTCTATATTTATACCAGAGAATTATAATTCCCCGCCATAGTCTAGCACGGTGTGTGATTTGCAGTACAGGACAGCTAGATGGACACTGATGTCTCATAAGAACTCCACGTCCACACAGAGAATCTTCACACAATATCTCGCCAGTCCAAATGCCCGATTAAGGTTTCTCTAACAATATCCAACTATATATGGGTGCACTATAACAAAAGTACATGGCTATCAAGCTTGGTGGAGCAAAGTCAAACAATAACAACAAAAGTACAAACTTCATAATATTTGTTTAACTACCTCACCTAGAGTTTAAGCTTTTAGAGAAGACACATATTTATTAATCTTCAAAAAGCTCAGATTCCATTTTTTGTTCAAATGCACAATTATTATTAAGGATAGCTGTGAGACTTGAACCCACGCCTAATGTCCCCTATTGAACTAAAAGCTTAAGCTTGGACATGTTTATTTATTTAAATTTAGTCTTCAACAGTGTCATCCATGTGCTCTTACACAGCTACAGAAAGTAATAAAACTTAACCAATCCAAGTTGAGACCACATACAAATGAGTCCTTATCTGAACCATATAATGAGGATGACGTGGTTTATGCAAAATTATTCGTTAGTATAAAAGATGATGGCTTATTTACTGTTTGTTCGGCCATTTCCAAGCATTTAGTCGAGTTCCACATCCTTGTGAACAGTCATGCAATGTTTTTCAAAAAAAGAAAATAAGGAAAATAAATGACCCATGGAAGAAAGATAGTTGTCTATCGAGTTTAACTGGTCCTAAATGATCCTCATGATCATTTAACCCTACATTTGTATTCTTACTCTTGATTGCACACAGTAAAACCAAGACAGAAGAAGGCTTACTCATTAAGAAAAATGAATCCAGTCATCATCGCAAAAGAGAGGAGAAATGGGGCCTAAAATATGAGGCATAATTCTTGAAGCAGTCACTATAAACCTAATAGAGGGTCAAGATGTACCTCATCATATTCATACTGATCAGTGCTCTTTTGAACTCGTTTCTCCAGTTCTATTAGTTCACTCCTTAAGAGTTCAAAACGTTGAATTTCATTGGATTCCGAGTCAACAATTTCCTTGCCCACAATTTCCTGTTCATGGTATCCACCATCCTGCAAAGAGACCACCAAAAACCCCAAAAATAAAAAAAATATAAAAAAATTAAAAAAAAAAAATAATAATAATAATAATAATAATGAAAAAAAATAAAAATTAACCACTCATAACTCAAGGCAGAAAATCTTTGACAGCGTACAAAAATCTGAATTTTCCTAACAAATTCAGTAAATTAGCAAAATTTCATTGTCACCAGAAAGATACGGTCGAGTACATCAAAATATCACTCCTTTAGCACAATCAGTAACGCATAATGAGAACATAAATTTCATATTTCCAAATTGATACAGCATTATTTTCCCATCCAAATTTGACAGAAAGTCGGACAATAGATATATGTGAATTAAAATAAATGCCATCAATTTAAGCCCAATTAGATTTAAGGCAGTAAAATATAAATTGCAGATAGTATCAAAGCAACTTCGCACATCAATATCTAAGGTTAAACCTAGTCTTCAGGGACAATAAGTGATCAGACCAGATACATAAGTCAGTTTTGAGTCAGATAAACATTATGATATCTCTAAGTTTGAACTTACAGCAGCTTTCAAAAGTTTGAAGGAAGATCAATGGAAGGAAAATAGTAATTTGAGCAATGGACGACCAGAAGCTGCACTGTAAATAACTACTAAATTTGGCACAAAGCACGAAAATAACCATAAAACAATATCCACAGATTAAATAGCACATCAATATCACATTCTTGTGCCCTCTATGAGGAAAACTTGCAGAAGGCAAACAAATGAATATACAAGTAGAGGAACAGCTATAGAGTCCATTGAATGCCATACATTTTCAATTGCAGTTGATGAACCAGCATCAGATGCTTTTCCTGGGCTGTAAGCTAAAATATTCCATAATCCATGAGGATTGCGTATCCTAAAAGGAAGGTATTTATCAGCAAAATGAAAGAAATTGAAGTAAACAACAAATCAACATAAAGAAACAACATATAGTGATGAACAGCAAAACGAGGTAAGAGCTTGAAAACATCTGAGAAGCCTTAGTACCTGCTGCTCCTATCCATTTTCATATTAGCACTTTTGCTGCCTTGTCCTCTAGAATATTGATGTTGCTCACTAATTGGAGAGGTTGAACTACTGACATCATCTCCCTAGTAGCTCAAACAGAAACCAAATCAGAAGCAAATAAATTGAAAATCATATATGTTCATGTCATCATAATAAGGCACAGATGATACATGGATCTGAAGACTCTACGTAATTAACACGAATTTTATGATTGATTGCTCCCACTTGGGAGAAACTTAAAACTAATACTGCATTGCACTTGGGTGAGTCATCTCAGTAGCCTGTTCTGCTATACATGATAGATATCATAAATATGCCAATGGTTCTACAGGCTACAGGTTATGCATAAATTGCAGCTTGAGAACCCCTAAATTCGATAGAGAATTTTTTCCAAGAGAGTTAAATGCGTGCTCCAACAAACAACCATGAGCAGAGCAATGATGCCTTAATCTATTAAGGTCTGTTTTTATTCTGATTTCATTTTCTTGTTTTCCCTGTTTAATGCCAAAATTATTTCTTCGTATGGTTTCAAAACATTGATCTAATACGTTTATTTCTGGACAAAAATGACATTCCGATTGTCTCCTTTTAGGTGTGAATAATTTTGTAAGGTTGATAGTTGGAGGAGTTTAATTAATTTGAGCTCTATAATGGTAGCTCATCCTCAGACATAAATATGAATAATTATCAACATTGCTGACATACTTAGGTGTATAGAGACAAATCATGGAACTGATGAAAATGGACATAAGAGTAGTCTAAGACAGATTTCAATATAGAGATTCTTCTTTATGCTGAAGTGAGAGTCAAGGCTCTCTGCATTTTGTTTTCACCAACGAATCCCCTTTTCTTTTCCTCCCCTATTCCAGCATGACATGCGAAGCTAAGGCTGACCACGTCCATCATGACTTAGAACTCAAGATCTTTATCTATGTTGAAACCGTGTTGAAGCACTTCATCTAAAAGCTCTAGTTATTAGTGAGGGGACAATTTTTTGTCTTCAACATCAAAGATATAATTGATATAAAATCTAATGACCATCAGAAAGAAACATTAGACTGCTCCATCGTCCCATCGCCATCCTACAAACATCCTTCTCTCTCGGTCTACTATGTAAGTTATCTATGCTTTAGCACTTCCCAATTTGATGTAGTATAACTACCAATAAGAATGAAAATGAAACAGTAGAATTTATATCCCTAACTTGTACAGAGGCTGGCACACCCACATTGGAAATGACTATCAATGCTTACTTACTAGTTAAAAAATGAGGGAACATCGAGAAAGAAAAATCTAAAAAGATCAGATACAGATAAAAATTTCCAAGAATTTAATGTTAAACATATTCCAACCTGGATTTATATTTGCAGATGAAGATGAAAATAGATCTAGCAATGCAAAGGGAAAGATAAACCAGTTTCTGTTTGTCTAGGTGTCACTCCACTTGTGGATTTTATTCTAGTGCTTTGAAACAAGTTACTTCTTTATCTTTATTTGTTTCCATGTGGAAACATAAAAAATAACAACAATACAAACAAGAGAAAAGACAAGAAAATCTTGATATCGTGTCACGTAAGAAATAGGGAAAAAAATCCTGGATATGTTATATAGATCAAGAAATAGCAACTCAGGCATTCCTTCTTTAAGAAAACAGAATGTATAAATCATAAATAAGAGTATAAACGGAATGTATAAATCATAAATAAGAGTACCAGTGACAGTTTTGAACTCCAATCTTAAGAAGAGTATCAGAGGCACATGCCGCTGAAAATAAAAAATATACCTGCTGAAGAGAAGCTGCCTTAGCTCTGAAAGATGCCTCGAGAAATTCAGCTTCTTTCTTTAGTCTTCTTATCCTTTCAAGGTCTGAACAGGCAGCTTTTATGTGATCCTTTCCAGAACTAGAGCTTTTCACATGCAGCTCCTGAAGCAAGTCTTCAAGCCGTAAAAGAGCTTCTTCAACACTCCCCAATGCCTAAAAGAAAATGTAAACGTCACTGTACCACTAGAAGGGTTTCAGTTATACCACAAAAGTAACCATGTGGATGGATGCCACTACATAATCAGTAAAGCAAAGATGTCGATAAAGAAAGTTATTCAATATGGAACACGGGAATTATCAAACCAGAAGTTAAAGAATGACAATTCCCATGATCTCATAAATGCAAAGAATTTGAAATATATGAAAGTTATTCGAGAAAACTCAAATTTCCTACTGAAACTAAAATTTCCTACCGTTTTTTTTAAACTAAAAATTTCCTACTGAAGTCTGCAGTCAACAAAACAAACAAACATCGTGTTTCAATATCTGGATGTTCACATAGAGTAAGAGATTATGTAGTCATGCATACAAAAGGAAACAGGTAGCAGGATTACTTTTTCACTAATCAGCTTATTATCTAACAACAGCCGATACCTTGCTGAATTGCATCAGCTGCATGATCTATAACTTACAGAACTTGCACTTGAAAAACTAATATTCCACCCAAAAGAAAACCCATTCCCAAATGCTTGTGTAGAAAGGGTATACAACATTCTAGAGAGATCATTTACTGCAGATGCAAATACCTTATCAAATGAATCCAACTCTTTCTCGAGTGGTAAATAATTTCCAGATCCAGTCCTGTCAAATAAATTAGAACATTAATTTTTATCTTCTGCATCAAAACTTTAAATCTGCTACTCACCGGTTTATCAATAGCAATTACTTTTTGCATGTGAAGACCAAGCTAGTCACATATAATGCTCAGATGAACCCTTAGCAAGAATAACATCCAATACCTGGAATCCTCCTAGCGTGCAGAGCACACTATTAACCTTTCTTGTCTCTTCCAATTAGAAAAAAATAAAATTCCACATTCACTGTCTTTTTGCCATTGGCCTCATATACAAAGTGGAGAAGACAACAATGGATCTAACCACTGGCCTTGTATGTAAAGAGGGGTTGCCCCCACGCTTGCAACAATAATCTTGTGGGCTAATCAGCCCAATATTGGAATTTGGACAATTGCTTAAGCAGTTGTTATTAACAAAATTAGTTTATTAAGTAAGCATTCACAAATCACACTAATGGTATGGGCATCAAGTACGTTACCAACTGTTACACCGCACCTCCGATGCAAATCTGAAGAGTCTATCTTCTCTCCACTCATATACAGTACAAAAGACAAAGATGACCCATAAATTTTAAGCGAAAGCTGCAAGGTTGATTACTAAAAGCCCAAAATTACCCAGTCCCAAAGCCTATTGATTTCTAATAATTGAAATGAAAGAAAAAGCAACAGAAAAAGAACAGTTTCACTTATGTAGTTCAAATTATTCTAGAATATAATGGACAGGTTAGAAATTATTCATAAGAACACATTTTAGCAGCTCACGGGAGTCCTTTCTTAAATCAAGAATATTCATCTGCTTTAAGTTGTAAGAAGGAAATAGTGAAGTAAAAAAAGAAGCCACACGGGAGAAGCTTTATGGTCTGTAGGCAAAATTTTACGAGAATCTCCAAACTAAAGCTTCACATCCTAAATTCAAAAAAAAATTTAAATGGATACGGCATTCTGAAATAAATCAAACATTCTGAAATTCTTTATATATCATTTAAGAGAACCTCATAAAAATTATATCTACAAAATGACAGTTATCAATCCAGGATAGTGATATTAAAGCTTATGAATCATGGAAGTAGTTAGTTTATGAAGAGTCCAACAAGCAAGGTTTTCCTTTATGAACATTTCCCCAGGGCAATCTTAACGTTTTCTGAGAGCTAAACCATAATTCAACAAAGATTATATAGAAATATACAATGGCTACCTTGGTCTAAACAACAGGGATTAACTCTAACATGTGATGTCTATTTTACATTCATCAATGCATCAAGAATTCCATATGATATTAGTCTCCAGTAAACAGAAAAATAGGCGTCCTGTTGGATACACACACAGACGTTATAAAAGGAGTTTAGAACATATATTTCCCTCCTTCAACTTACTTCTTTATCCCCAGTTCTTGCATGCACATTTTTAACTGGTCGTGCCTGAAAAGTGAACACCAAACCATATTTTTCAGAGCACAGATTATGGAACCTGAATAAATGACTTCAAAAATTTAAAGGTATAGTACCCTTTGGAAAGAAATTGAGCTGCCTTAACATTAGAGGGATTCTCCAGCCATTTGCTGTACTTAATAAAACTCTGGATCCAGTAAGAGCACACATCCAATACTAGACAAATCGCTTCAGTATTGGGTGGACCTTCTGTATTTTTGTGCCCAGGAGTGCGCTTGGAGGTACTGCTGCTGCCTGGATAGAAAGGAAGCCAGCCCAGTTCTTCACACACAACCTATCAAGCCAAAGGTTTGTCAATTTTTTCAACCATGTAAATTTTTCTAAGTACAACTTCACTTTTCATGCTAACCTCCACATACAGTTGATAAGCACTAATATATGAAAGCTGAGGATAATATAGTACACTGCCCCCAATTAGGTACCTGTATTGAGGAGATTATAGAGTATAGAAAATGACTTTAGCAATGAGTAAGAGAAAATGGGAAGCAACCACTTCATTACAAACCATACCGTATAAATCCTTTGATGGGCACATCAACAGTGTCAAAACCATTTACAGATAGGTAGAATTGTGTGCTTCTCCCTAAGGCAATGAAAAACCCAAATATAGCTAAATCCTTCTCCAAAACCTATAAGATATCAGAAAAACGTTCACGCAGAGCAATGAAATAACACATCAACTCTGTGCACAAGTAAAAAGCAATAGCAAACAGTAAGCTCTCTGATTCATAAGCAGTAATTGTTCCATAAGATTTAAGTGGAATCTCAACCCCTGTACTCATCAGCCTTTAAAGAAAGGTATAAATGAGGTTAATACCATCTAAATCGTTCTTCAAGCTATATTAGAGTGCACTGAATGCTGAAACCTTGAAAGCACATTTCAACAAGTTCAGAATGCCAAGGTAAATTCTGACAACAGGAGGCAGAAGTCATAATAAGCTCTCTAAATTTCAAGAAATTTTGGTAATATTTAGAGACTCTGTGCAAAACAGCATGAATGGAGAAAAGAAAAATGTTTATTACCATGGAAAACGCTAAATTTGAGTAAAATAGTTGTCCAATCACCAGCGGGTTAAACTAAGTTTAATAATATGAGCAAATAAATATTTTTTCATCAAGGAGTACTCATTGTAAAAAATCTAAGGATGCCATAATGTTTTGATAGATATTGTAACGACCCGGCTTCTGTCGCTGGCCGTTCTCTTGGGTACTGTCCACTTGGAGAGGGAATCTATCCTCTTACCCGTCCCGATTTTCTGTCGCATTCCCTACGATTTGAATTGGTGCAGGATTCAACTTAAGTCTCTTTCAAGGGGAGGTTATGTGTTCGAATCCTAAGGAACACGACAAAAAACTGTGACAGGTAAGAGGGTAGATATCCTCCCAAAGCGGACGGTACATAAGAGAATGGCCGGGCACGAGGCCTGGGTCGTTACAGGTGTTCCACGTGACAAATGGTTAAAAACTTGGGGCTTGATTCTAGTTCAAGCACCAATAAGGGTGTGTGCGTGCGCGATCGCACATGAATGTGTAGTGGATTCCTGGTGGTTTTCAGATCAATCAGATCTGCAAAACTGTAACACAAATAAAAAAGATTTCAGAGATAACCTCGATGCTTTCACATGTGGTGACTCTTGACCAAATTTTCTCCCGATCTATAGCTCGCCGTAGTTGTTTTTGTATAAGATCCACCCAAAACATAATCTCTTCTGTGCCCAGATCATTCTTGATTCTACATGCACCAACTCGAGGACCAAAATGGACGAGAAATTCTCTGCGTAAGCCAATTTCCTTTATTGAATGGTAAGCTTGGCGAATGGGAACAATTTCAACCAGCATGTCCATCAATCTGCCTGTTATGTCCAGAATAATGGAAAAAAATGGAGCACAAGAAACTTTTGCTGGGCCAAGTCTGGCAATTGCCGCTATGCAACTAAGTGCAAGCATGAGAACCGATATGTCACTTGGACTTCCAGAAACTGAGGACAGGCCTTTTCTGAATCTGAAAAAGAAAACCAGTGATTCTAATGGTGACACCTTAAAAATAAATGTCTGCATATGGATCTAAATTCGTGATTGTGCACATAATATTTAGGTAATTACTCACGTTTCAGTAGCAGTGGCAAAGCGCTGGTCCTTTTCAAGATAATCAACAAAGTTGGTCACTGCAACTGGGATTTGCTCTGACCAAAACCATTCATAAGCTTCCGGTAGCTTAGCTAATAACTTCTCTTTAATAATATTCTCCAGAGGAGCAAATTGCTGCGATAGACTACATCAACACCGCAGTAGAACAATTAGAAATATCTTTTAAAAATAATAGAATAAAAACTAAGTCTACCTGGTAAACCACTACTGAAGAACAGATTTGTTTAATGATACCTAACCAACAAAATGATATGTCTATTGAAGAACAGATATTAAAAGTAGAATGATGATAAACAACAATAGCCGAAAAATCTAAAAAGGATTCAGCTTATTCCAGTTCTTTAAAAATTTATTGAAACTAAAAGACTTAGGCTACATAGTCAAAAACAGAAGGGACTTCTACTCTTATCAACACTTGTTAGCAACCTTAAAGTTGCAATGGCATGCTAAACAATCTAAACTTTGGATGAGTCATTCATAGGCATTTAAGCTTCAGACGATATGTAACCTGCAACTACATCCTCCTGCTCTTGTTATCAGACCAACTTCTTTTCAAATAAACAAGCACGTGATAGTATTCCGAACAGGTTCCAACGAAACACTTTGCTTGCTCGAGCATCAAACAAAGCAACTGCTCTTCTAATGGTTGGAATAGTGTAATATTTAAACTTGTCTTGACCTTTTTATAAGACTTTGTTAGTGGGTCGGGGTTGATTATTATAGATTTTGAGTTCTCTCTGTTGTTTTAGGACAAAACCCAATATTAGAGTATGTTGAAGATAAAAATGATGAAAACAAGAAGAACTGTGTGTTTAGAAGTGAGCATGAAAGTTTGAAAGTGAATAGTCGATTCCTCAAAGGCCGGAGATGAAAAGAATATAAGAATCAGTTTGGAGCTAATTATTTTCGCTTGAGAGAAAGAATGACCCTCGCTACAATAAAATTACGCTCGAGTGAAATTAGCTTCAAGCAAAATCAGAAGAACAGAAAATCCAAGGCTTCAATACCTTTTTGCTCAACTGAAGCATCTCCCAGATGCGCACGAAGTTGTCCCAAATTCTCCTATAAAAATAGGTCTAGCTCAACTATCTTTGTCCTAGTGCACATTTGGTAAAAATAAATTAAAATTTAAGTGATTATAAACAATGGATCCACCGGAATATGTGGATAATAAGTGGGAGTAGTTGAATTTTCTCATCATTTGTCGCGACACAATTTTAAGCTTTATAGTTAAATACAACCATCCATCATCAAAATTTGATCATTAATTTAAAGTTAGGATTATATTTCATAACACAATCCTCGCGGCAATGACACTGGATTCATACACTTTATTAACGTACACTTGCGATTTCAAGCAAACAATGCACAGGCTACATTTTGCAGATGATAATTAAATTATTCAATCTATGGCAAAATTATGGCTCTCAGGATCAGCAATGTATGTGGCATCACCTGTCTCTCTACACAAGAACCTCAATCCACAAAGACTACCTCAAATCACTCTCTATAAAAATTCTTCAAGATAAAAGTAAATGCCATGTGTTAAGCATTAGTTCACCAGACAGTAATCGTGACAATCTATACAGAAATCAACTTCCAATAAAGAAAATTTAACAATGCTATTTTCGTTCTTGATTCCATGTACATACGTGTTGCCATGTATGACTATGATGCACCGACACGGACACGTGTGTCCGATACGATATGTGTCAAATACGCCGACACGTGATTTGTCAAAATAGTACCGACATGAAGCGTCGTCAACACACTGATTAAAATCTTTAAAAATCTTCATTTATATAGTAGAAATTTAGTTTTACACTTACTAATTTTTTTTGTGAAAATCTTTAAAATATGAGTACCTATTTGTTATTTACTAATAAATTTGAGTTAAAAATATATAATATTTTTTATAAACAATGAAAAATGCTTATAGTAGAGTGTCCGAGGAGTGTCGACATCGACACGTGTCGGACACGGATACACTACCCTAATTGAAGTGTCCGTGCTACAAAGATGTATTGAGACACTAGGCCACTATTACTACGAAAACCTTTATATAGACAGGAGCACAATAATAATAATAATAATAATAATAATAATAATAATAATAATACCAAGTCAAAGAATATTCCTCTTTTCACCATTTTCTCTTGTTTTATCATTTAACATCATCAAGGTGCATCAAAGTTTGACATTTTACACTATGCCTCCAAGCAAGAAACAAGTTACTGGTTGCCCAATGACCAAAGGGTGGAAAACCATATTGGAGAGGGTATTCTGTCAATGCAATTTCACATACAAGTGCCAAAATGCACTAACACAAAAATCATCTCTCCTTCAAAGCAAAAAAGGCTCCATACTCAAAAATATTGAAGCCAGGTTCAAATCTTGGAACACCTATAAAAGATTTTAATCCATTAGCCAAAAACCTATAGGGAATAAGATCAAGAGTCTCTCTCTCTCTCTCTCTCTATATATATATATATATATATATGAAAATGATCTAACGAGCACCGGTACTTAGCTTATGTTAAGCACCGACGACATGGCATACTATTTGATTGGTGAAAAAGTTAATGGTAAGTCACATAATTTTAATGATTCACCAATTAATTGTTGCGACATGTCATCGGTGCTTAACATAAGCAAAACACCGATGTCCATTAGATCATTTCCCTATACACACACGATATTAGAGAACATTTGAAATATACATACTACAATATACCTCTACAGATTAATACTTCATTATAAAATATAATTTCCCAATCCCAAATTGGACAAATGGGCTAAATTAATGCTCTATAAATTAATAAACCGTATCACAACATAATAAAATTTCTTGGTCTCAACCTTATTAATTTATAGAGATTATACTGCATTATTTCTGTTTTAATACATTTTAGGGGCATATACATAGAATCCTCTGCCACTTGGAGCTTTTATCAGTGTAATAATAAAATGTCAAAGGCGACGTCCTCAATGATTGGCAGGCTTAAGTAATAAACAGTATGTATGCATGTGTCAGTTATAGGTTTGTAACTGGCACCATGGACCAGGACTACACCCATATTTAGTGCTTTCATTAATATGAAGAGGCATATTTTTATACAACAGCAAATTGTAATAAAATCAAGTAAAAAACTATTCCTTATCTTTCATTCTTCCTCCACTTTCCTTATTTATCATCTCATTTGTATTAGTGTCCCAGCACAATTTAACAAGACTAGGTGCAACGTAGATAGCTTTTGTACAGATAGCTTTCCTACTTCATGTTAAGAGAAGGTCAATTCCATACATGAAACAAGTTGTTATTGTTTAAGTGCAGCAAACCAAACAAGAGAAAGTGGGCTGTAAGATACATGTTCAACCGCACTAACAGAAGAATAATATCTCCTATTACAGACAAATGCTCAATTATCCCAAGTGGATGATCTATTACATGGAAATTTCATCCACCTAACTTCCAAAGTGCACTTTTTTACAAATTAACTTCTCTTTTATTTCATGAGGGAAAGGAATGTAAAGCTACTATTTAATTCCCCCCTTCTGATGTTAAACAATTTCCTCAAGACTACAAGGAAAGACATCGCCGTTCACATGAGAGTTGGGTTGAAAAATTAAAACAAAAGGATCCTGTTTTGTGATTGCTAGCAGCCCTTTTTTGGGGGAATATTACCAAATAACAATGTTACCCCAGCAATAAAAATTCTGCTAGAGAAACTTGGATAGGTTGAGCAGAGTTAAAACTATTACCTTAATTCTTGACTTAATGGTGAGTTCACAATGTATATAACCACAAAGCATGGTATTTCTACTTTAGGTATTACAAATGAACATATTAAATGCTTGTATATACCTATCAAAAAAATAAATAAATAAATAAATAATAATAATAATAATAATAATAATAATAATTTAAATGCTTATATTGAAGCTACTGGTCTCTATATTGAAATAATGCTGATACCTCTTCTGCACAAAGACGATGACATCTCCATCTCTTCCATCTCCTCGAGAAGAAATCTCACTTGCCGCTTGTAGCAGGGAATAAACAGATGCCTGAAGAAATTTATAAATCATTAGCCACCTTAGAAAGAGTAAAACACAAGAAAATGAATAACAAGTGCACTCTGGACAAATTTCAAGAACTAATGCAATCTACGGATAAATATACTCCACCTTCATATATGATTACATACGAGTATAAAATCATATATTTATAAGGGAAAGATTTTGTCTTGCATGGAATTAGCAATACGATCAAATCAACAGTTACCATGCAGACACCAAGACCAAACCCAAACCCAAACATATTCCTATAAATATGTATTACACACGGCACTCACTCAATACACACTTTTACCTCTCTCACTTTTCTCTTTTCTTACACACATTGTCACGGTCACACAAAGTACTTTTGGTGTAATCAAATCATAGGAAAAAGTTGAGTTGTTTCAAGGAATTTCCACGCACATTATTAGTTTCAATCAAGGCAAGTGTGTAAAATAATTTTGTCCATGTTATTATTTTTGGGATAAAACTTACGAGTCCTATATGAATGCCAAAGAGAACCGGACTTTTGTAGCACTTTGCACGAGAAATCTCTACCACCTAAGATCAGTATTTTTTATTTTTATTTTTTTTTTAATTTTTTTGTGTCTCCTTCATGATTCATTTTTGAAAGTTTACAAGATTTACAAATTTACGGTCCACACTTATTAGTATTATCCCACCCCCACCTTTTCTCCCTTACGGAGTAACTAGCGGTTCGACGTGGTCAACGAAGGAGATGGCTAACGGGATTCATTAGATATGTTCAAGGAATAATTTTTCTGATTATAGTTTTAAGTGATTTTCATTTTGGACATTTCTTTTTTCTCTTTAAGTTGAGACTTATTGAACCTGCGACTTTGCTTATTAACGGTTTTTTAAACATTAGTCTTTTGCGTTGAAGATTCCATGCAAATTTTGCTTTATGTTACTTTGAACTCGTAGTAAGTTTTAGTAACACTAAGGAATGTACGCCCTTCTGTAAACCTAGAGTGAAGGGACAAAGAACTTCTCACAAAAAGACCACTTCGAGCAGACCATAGAGTAGTGCGACAAACAGGCAAGCACTCTCACTTAACTGACATTGCATTTAAGATTCGCCGATTTCAGGAAAGAGAATCGGTCTTACTTGTCCTACCAAGAAGAAGGTACAAAAGGAAGAAAGGTACGAAAGGATGGCATGCTCTGTCCCTTAGTGAAAGAGTGAAAGCTCAATCTCTAAGTGTGAAACTATGCTTTCAAAATATCCTAATGGTGTAACGCTGTCAACTTATTGGGAAAAAGAAAGAAGATAACTTTGGTCTCTTGTTTCAGAGAAATAAGTGGCTCACGAGGAATGGAAAGAAATATATTCCATTTTATTTCGAAGTCCTCATATAGCATTCACAACTACACTAAAGCAAACGAAAAAGGCTACTTGTTTTCCAACTTAATGAGTTGCAAATCTGTGACCAACCTGATAAGATAGTGCCTTAACCCAAGCAGCTTTGTCCACACCAAGCCACGGAGTCGAGAACCAGGAAATCTTTGAGAAAGACTTATGTTGTTTAATTGCCAGCTCAAATTCCCTTGCAGAATCATGTAATGACTGGACAAGACCAGCATTGTAGTCTTCACCTTGCAAAGACTGATTTAGCTTGAACCTCATTTCCTCAACATTACTGCCTGTGCTTGCTTGAGGACTTCCATTAACTGTCATGCTATCATCAGCAGAAGCACGAGGTAGTAGACGATCCATCCTTGTTAATCTACAAATGGATTGTTTCCTAAATTGAGGCAATCTGCAGATAAAACTCAGTTCACTGCTTTCAGGAAGGGAAAGCCTTACACGACTTTTCTTCCTAGTATAACAACGGTTGAATAGTAGGTGGTCCAAGCCAACCACCCTTCTATTAAAGAAATAAGTTTTTATTGGTTTAACTGCAACCAGTGAGCTTGAAGAGCTGCAAATAGATAAGTTAAAAAATGAGCATATGCACAGAATGAACCAAAAAGTGCTTGATAAGGAAACCTCTATCAGCAGTATGTACCCACTTGAACAAATGCCCATAAACAAGAAGCAATGCTTAATGATTCCTGAATGAAACATCCATCGCTGCATACTATTATTTAATAGCATTGAAATTGACTGACTCTCTCAACAGCCAGCAGATTAAAATTTATGTCTTGAAGCATTATTTTCTTGGATAAGGAACTAACTGGTCTAACTCCTTTGATTCCATTGGAAAGGGAAAAGATAATTGTACTATAATATATTACTTTGGACCAAGTCAATATGACAATTGGATTACCATGCAATACCCATATTCGACACTAATATGACAGTTAATCTGTGTCCAACCTTTTGGAAGAGGGCATAAGTCTCCAACACATTGAATAAGTACCAAAGAGGCAAAAACTAAACCACAACTACAGAAGAAGAAAACAGGAGGATGGGGTGTAACCCCTTCTCTCATGAGAAGCAACCAGGTTTATCATTTCTATGCAACAGAAAAAGAATGAATCACATTTATCGAAACTTAAATCTCAGGGTCATCAATCCACAAACTAGTAAAATTAATCGGTAGCTCAGAACGGAACCAATGATTAATATACTACACTGAGTTTCACTAGATTCTTATGTCAGTTTTTTCTATTATCATGTAGTGTTCACCAGATATCCAAACAATTTTTCTTAGAATTCTATATTGTTCTGTATAGGTTTAATTTACAGCCAGAATTTCACAGTCAAAACTCCTCATTATGCTTCTTCACATAGCTAACATCTGCTCTAGCATATTTGGGCTTTTGGTTTAAGGTTCATCAGATTATCATGCATCACAAGGAATTGCTTTGTTTACAAGGTATTTACGACTAATAGAAATAAAAAAAGGATTCTACAATTTTTGAATGTGCCTGGGAATTTGTTTCTGATAAAGAATTATTTTATTTGACATTGTATACTTGGTTTAATGCTGCGGCTACTACTCGTGTAGATAGGCTGCCCAATTTTACGTTGTTTATTTCCTGTATAAATCTGTGTATTATCCGTGATTAATAAAATATTTGATTACTTATCAAAAAAAAAAAAAAGGTATTGACTTGAATATGAGTGCTATGAAACCACTCCTTGTAGTAAGTTTGAGATGACTTGAAAATGAGTGCTATGAAACCACTCCTTGTAGTAAGTTTGAGATGACTTGAAAATGAGTGCTATGAAACCACTCCTTGTAGTAAGTTTGAGATGACTTGAAAATGAGTGCTATGAAACCACTCCTTGTAGTAAGTTTGAGATAGGCACAAAAAACATGCATTCGATTGCTAGGGAAACAAATAGCCACAAAAATTCCCCCTGCATTGTGCTTTCTATTTAGGGAATCAAGCGTCAACTTCCAAACCAAGTTCCTAATACCGATCATGACTATCATACTGCCAGCTCCATTTTTCTTCTTGTGTGATTTCCCACCTCACTGAGAAACTGCTGAAATTTTTTAAGCATCTTTCTCTATTGCCTTGGATATAATATCACCGACTACTGCTAATTCAAATGTTTTTTAAATATATCATTTAATTGTGCCAATAAGCTCGCTCTTCAGTTTAAAATCTACATGAAAAGTAATAAATCAGAATGTGTGATCAATTATTTGCCAACAATTTCTCAAACTAGACTAAACACAAGCGACATCAAATTTCATCCACGTAAAAAAGAATGAGAAAATATATAAGAAGTAAGCTGGATAGCTCTTATAGATTAATTGCATTACTATTTCTAAGCAGAAACATCTAAAACTTGATTAACAGTAAATTTTCACATCATTTATGTTTATGAACAAAGAAAAGAGAAAGAAAGAAAGAAAATCAATACTAAATTATCAAGACGGTAAAAAAGGAAACTAAAAATAATCTCAAATTGTGCGTATCCACACGGGGAGCAGAGAAAGTGAGAACAGAATTCACCTGCCGGAGACGAGATTCTGATGGTGCAGCTTAAGTGACATCGATGAGAGATTTTTGGCTGAAAAAAATCAGAGGAAAATTTTGCAAAATGTGTTTTGGTATTGAAAAAAAGGAATTGTGAAGAAGAAATGAGTAATAGCGTGAGAGAAGGGGTAAGGGGAAGCAAGAATGGGCGGAAGCTGACATGGCAGTGAGGGGTTTCTATCCGAAGACGTGGTGAAGTGTTTTATCACAAGTTAACTGGGGGCGTGCGGAGGATTCAGGGTCGTTTTCGGGCATTAATTAGTAATTTTTCAAAATGGCCTTGTAGTGCATGGTAAAAAGATTTGTTTAAAATTGACAAGCTCAAAGTCAACTATTAAATAACACTTATTTGAGCCACATTATTTTTCTTAGAATGAATTTTGGAATAGTATATTGACGGGAAATGTGTTGTTAAAAAATAAAAATAAAAAATTTTGAATTTGCGTGTAATATTATTTTATTAAAAAATATGTGGTTGAAATGATATCAAATCACTATTTAAAAATATATTTTTTTGAAAAAATGTGGCTCAAACATGGTGATAGTCAAAATTGATCTTTTTTTTTTAATCCCAATATTATCTTCTTCCAGTACTCTTCTTTGGATAGATTGATGGCAAGTTTCTTTTTCCAAAAAAAAATTTGAAAAAAATAAAAGGAGGAAGAAGAATAAGAATAAGAAGAAATAAAAATTCTCTTTATAGTTGTTCTCAACAATAATTACAGAGCGGACGAAAAGTGTCAAATGGATAGAATTGGGTTATGTCGGGCTTTCAAAATGGAATTGAACACCCTATATGCATATAGTAGGATTGAAGTCGAAGTATAAACGGATCAATCAATCAGGTTAAGTGCCACTTTTTATTGCACATTTTGAACCCACAAAACAAACTCCTAAAAGGTTCGGATAAAATCAGGTCTTCCTGTCATTTTTCTATTTTTCAACATTTAGAAGTTTATGATACGAATTCAAAATGAACACGTGTAAAAGATGCGTACTGTCTAAACTATTAAAATTAAAGGTATGTGTAATTTTGCTAATGATCACAAATATGTCATAAATTGCGTTTTTCACCATTAAAAGCATTATAGCATAACTATAAAAGAAAAAAAAAATAGCAAGAACAAATTGACAGCCTAGGCCTAGTATTCCCCTAGACCTCACAATTCCTCAAGGTAAGACTAATCATTCGAATATTGCAATAAATGTCAATCAATGAAAGCTAATATTAAAGAAATAAATAAAGACATTGCAACTTTAATTTTTGTCGTTTCATTGAGATATCATGCTGAAATATTTTGTTAAGCAACATTTACGCAATTGAGTTTGAGCAATCCAATCTAATTTTGCACCATTCGAGAATGAAGATTGTAAAATTAGGAGAGGATATGTGAGAATTTGAGAAAAAGAAAAATAGTGAAAGATAGGGAATTTATAGAAAATTTTTAATTTTAAAAAAGAAAATAATATAAGAGCTAATGTCCCTTTAAAGATGACCATTTGGCTTTTAAATTCTATTTAACCGAATAACAACTTTGTGCAAAGAGACATGTTTGTAACGATTCACAAATAGTTTTAAAATGTTAGATCCAATGAAATATATTATCGTTCATTTGAATAACTAATATAGTTTTCGCCTCACTGAAATCATCCAAGTTCTATAGTGTTGCCACATCTGTCACCGATCATTAAATGATGGCTTAACTAAGATCGAGAGGCAGTATAATTTATAAGAGCTGTGTTTATAACATGTAAATATATCACAAGTTGATCTTTCAAAATTTTCTACTTTATTTTGGCTCGTGTGATTGAATGCTCGAATGGCATGACCTATTTTCGAAGCTTGATTGTCCCAGCTTTGATCTTTTATGGCTTTGGTTGCTCAAAGATGGGTGGCCCGATCTATGTTGAC
>NC_036253.1:10047338-10067923 GCF_002742605.1 Olea europaea var. sylvestris | reverse complement strand
ATGCTTCAAAACTCTAATTCTTCTATGGAATTCTCCAAAGTCAATACTGCAACAGTAGGTGGGCACCTTTTTTTAATTAAATCAAGAAATTAATTCTTAAACTGGACAAAAAGAATAAGATGGGAAAAATACTATTTTTTCTCTCGAAATTTGAACGCTATGAAATTATATATTATGCCCTTGTTTGAGTCACATTATTGGAATGAAAATGCATTTTTGAATAGTATATTGATGAAAAATGTGTGATTAAAAAATAAGAAAATATTTTGGATTTGCATGTAATATTATTTTATTAAAAAATGTGTGGTTGAAATGATGTCAAATCACTGTTGAAGAATGTATTTTTTCAAATAATGTGGCTCAAACGATTGTTGTAGGATTTTTTAGTTCTATTTAATCTCTATTTATGGAGATAAAATAGCTCCACTCCTTGTACAATATTAATTTCACATTCAAATGAAACTCTTAATTAAAATCCTGATAGGAGTTTTAAATAAAGTTCAAATCCAATTAGTTTACATTAAAGGGGTGTTTGATAGCCATTTTAATATAAGAATGCATTTTAGAATAGTAATTTAATGAGAAGTGCGTGGTTGAAAAATAAGGAAAAAATTTAGTTTACGTGTAATATTATTTTAATAAAGAATGTGTAGTTGAAAAAAAAGAGAGAGAAAAATACATTTTGAAAATAATGGATACCAAACGGGGGTTAAATTATATGTGTGGTCTTCAATTACAATTATAATTAGGTTTACAATTTTCATATTAATTGCAATAGGTACAAAACTTTATTGTAATTAAAGTTAAGTCCAAAACTATTATAATTACCATAATTAAGTTTCAATACTTTATAGAACTATCACAAGGATTTGATCGGACATATATTATCCAAATTCTAATTTTAAATCATGTCTAGTCAACCCTGGACCACCCAATTTAATTATTCTTTGTTTTTCACTAAAAGCAAAAGATTGGACTATTAGAGTATATAAAATTACAGAAGCGAATAAATTTATAATGTTTTTCCTTTGACATGCCGTATATATATTTTATCCTCGTCTGAGATTCGATAATTAGGTACGAGTATAAATTATCATTTTGCCTTCTAATATTCTCACTAACTGAAGTATTATTTTCTTCAACGATCATGTGAACTAATAACAGATGTTAAAGTTTATTTGTTATTAAACATTGAGCTCAGATTTTAATCATTCAATAGAAAATATTTAAGCAGTCACTCCACCCTTATTTAGGGTAACGATTCCCGACACGAATTCACATTCTCTAATTCGTTCATTCTCGAGCTCTCAACTTATCGAGATACTAGACTAATCAAATTGATCTCATCCAGTGGTGAATCAAGGAACTGTTAAAATCATGAAAAGATAAACATAACTCCATCAAGGGATTTAAATGAAATATACATCGATCAAGTGGAATTTAATTCTCCGCACAGCGTGCTATAGAATTAAACTCGACACGTGGTCCATTCAATATATTTCAAGTATGCTAGTGTTACCTTTAATTATTTTTGTGATAAGGACAAATTACAAATCTGACTCGTGATTTGATCAACATTACAACCTTCCAGTACAAGGTGTCAACCCTTATACATTGGATGTAAACAAATTATTTATGATCAAATTATAAGTTATGCAGCACTGTACTTCTCAATGCAAGGACCAAACTTATATTATCACAAGTGATCATATGCACTTTAATTCACATGCTCAATAATAAATAAATGCACTGAACAAATAGTGCCACAATTTATTCATTATATAAATTATTAATTTATCACGACAAAATATAATATATGGACATACGACCCAACAAATCTCTCACTTGCCCTAGAGTATATGTGTCATGTCTTGCACCCTCACGTCTTACAGATATCCCTTAAAAATCTTAGCCAACAAGCTTTTAGCAAACAAGTCTACACGTTCATTCTAGTAGCAATCTTATTGGCAACCACGCTTTCGCTATCAACTATCTCTTTTATTAATAGATACCACCTCGATATCCCTTAAGATTTTTTGGTCATATAACCAATTTAATAGCTTCATAGCTCCCAAATTCTTGGCATCAATAGTGGAATCAGTAATGCATGATTACTTTATACTTATCCAAGTAACGGCCCTACCATCAAGTGTAAACAATGATACTGATGTAGACTTGCGTTAGTCTTCATAATTTGAAAGTTTGAATCCTTTTAACCCATCAGAATGAGATCTGAACGATTCCCGACACGAATTTATGTTCTCTATTTTGCTCATTTTCAAACTCCCAACTTATCAAATATTTGACCAATTAAATTGATCTTATCTATTGGTGAATAAAAAAATCATTAAAATTACGAAAAGATATATATAATTATATCAAGGGATTTAGATAAAATACATAGTCATCAAGTGATTTTTCTCATGGTCATGCTATAGAATTAAACTCGACATTTGGACCATTCAATACACTCCAAGTATACTAGTGTCATATTTCACTATTTTCTATCATAAGGACAAATCATAATCTTGAATAGTGAATCGATTAACACTAAAATCTTCCAGTACAAGGTGTAAACCCGATAAGCTTATTATTCCTTGTTCTCCAAAGGCAATAAAAAATATGCTTTATCACCATTCATTGTTTCGATCCTAGGTCTAAATAGATCTCGATTTACCACACCATCAATATAACAAATGTCAGGTATAATGTACAGTATATCATACACAAGACTACCTATTGCCAATGCATAAGGTATACTGCTCATATACTCAATCTCTTTAGGATTCTCAGGGGATTGATCTTTAGAGATTTGGATTCGATGCATGATGGTAGAATCTTGTATAGTAAATCTGACAAGTATCTTGTCAATATATGAGACTTGGGACAAAAGCTATCATCTCATTCTTTCAATCTCTCAAGATCAGAAACCTAGAATATAGCTAGCTTCACTAAGTCATTCATATAAAACTGTTGGGTCAACCACGCTTTCGTAGACGATAACGCATACATATTATTTCTAGTGAGTAGAATATCGTCTACATAAGCGCTAAGAAAAAATACAATTTTATATTATATATTCTTATAGACACAAGGTTCATCAATGTCTTCATTGAAATCATGTCTTAATTACTTTGTCGAATCCCTGATTCCAAGATTTCGATGCCTGCTTCAATCCATAAGTAGATCGATGCATCTATATCATCCATAACCTCCTTATATGACGTGAGATCATCAACTTGTACCATGGAGATCACCATATTGGACTCTCCACTCAACAAGTACCTTGAAGGTAAACTGATAATCATCCGACTCTGTCTAAGGAGCGATTGATCTTAGACTGTGGCATCATTTAGAGAATAATTTCATCAATGCTGACATTACCATTAGTTGACGCCATTACCTCCTCGTTATCTTCAACGCTCTATTAATCTATTGGATTAGATGACAATTCATCTCTCCCACTCAAATCACATTGTCAAGGTATATTTAACACCATGGGATGTCTACCCGATTGTGTTCCAGGAATTAATGAGGTGGAATTGCTCCCACTCATTCGTTCCAACATGACCTTATTGTTGGATCGACGATCATTAATATACTTATCATCTAGTAAGGTTGCATTTGTGCTAACAAAGATCTTTATATCTAGAGGACTATATAAAAATAACATCCCTTCGTATCATTAGATTATTCTACAAACAGGCATATCTCTGATGTACACTCTAACTTTTTTGACTTCTTTTTCGGTTCATGAGCTGAATCCCCAAATTTTGGATATGAAGGTGGGACTTGAATCCATTCTAAAATTTCAGAAGATTCTTGAGAACAGACTAAGAAGGAAATAAATTAAGAATATATTCAACTGTTTCCAGTGTATATCCCAAAATGAGATAGGTAGAGTTGTAAAACTTTTTATTGGTCTAACTATATCCAACAATGTCGTGTTTTTTGTTCTAAAATTCCGTTGGGGGGTACCAAACGTATTCAAATATTACTATTTTTTATCAAGTTGTCCCTAAATTTTTGTCACCTCAATCAAATCGAAGTGCTTTAATACTCTTATCAAATATTTCTCGACCTTAGTCTTATACTCTTTTGATTTCTTAAAAGTATTTGACTTTCAAGCCGTTATGTACATGTATGTAAAAATGAGTAATCATCTGAAAAAATACTCATAGTTTATTCTCTTAAGTGCATTCACAGGTCCATACATATCAGAATGAACTAGTTCCAATACATCTTCGATTACATCCCTTTTGTCAAAAATTGATATCTTGGTCATATTGTCTTCCAAACAAGAATCACAAACTGACAATAGTTCAATCTTAACCAAGTTAAGAGGACCATCTGTAGTCAATATTTGTATTCTATTAAGGTTTATTTGTTCAAAATGTCATAGATATGTATCACTAGGATGGTGTGACCTTTCATAACTTAAAAGATTAAACATTTTTATTTCATAATAGAATAGCTTCAAATATAAAGACCACTAATCAAATATCCAACACAAACAAGAACTTTATTCATTAAAATACTAAGCGTATCAGAAACAAATTTTCTACTATAATCTTGTCCTAATATATTGACAACAGAAAATACATCTCTGCTTCATTCACAAGACATAATAGTGGTCTTTAAGAATCAAACACCTACCACTTTTGAAATAAAAACAATATACTCTTATGCTCTTCTCAAAACTATTGCTTTTGTGCCAACAATAATTTTAATCTAGCTTTACTGAGTTTCTACTTTCTTAAAGCACCAGCATCAATATACAGATATGATTAATGGTTCCAAAATTTACAATTCAGGAATTTGAAGTATTAACCACTAAACAATACTCAGTAATGAAAAATCTAACCCGCACTTTGCTTTCTAGCTGGTGCATCCGGACAGTCTTTATCCAATGTCCTTTTCGATTTCAATTGGAACACTTGTCTCAAGGCTTTTCATCTACTTTTGATTTTTTTCTCTCATACTTATTGATAGCTTTCTACCTCTTCTTTCTAAATATGTCTTTGGGCTTGGAACCAAAGGAGTGATCAAATGACCACTTTCACATTACAATTCTATCATTAACTCAGCCAATGTTTGAAGTATGCAACTATATTCAAATTATGGATCTTTAGAAGCACTCTGGATATCATGCGGATGTCCTATTAGATACAAATGATTTCAAAAGAGCGTTCCTACTTTAATGACCAAACATGCTCTGAAGGGTGTGTATTGTGTCATGGAAGGTACTCTAACATTCAGGCTTTTTGTTGTAACACGTTTGATATTAAAGTCAAAATGAAACAGCTATCCACTTTGTCTACAGTCTCCTACTCAACGTATTCAGCCTTTTGAATATGTCATATGGTCTTAATAAGCCCATCAGAACATCTCTCAGGCACGAAATTAAAATTTTCATATTGAGCACAACTATCAAATTACGTTTCCAATCCATCTGGTTTTTCCTCGATTATTTGGTTTTATTTTAGATAACGGAAAAATTTGGGCAATTGATATTTTGTATAAAAATCATACTTTGCATATTAAAATTGAACAACAAATAATGATTTAGCATATGATACATGAATGTACATGTAGATCTATCTAAATATAATAATGTAACGATTACATGATCCTTGTGATCTAAGATGTCTCTCTATAGAAAAGGTCACTGTGTCCATTGATCAAGTTAGAACCCTCTCAATAGACAAATCATATCTGATAACAAATGTCTAAATAATTCTAGCATCTTTTTATTTGGTCTCTAAGATTATAAATGAGAGCCTCTATTGCAGGTTCGTATACGATCTCGATTTGGGTGTATAATCTATTTAGACATTTAGAAACTTGAAAATAATTTTGTCATGTATAGGATGATCACAAATTTATTTTTATCTAGATGATGTTACTGTGAAGGAATCCAATCAAGCAATTTGAGTTATGTGACCTTCCTATAAGGAGTTCGTTGTATTACCGGCACGAGACAAGTACACTACTTTGCTTATGGATTGATCAAAGGAGACTGTGTTTTTATTCAAGTAAACATGCTCTCCTACTCAATATTTTAAAGTAATTGATTCTAATTAAAATAATTATCAATTGTTCACATTAATGAAATTAATAAACAGTATAATTATTACAATTTCTCCTTCTAGAAAAATTTAATCTAAATTAAATTAATCAAGAAAATTCCAGATAATTATCAACTATTCATATTAATCAAATTAATAAATAGTCTAATTATTAAGATTTTTCAATCTAGAAAAATTTAATCTAAATTAAATCAGTCAAAGAAAAATTGGTGTTCAATGATATGCATAATATTCATAGTATTATGAGCGATGTCACAAATAAATTGATATCTAGAACGATAATATTTAAAACAATAATTTAAAACATTTATAAAGTTTGTGGTAAAAAAGACTCAAGAATTAAATTAAAAACTAATGGGACCCAAGTCCAATATTTAATCTAAACTTTTAGCCTCAAAAATCTTCAAAGATCCAACAGTAGTAACCCAAACAGTAATAGGATTCTGCCACCGTACCTGAAAAATTAATTAATTTCGAGCCCAACTTATCCAGATTTGACCTAGCCCGTACAAAAACAAATCCAAATCAAAGTCAGACAAAAATTACATAATTACTTTGTTCTATTGGCTCTCAATTTTTGAATCTAATTGAACAAAAAATTGAATCAAGATGATGGAGTCGTAATCCACCTATCTTGTTACATACTCAAAATAACTAATTATAATGAAGAACTGGCTATGAATAATTGGTTCACAGTTTTAAAAAATTTAATCATTCAATCAGCATATAGTAAAATATTCCTAGACATCGCTCGACTCAAAATTCAGAAATAACAAACACATGAATGATCTAAATTGCTCTAATACCAATTGTTAGAATGCGAAAGCGAAATTATTCAGAAATTAAAAAAATTATTAAATTCATTAAACAAAATCATCTAGATGTTCACGTGTATGTTATATTAAAAATAAATAATTCAAATTTGTACCTAAATTCGATGGTCAATTTTTAAATTAATTCTGAATCACGAACTTTCAATTTCTTGGATTACAAACTTCCAGCCTTTAATTCACAGAACTTGATGCTTCATACCTCAAAGTCTTCTATGGTATTCTTCAAAGTCAAGACTAAGGGGGGTATATTCAATTGAGACTTTTGAAAACTTTGATGGACATTTTTTAAGTGATGACTTTTGTGGATTTCGTGAATCTTTTAAAGATTTCTATGAAATTAGTGGAAGTCTTTCATAGAGTTTTATAAATTTTTATTTTAAAATTTTTATAGATTTTTGTGGAATTCAAAAGATTTATGAAAACTTTCATTTGAAATAGAATTCACATGAATTTGGTGTGAAATTCTCACATACAAGGTGTTAGTGCCCATAATTCCCCTTTCCTTCCCATTCCTCTTCCTATATAATAATAAAAAAAAAAATTTAAGACTTTACTTAAATAATTAATAATCAAAATTATACATATATATATGATTCAATATTATTAGTATAGTACACTTTTGAAAATAAATAAAAATTAATATATTTAAATTTAATTATAATTTTTTTATAATTTAATAAAAAAATGGATATTTTTCACAAAAAATGAATAAAAAAGAAAAAAAAGTTATAAGAATTCAATTTAATTTTTTCATAAAAAAAGAGATAAATAATAAGAGAGAGAAAGAAAAATAAATGGAATATGATGAATAGAAATAAATAAATTTTAATTATACACGTTCATAGAAGGTTAAAGGAAAGAAATATTGAAAAATAAAAAAGTTTTTTGTGAAAGTCTCCCAAAATCTCGTGATTAATGAGAGACAAATTTTAAGATATTATATGAGTACTTTTTGCTTAAAAATTAGTATTCCAGAGACTTTTAGAAGTCATTAAAATTTGAATACCCAAAAACTTATACAAACTTCTAAAAAAATTTAATTGAATACACCGTAATTTTTAGAGACTTTTTAAAGTTTATAAAAGTCTTAATTGAATATATCGTAACTTTTAAAGAGTCTCAAAAAATCTCAATTGAGTACCTCCAAACTTTTTAAATCTCAAAAAATTATTAAAAGTCTCAATTGAATACACCCTCCTAATTCTTGAACTGGACATTGAATAAGAAGAAAAAATAATTATTTACTCTCTCCAAATTTAGATACTGTGAAATTATATATTATGATTGATGTGGGATTTCTATGTTCTATCATGTCTCTATTTATAGAGATAGAATAATTTTAATCCTAGTACAATAGCAATTCTACATTCAAATAGAAATCTTAATTAAAATCCAAATATGAGTTTTAGTTAGTCCAAATCCAATTAATTTACATTTGATTATGCCCTTGTTTGGGAGCTATGAAAACTAGAATTTGGACCGCCGGTCTGACATTATATAACTTTTTATTGAAAATTGGCTAGCAAGTATTCGGATAAATGCAGTAGTATTTACCACCTCAAATCCCAATTTTGCCCTCATTATTGCACAACTCATTTAGGACAAATGGGAACAAATTCAAACCATATTCATGAGGTTTAAAATGGCCAATGTGCAATGTTGATATGGATGAAAGATAGCACATGCAAGCTATATTTATCCTGTTGATGTGACCAAAACTTCAAACCTGTTTCTATAAACATTGCGTCCACGGTCCAATTTTTCTTTTAACTGGTACCAAACATGGGCTATATGTATAGTCCTGGAACTTTAATTACAGTTATAATTAAGTTTACAATTTTCATAGTAATTACAACTAAATACAAAATTTATTATCCAAATTTCAGTAATTAGATCCTATCTAATCAATTCTAAATTACCTAATCTAATTATTAGTCTTTGTTTTTTTTTTCTACTAAAGACAAAATATCGAACTTTTAGAATGTATAAGATTATAGAAGTCAATGAATCTGTAATACTTTTCTCTGAAATGTAGCATATGTATTTAATCCCCGTTCGAAATTCGATAATTAAGTATGAGCATAAATGATCGTTTTGTCATTCTAATTATTCTCACTAATTTAAGTATATTTTTTTCAATGTTCTTATGAACTAATCACAGATGTCAAATTTTAGGCGTTGCTAAATACTGAGCTAAGATTTTAATCATTCAACAAAAAATACTTAAAATAGTCATTCTACCTATTTTTCAGGGCGACGATTCTCAACACGAATTTATGTTCTCTATTTTGCTCATTTTCAAACTCCCAACTTATCAAATATTTGACCAATTAAATTGATCTTATCTATTGGTGAATAAAAAAATCATTAAAATTATGAAAAGATATATATAATTATATCAAGGGTTTTAGATAAAATACATAGTCATCAAGTGATTTTTCTCATGGTCATGCTATAGAATTAAACTCGACATTTGGACCATTCAATACACTCCAAGTATACTAGTGTCATATTTAACTATTTTCTATCATAAGGACAAATCATAATCTTGAATAGTGAATCGATTAACACTAAAATCTTCCAGTACAAGGTGTAAACCCTTATACATTAGTTGTGAACAAATTATTTTTGATGAAAACATAAGTTGTGTCATATTGTACTTCTCAACGTAAGTACCCCAACTTATATTATTAGAAGTGATCATATACACTTTAATTCGCATGCTCAATAATAAATAAATAAAATCACAATTTATTTATTATAAATTATTATTTTATCATAGCAAAATATATTATATGGGTACACAACAACACACTTCACATCTAATTTCTCGTGAAGTCAATTCAGGCTCGTAGTCATAGATAAGAAGACTCTAATTGAGTTCACCATAGTATTTGTCTCTTGGCTGCTAATCACATTAGTTAGCGTAAATTCTTTTGCCACAAACATTGCCTTGCGTCTTTCAATCATTCCATTGGACCTGTGTTTAAATGTAAACACACATTTACATCCTACAGATTAATTGCCTGAAGAAATATTAACAAGTTGCCACGAACCCCTTTTTTTGTAACCCACTTATCTTCTCATAAATAGTTTATTTCCAACTTGAAATAGTAAGTGCTACTTATACAGTTCTTAGGATAGAATCAAATAAGGCAGATTAGTACCAAGAGCTCGATATGAAATGATAATCTATGGTATGAAACAATTTCAAAGTAGGATGTGAGGTATAAGATTTAACACATTTCTTAAGAGCAATACGAACATCAAGATTCCCAATTTCCTTAATGAAGGGAGCGACTCTTCACTCTTTCTCTCGTCTTCCATCTCATCTTCTTACAATCGAGTGGAATCATGGATTCTCTACAATAGTTGTGCTTAGTTCATATGATTGATCATACTGTGTTGGTTGCTTCTTGTTCCTACTCGAGTAAAAATTTGAATTTTTGTCTCTACCTTGTATATTCTCAAGTGGAGTAAAAGGAAGAGAAATCTGAAAATGAGTTATTGAACTCTCTAGGTTAAATGTAAGAATTGCTGGAGGGATAATATCAAGAAAAACTACAGGCAAAAAAGACTATCATGCGGTAAATTAGTATGTTCATCAAGAGACAAAGCATCACAACACAAATCATTATAAAAAAAAATGAAATGGAGCCCTTATTTATAGGGTGAGGTTAGCAGTGAGAGATGAGATAAATTGTTCCTGGAAAAGTTTTTTCAAATAATTCATATATTTGATTGATGAATTATAAGAAGACAATTCAAGATTCATATGCTTAGTAAGAAAGAATATCTAAATTAAGTTCATGGATTTCTCTTTGGGCATAAATGTCATTTCAATATTTTTGAAAAAAAATATGTGGCCATTATTGCCTTTTCACGTCACTTGGCAAAATTTTATTGGTTATAATTATTCAAAATTATCTATTTCGTTGTGCACGTAATGGTCGTTTCTATTCACATTGCGTAGTTACTGCACAATGATCATATACCTAAATCTCACCTTTAGCACCTCAACATTTTCATGTTAAAAACTAGCAACAAACTCCTAAAACTTATTTTAAACTCCTAAAAGTCCTTGGGAAATTCCTAAATTGATCGAAGATCCAAAATACTACATCTACCCTCTTAAAGAAATTTCATTCTCGAATCAAGATATATGCTAATAGGTCGCAGTATCATTCTATGATTCCACCTAATTTTGTAACGCCCAAGCTCCCCAAAATAATAATATTGACATAGTTGCAAAGCAAAATTCCTTTAAAACCCCTATAACAATTACCAACATGGTCCAGCGTACCTACTCTGATCATATAACAATGTAAAATATAATCGTGAACACAATGTTCAATAAGTATGGAAGTGTACAAGTACTCTTGACATACCTTGCTCCACGAACTCTTTTATTTGTATATGGAACCTCAACACAAGATTGACTAATTATATATAACCAACATACACGATTATATATGATAAGTGTGACCACTATAGTAATAAAACTCAAACAAGCCTGATACAGATAATGTTTTGTCCAACTAGTCAATCATATATCACCATCACATATGATCATTTATGAAATGTATGAACCACCACAAAGATATAACTCATGCAGGTCTTATATCGTGTTCAGCCTGCAATTATGATTTCAGTACACCATGTAGAGTTTCGCAAACCAGCATATAACACGTCATACAATATCATCATGCATACTATGACATATATCCACGATATGCAATATCACGCCTATGGAGGTTACCAAGTGACATGGCATACAAGCTTCGCATAACATATTATTTAGCAGCACACATATTTAATAATATAACAAAGTATCAAATAATCGATGCCAAGTAGTAACAACTAAAACACATAGAACATTAATGTTTTGTACCGAGGTCAAAAGCACCAATTCCAACCTTTATTGGACGAGGAAAGATTTTAATTATGCATGAATACATTATCAGTATTAATAATATATTTTAGTGTTGCTAGGTTCTGATATATTATGTCTTGAGTTAATTTAATCAATGGTCACTGAACTTTGCTATGTATTACTACTTGCTTATCGATCTTTAAAAAGTTACTTGTTGCTCACTAAATTTTATTATAAGTTATTACTCGCTCACTAAAATTTAAAAGATTACTCATTACTCACCCAAAATTGAACAAAGTTACCTATCAGTTATCCATATAATTTCCAATAGTATGACCCATTACAAAGTTTAGTGAGTAATGAGTAATATTGTTCAAATTCAGGCTAATAACAAGTAACTTTTTAAATTTGATGAGCAATTAGTAACCTATAGCAAAAATCAGTGAGCAATGTTTAACTATTCAAAGATCGGTGAGCAAGTTGTAACCTGTAGCAAAGTTCAGCAACCACCGATTAAAATGATCTCATTATGCCTCTATTAAAGTGTTTAAACTTGGGTCTTCTCAAATTCATATCATTGATATGGAGTGTCGGGAGAAGAAGAGGCTGGGTGTCAAGCATTGAGGGGAGTATTCTATTACTTTTTTTTTTCTTTCTATTTTTGCTAAATCGTAGTTATTTAAATTAAATTTAGAATAACTGCATGGGGTCAACCATCATGAAAAATTCAATCCCAAACATATTCAACTTTAATGTTCCGATAGAACGTCATTTTTCTTTTTACAGTTATGGTATAACTGAAGCTCGTGTTTCATGCACCATGAGACTCTCGTGATTTATGCTACTTATCTATAAGTAATTAAAATCAGATGTAGAAAAAAAACTTATAATTTTATTACCTCAAGCACCATGCATGCTCCATATCTAACTTGTTCTTTACTATTATTTTTCGTCGGCTCCTCGCTTACTCATCAAAAGATTTTATGAAGATTTGCTGTGATCCTTATCGCATCGTTTTGATGAAAATCTATCGGTACTAATTATTCATTCTTTCAAGCATCTAGCAGATATTCCAGTCCACATTGCATAGTAATTGCATGCACAATAATTATATAGCCAAATATCAACTTCAGCACCTTATTTTTTAACATCAAATGTAGCACCAAACTCCTAAAATTTATTAAAAATTATTAATATTTTCTCAAAAGAAATCTAAAAATTGGTATAAAAAAAATCCCGAATGTTACAAGAATATCGACTTTCCTTTCTTGATTTCCCTGCTTTTGTTTTATGTTTGCTACGATTGTCTAGTTTTGCTACGAACTATGAAAATCACTTAAAAATAACGAACTTTAAAGAACTTTATGTCTATTGATTTGAACTTCAATTCTCTTTGTACTTCAGTTGCTTTGTTGTGTATTTTCACCAATACAGAAATTAACTTCTATACAGAGTAGTCAGAATTGATTCTACTCTTGAGGCTTTTGAAAATCAAATTAGACGAAATTGACTACTCGGAGCATCAGTGCAGTTAAGGGCTTGCTTGGGAGTTATTATTATTATTATTATTTTAATTTTTCAAAAATTAACTTGTACATAAAAATATATTAGCTAAAAAATTACTCATAAGCAAAAAATTAAATTATAATAAAAATACATACAAGTAAAATATTACTTATAAGATAAGAGAATTACATTGTAATTAAAAATTACTTATAAGTAAAAAAATTACTTTTATGTTAAAAATATTATAAAATAAAAATAATACTAGTAGTTAAAAAGTTACTTATAAGTAAAAGCTCAAAATTATTTAAAAGTATAAAATTGATTTATAATTATAAAATTTACTTATAAATAAAAATATTAACTTAAAATTTTAAGTAAATATTTAACTTTATTTAATTTTTAAGTTAAATATTAACTTATATGGAAAAAAAAAATCTATAAGTAAAATATCACTTATAAGTACAAAAAATTGCATATAAGTAACTATAAATTGAAAAGTTTACTAATAAATATATATATAATTTTATTCTTTTAAATAACTTTCAGAGTAGGTGGATAATAAACTCTGAAACATACATTGAGAAGTTTTAAAAATTACTATTAAACTCATTCAAAATCGATCAGTTCATATACGTTCAAAATCGATACTTTAAAAAACGCTAATGATCTATACGTCGAAACTTCTAAGCAGGCCATGAGGATACCAAAATGTAAGGAAATTTAAAGATCGGGGTCTTAGCTGATATTTTCCAAAAGTTGAAAGAGGGCACCGGGCGACGAGGTTGAAACCATAAAATATTAGAGCTCCAATTAAACTGACTAATGATCAAATTTGGTTGTAACCCGGCTGCTCTTTCCTCTTTCATCAACCCCTACCCTTGTCTGAAGTAACAATTCAGTCAAATTCGTTCAGAAATTGAGCGTCGACTTTTAATAATCAATAGTCCATTCAATTTGCAGACATGGCGATGACCATTGAAGGTTCGATTTCTCCGTCTCCCCTTTCCTCGATCAATTTATATTTATTCATAATGATTCTATCGGAAACAAGCTGGTTCAACTTTTGCGATTAAAGGAAATAAAATTAGCGTATCAGGTCCCTGCTTGTTTAAAGATTAAATTTCCCGGAGAAAAATTAAAAATAAAAAGTATGCTCAATCATCATTCTAATAGAGATCAGCGATTACCAAAATAATATGCAACCACATGAAATTTGAATATACGCAAGTATTTAATCCTAGTTTCTGTTTTGAATTTTGAATTTGACTTTTTTTTGAGTCTTTATCAGGTACTTTTATTTGTTCCATTTTGTTTTACATTATCACTAACCTTGACTCTGTTGCTGTACTATACTGTTTTAATTGAATGAATCTCAAAATGAAAGCCTTACAGAGAAGTAACTCTGATTACTGTATCGCCTTAATGTATTGTCTTTTGAGTCTTTGCTGGTAGTTTTCTCTGGTTGTGTTTGGCAACTTGTAACGGCCCGGAATTGGTGTTCCCAATTAAGAATTTGAAATAGTGTTCGACTAACTGCAACTCCGAGGCCCGAATTTCATGCTGCCAAACACAACGTAGGCTATTATTGATTTATTATAGTTAACTCACCGTTTGGAAAAAATTATAAATAGTTAAATTTCATTTTCAACCACACATTGCGGTGGACACATAAGTACTATATCCACTTATTCACCGCTCATTTCTATCTATTAATAAATTGAATTATTTATAAATTCTTGCTAAACGGAGGCTCAAGTTTTTTGGAAATTTATGTGTTTAATGGTAGGCATTTATGTGAGACATCATAGATGTTATTTTGATTTATGTTCAGAACAAAAGAAAAAAATGTTTTATATTGAGTATCTTAAGTATTTAGAAGCTGCAACTATAAACTACATATTTTCTATCCTTCTAAGGGAGATCTCCTCATCATTGTTATACAAGTAAACATGCCATCATCCATTAAGGCATACCAGTTTTCTTAGCTATGTTTAGTATTTGGGAACTATGATGCTTGGACTCGGCTATGAGTATCGGGTACGGGTACGTATTTAAGTGTTGGATCTTTTATTTTTTATAATATAGGATATGCGGACATGGCTAAAAAGTGTCCAAATTTCAGACACGGGTACGTGGGTACGTCTTCCTAGTTTTAATTTTTTTACTAACCCAAGATGTCATTTTGAATAGATCAAAAATAATTATTCACAAATAAGGAAATGAGTATTGAATAAGGGGTTAAGATGAATAAAATAGAATTTTGGGATTTATTTTTCAATTATAGGAAGTTAATTACTAAATGTTATATAAAATAGAAAATGAGGAATTTGATTACAATTTAGATTTAGTGGAGTACTATATGGAACCAATTTTCATTTTATACGAACAAAATCCTAAACCACTAATACAGAGAAGGAAAGAAGGGAAAAAAATGAACAAGAAGAAAAGGAAAAGAGAAAAAAAAGGAGGGAAAACCTATCGTCGTTGCCTTTCTCTGTCCTCTCGGAGGCAGCGTTAGGTTTATAGAGAGCAGAAACAAGAAAGAAAATGAAAAGAATAAAAAAGAAGGAAGAAAAAGAAAGAAGAAACAAAAGCGGCGAAGTGTCTAGTTGAAATTTGAAGGATCCGACACATATTCCATACCCATATTGTGTCGTTTTCGACACGGGTACTTCGACCATTTCGAAGAGTCCGAGCATTAGAGTTTGGGAAGCAGTTTTTCTTACCTAAAGAACATTTGCCACCAGAAGATTTGGAAGAGTTTTTGATGGCCAGTTTATATCTTTATGTCTTAGTCCTCTTATAGACTTGCCTTTGCCATGCAATTTTGATTTCATGGTTTGCTCTCAGCTGCCAAATTTGGCCTTACAGTAAATATTTTTTTGAACAGAGTGCAAGTAATTTTGAATTTATCTTTTCTTTTTTGCTTCCTTTTCCGGTCCATGTTCCATTGATGAATGGTGTTCTGCTCCTCAAATGCAGTGTAAGTAGAAGTATGAATATATGAATTTAATCTTTTGCCGTTGACTGGTAAAATATTCTAACTTAACATTTAATGATCAGTCTTGCAGGACTCGCTTAATAGAGCTGGGAATATATGTTAACACCAAAGCTAGAGAACAAATAAACACTTTTTGGTTTAGTTTAGCCCATATGTTTTGTTTTGTTTTTTTTTTAAAAAAAAAAAAAGAAAAAAAAGAAAAGGAAATGTATAGAAAAAACCGATCAAACTGAAAAAAGACGTCAGTCTCTTTATGTATCTTCTTTTGTTCCATGCTATTAGTTTTAAATGTTTGGATCACAATTTGGTGGGATGTGCATTTGGGTAATTGTTAAGACCTGCTACTAGATTTAAAAATTGTAGTTGAGTAATGTGCTATGAAGATACAGATGGCTTTTACCTTAGATCGGAAGTAACCAAACTTCTTATTGTTAAATCTAGCTTGAATATTATATTTGATAAGCTTATTTTTAGTTGCTTAATAACATTTTGATATGTAGTAAATAGGAGCATATGGTTGTTAATGACTTAAAGTCCTTCAATCATTGAAAGATCTAATAAATTTTGGCTCACAACTAATAATATACGCACGGTCATTTCTAGGAAAGAAAAGCCTGGATGAAGTTATAGCATTTTATAAAAATTATATCAATCCTTTACATGTCCAAGGGTTTTTACTTTCCAAAGCCTTTCTTTTCTCTTGTTTTTTTTTTTTTTGGCACAAATATGTTTAGATTTCTTTTTTTTTTTAATAGTTCTATCCTAATTCTTGATTGCAGGCTTGTGTCATATACAACAATTGGTGGCCAATGTTATCTGGTTTGTGGGAAAGTTTATGCTCTTGTTTGGGATCCATTTTACTCCGAAATGCATTTTTCTTTTTCTTCTTTTCAACTGCACATTTTCCAACAAATTTTTTTTACATTAAATCCAATACTATTACTTATTTTCTAACTACACATTCTCCAAAAAATCACTATTCCAAATACATTTTCCCTCGAAACTACTTTTAATGGAGCTGAAACATGGACTATGTATTCTTAAACTGATTTTGCATTAGAAATGATTATTGAATGTGTGAATGTCTGACCTCACTGATGAAAAATGTTGTTCTCACAGCTCTTATGTATGTTCTTGTGCCAATGCCTTGTTTATTCTTTGGCGGTGGGTCAACTCAGTTTCTAGTCAGTCGAGATGGTGGGGGGTGAGTATTCACTCAGGAACTTCCTTACCTTTTTGGGTATTCAAATACACTGTTCAAGATTGCATTTTGAGATTTTCCATTAGAATTACGTTCTTGGTACGTTTGACATCATGTTCTTTTTGTCAACCTAATGTTTTGGCACATTATTTATAGTTCTGTCTGATGACTGGTCTATGTTCCATTTCAAATCACCCATTGCATGCCTGTGAACTTAGTTGTCTGTAGACAGACCTAATGTTTTGGCACATTATTTATAGTTCTGATGACTGGTCTATGTTTCATTTCAAATCACCCATTGCATGCCTGTGCACTTAGTTGTCTGTAGACAGACATATTGGCTGATTAAAAATGTCAATGAAGCTGTAAGTATTGTATAGTATAGCGTGGCTAATATCTTTAGTTGTATTGATGCAATATTTAGATAAATTTTATGAGATTTTTCTTCTTCTCTTTTTATTTTATTTATTTATTTATTTTTTAAATTAGAATATGAGCTATTTTATGAGATTTTTCCTCCTTTTTTTTTTTTTTTTTAAATTAGAATATGAGCTAAAACAAGCTCCCCTTAAATTAGAATATGAGCTATTTTATGAGATTTTTCTTCTTCTTCATTTTTTTTTTTTTTAAATTTAGAGTATGAGTTAAAACAAGCTCCCCAGATAGGAATGCAACTCTCTTGAACTTCTCTTTGATTGTAAGGTCATTTCGACAAATGATATGTGTTGCTCGTATCATGTGGGGTTCTCATTGTTATATATGGGTTTATTTTTTTATTTTTTTCTCCGAACTAGTCGACAAGGATCCAAAATTTGTCAAATTGAAATCCATCTGTGAGATTGACTTTTCCACACTTATATTGGCTGGAAAAATTGCAAGGTGTTCATTTTAAGACAGCGGAATGAAGCCACATGTTGTCACTATTATTTCACTATCAATTTCAAATTGATGGTCTAAAAGGCTTAAGAAAAGGAAAATGGAGAAAAACAAAACAAACGAAAAAGGAATAGGTCAATCAGTCAAGACCCCTCTTCCCCATAACCTCCATTTTTCTCTTCCAGCCATCCTAAAAAAAGTTAATTGAACCATCAGCTCCAATAGTAGAGAATAATGGGCATTGTAAATGCTGCAGATATTCTGGCTGTTGAAGATTTCATATCAGATCCAAACATATATTAAAATGTTGATGAGATTGAGGGTGGGTTGTTGTAGTAACTTTACATTGGGAGATGATGAATCTTAGTTGGTGGCTTGGGTTGTTGAGGAATGCTTTTGGAGGTGGGTGGCATTGGTGTTGCAAGTAAATGGGTAAAATGAGTTTGGCCGCCCAGGCCTTTGGCGTCTTGGTCCTTAATTGGCATGAATTGGTTGGCCCCTTAGTAACCTTGGCAATGCTAGGCGGCTTTTTTAAATTTATTTTTATTTTTAATTTTTGACAAAAAAGAAAGAATTAAAACCAGCAGCAAGGTGTGGCACAGCTATGCTGATGCCGCCTCTTCAAGGCCCCATTTTACACCTCTAGTTGGACTTGGAGTGTTGGATTTCAGGCAGTGATGATCACATGGATTTTGGGTGTTGGTGGTGTCTAGTGAATAGTAATGAGTGTGGGTGCATTCATGTCTTCCTCCCTTTTCCCCATACTTGCTATGTTTGCGATATCAAGTAGACATGGTGGTAGTGATTTGGGCAAAATATTGGTGGCTATGGCTCTCTCTCTCTCTCTCTCTGTGTTTTTATTTTTTCTCACTAGTTAAATTGGTGGATAAAAAAATAGATGGAGGTTTGATGGTGGGGGGAGGGATTGCCAGGTGGAATGGCAGCCTGGTTTAAGAACTTCTTTCCTCATCCTGCTCATTCAATTTTTGCCTTTATCACCTTTCTAAATTTTGTGTACGAAGATATTTTGGTAACTTCAGTCTCTATTACGAAGGTTTGATGATCAACCGTTTTGTAGTGTTGTGAAAATGTCATTTAGTGAATGACTGCGTGTGAACATGAACATGGAGATAAAAATTGTGACCAAATGTAAATGAGGGACTAATTTGACAATTTTTGTGACTACGAGACTAGCTTGTGATACTCAAGGATTAAACGAACTGCATCATGAAAGTTGAGTAGAATTTTTTTTATTTTATTATTATTATTTTTGTTTGGGGGTGGGTGGGTTAATCATTAATTATGTGCATGGAATAAGGCTTTGTTTGAGTGCAATTACAATACTACTAGTAATTAACTTAGGCGCTCACACAAATTAGAATGTTATTCACAGGCTTAAAATTCTGGTGTGCGTTTTTCTGTTGTTGCAAGTGCTGGAGCTAGAATGGCTTTTTTTGCAATCTATGTATAGTGAAACGACATCACAACACATGAAAACTAGCATGCGTACTTAGGCCATACGATCATTTTGACTTGCTTGATTTGTACCTATGTTATGCTATTTGTATTGGGTAAATAAACTTTGAAGCCTTGCAAGGGCAAGTAGGCATGTTATGTTTCAGTTGTGCAGAAGTGACCAGATGGCATTTCTAGGTTCATGTTATTATACTTGTTACTGAGATTTTATCCTGTTATGATTGTCCCAATAAATATTTCGTGCACATCGTTAGCTGCAACAAGACCAAGAAGTTACTAATGTTTATTGTTGGCTCTACCCCCAAAATTCTTTTTACGTTTTGGCAAATTTAACACTTATGGTGCAATTTTGTTTTGTTGCAGCTGGATCAACGGTGCCAAGTTCTTAACTGGGGCATCGGCTGTAGGGAGCATAGCCATTCCCATTATCCTGCGGCATGCTGGTTTGATTGGCACAGGAGCTATGTTCATTGAATTTACATCATTCTTTATATTTGTCTGCACTGTTCTGTGTTTTCACCGTTCTACCCTTGAGGATGAGTGGTGACATTTCCAGTGCAAGTCGAATGCCCTTGAATCCTTGTGAACGAAAAAGTTAACATGGAAAATAGACAAGGGGGAAGAGAACTAAAATTTCCCTTCTCCTTTAGCTAGAATTGCCTCAGTATAGATTTCGTACTGTCATGAGTGCTATATATGTTGTACTGTCGCGAGTGCCATATATTACTCT
>NC_036253.1:10035728-10046764 GCF_002742605.1 Olea europaea var. sylvestris | reverse complement strand
TAGCTAGAATTGCCTCAGTATAGATTTCGTACTGTCATGAGTGCTATATATGTTGTACTGTCGCGAGTGCCATATATTACTCTGTCCAAATTATAGTTGAGGCCTTTTTACATGGGATTTCAATCATTTTATTGCAACTTATCTGCTTTATAGTTACTTTCGAAGACTGACCGGTTGAGCAGAGGACTCGGACTAGAAGAGATGCCTATTGTCTATTGATTTCATGATATACTGTGTAGCTAGTGCTGTTCTGTTGGGTGGTCCTCTCGTACTTGAGTTCTAAAATTGTTTAAAGTTGCTCTTAAACAATTTTTTTAAATCCTTATTTTGTAGCAATTGACATTAAGATTTTAATTTATGTCAAAGTCAATAATTAATTTTAAATATACATTTTATGTGACTTACAACTTTTTAATTATACATTTCATCAACTTTTATAAAAATTTGCTAAAAACCTGATTTTAATTTTCACCAGGATTTATAATCATTTATTTTTATTATTATTTTTTTTAATCTCTTATGCATATGGCTGACGAGCTATGATATACCCATGTTTCGTTATAGTTGGTCACAAAATTCCGAAGAATTCAAGAAAACGAACGGAGAAGGGAATTTTCTGTTCCTCCTATTTTACTAGTTTAGCTAAATTTTTGTTATCTTCTATTTTTCATGCTGCTCTTCATATTGGGTGTTTGTTATACCAAATGGTAAATTCCTTTAAGGTCTCGACCTTCCATTTATGTCATACATGTCCCTCTTTTAAGACCGTGCTCATGGTATGGAAAATAGAAATGCGTAAATGGCCACCTGAAAGGCACTGTTTGATTTTTGGGATAAAGAAATTTTTTTAGCTCTTATTTGGTAGGTATTAAAGTATAATTTTTTATTAAAGTCAAAATCAACAATGAATTTGCTCACTTATTTTGGGAGATTTATAATTTTTCAACCTCATATTTTATTAATTTTTATTAAAATCCACTCAAAATTTAATTTTAATCATGAGCAATTTTGCCCTGTAGCCATGTTACATGAATATGGTGGGAATGCCAGAGTCTGTGATAAAAGGTTGGAGACATGATGTACAAATGTAAGGCTGAAAACTCAACTGCTCCACCAATGAAAGTACAAGGATCATGGAGGGATTTTTTCCATCCAAACGCTTAACCATATTCAAGCCTGTTTGACAACCAGTATAATGAAAAATTTGGATAAAATGTATTTTGTAATAGTAGTTTTTAGGAGAATATGTGGTTAAAATAGAAGGAAATTTTTTTAATTTATGTGTAATATTATTTTATCCAATAATATGTGGTTGAAAAGAAAAGTGAAAAGTGTATTAAAATTTTAAAGGGAATCAAACAAGGACTCAAGTAGCAAAACAAAGTTAAGCCATATCAAATGTTAATGTGGATTGCATAAAAAATTGTCTTATAAGTAAAATAGACAACGCATATACAAATTCTTTACTGATGCAAACTAGGTGAAACATCTAGCAGATATAGCAAGAAAGGGGGAAAAAAAAAGTAGATATCATCAATATGACCATATGAATCCCCTCTACATTAAAAGAGGGAATGTGGGGTGCACGGTTCATTTTGGTCCCCTCGTGTTCACACTCAATACGGATAGATACTGTTCACGAACGAGTTTCATTCTATTCATCAAAATATCACTGTTCACATTTTCCGTGTATCCGATTCCACTACTGTTCATCAACAGGTTATACTTATCTCGCAAATAAAGGTACTTATTACCTTTTCTTGTTTGAATTTTTCTATTTGTACATTTAGTGTACCGACCACGTCACAAGAGGAGGGTCTACGACAAATAAATAAATTGTGGGCCCCCTCTTATGAATGTGTCTGTCAACTCCGGTGTAGGACACCGATGTATATGTAGACAAATTCTTCTTGCTTTGTGTTTTGCTTTTGGATCTCTATTTCCAGTCGACTCCGACATACACTTTGGGGAGGAGGAGACAATGAAGACAAAGGTCCCAATTGTTACAAATAAAAGCATGTCTTTGTTTACTGGTTTCCCAATTGAAAACTTGTTGGCTGTGGCCACCTCCACTTCTCCGAAGAGGCTCTTGATTTCTCATCCTCCACTCAAAGCACTCCTCGTTAATCTATTCGCTTTTGTCTGAAAAAATTTTCATCTGTCGTTTGGGTGATGCTGTTGTTAATTTCGGTATAGATGCTGTACAGAGAGGCCTTTTATTCAAAGACGAAATATAGACATCTTTTCCCCTTTTTATTTATTTTTTAATTATTTTCTTTTACATCAAATCGAAGATTTATTAGATGGCGCATTTTTAAATTCTTTGTATCTAGCTTTTCTGGAAGCTGTGCTTCTTTTATTTCCAGTAATACAACTGCACCTACCAGGTATTTACGGGCTTAATCAGCATAAATAAAGTTCTTTGTGTGTAGCAAAGTATCTCACCTTGCAAATTTGGTTCAACAGCATATTGTTTGAAGCAATTTCCCAATTTCTTATGGACAAGGATTGAGTGGATTGTGTATTTACTATTTGACTTAGGTTTCTCGTTTTCACTTCATGAAAATGATATTTGGTTATCCAGATATCAGCTTCTTTTGGCCCTTTGCCACAATTCTTTCCCCTTGTAACAAGTTTTCATTAAGTCCTATATTATTTAACTGCAATATTTCTCTATTATTTACCAGGATTCCTTATTCTAGGAGTTCGGTGACAGAAGATGGAAAATCCGAATGTGCTATTGTCGATAGGGATGAAACTTGATCAAAGGAGGTTTGTATAAGAGGAATTGGTCCCACTGCTCCAAAATTCAAAATTTTGAAGCCATTCGGTGTTATCCTTAGCTTTGATGGGATTGATGTTGCCAATGATGGAACAGGTGAATGAGACAAATGTTCTTATGGCTTGTAGACAGATAGATAAAATAATCCTTCTACACGAACAGAAGGATGTTTGCCAAAAACTACGTACAGAAAACTCACAGTTCTAGAACCTACACACATTTTTGACATTTTTTATACAACATGGGGCCCACGCACTTGTCTCTATTCTGTACACCGTCTGTGAAAAATTTTTTGTACACCCAGATTTTTTCTACATAAAATTCTCACATCCTATCTCATTGCCTCTCTCCTCTTCTTCTATACATACAAGTGTAAATATTTTCTGCTATTTTAAACTTCAACTCCAGTTAAAATGAAAATAAATTGTCGTATCTCATAAATAGGAAATTTAGTTTCTGCAAATAGCACAAATGCAAAATACCAAGGAAAGAAGCCTTACAATCATGATGAAAGATAGTATAGGAATTTTCATCAAGAGACTTGAGCATATCAGTAGAGACATAGCATAATGAGTGCTATTTATTCTCTTCATAATTTTTCTATGGTTTTGATTTTTTATTTGTGATTTGATGATCATAATACTATAGATATGAGAACTTACATATTTTTAAAATAAATTAAAACACTATTTGTAAATCTTTTAGTTAAGCATAATAAAACATAGGAATACGTTTAATGATGGGAATACACTTAAAAATAAATTAAAACATGATTTGCTTCTTTTGAAGTAGCATGTAATGTAGAGGAATTTTCTTCTCACAAAGGACATACATCTAGATCTCGTCGAGTAATAGGAATGTCGGGTTGTAGCCCACATAATGTTTCCATTGCTCCTATTAATGAGTTGGGAACAATAGTTAAAAACAATAACATTGACAGAGGTCTTTCCCAAATGTTGGTAAGAAAATTGATTTATTTATCTCGTACAAGATCACACATTGCATTTGTTCTTAGTATGGTAAGTTGGCATTTGTTGTTAGTATGATAAGTCAATTTACACACTCACCTTGTGCAATTCATATGTAACCAGTTTCATAGATTCCGAGATACTTCAAAAATGTTCCTGAAAAAGGCATTCTCTTCTGAAAAATCATCATATCCAAGTAGAAGCATATATAGACGTTGATTTGGCTAGTTGAATAAACTAGATATTACACATTTTTTGGTGAAAATTTGGTTACATATGGGTAAGAAACAATAGGTAATAACAAGATTTAGTGCTAAAGCTATATTCAGATTAATGGCTCAAGTGATTTATGAGTTGATATGGTCAAGAACTTTGCTTAAGGAGTTATGAGTTTTTCAACCCATAGTTATCAGACCCAATCCCAAAACACTCTCATTAGTTTATCTTTTATGTTTCTATTTATTCTTGTATGTTGACTCTGTTCGTAGCTATAGCCTGCTGGACGTGTCAAAATAGATCAGGCGACCTATCTGTGAGCAACCAAAGCCATAAAAGATCAAAGCTGAGACAATCAAGCTTTGAAAATAGGTCATCCCGCTAGAGCATTCAGTCACACGAGCCAAAATAAAGTGGATAATTTTGAAAGATCAACTTGTGAGTCCTCTATATATATATATATATATATATATATATATATATATATATATATATATATATTTACTACTGTTTTAGTTTTACTACTGTTTGTTTGCTGCTTTTGGATAACTTTTACTTTTTAATAACTTTAATCCTACTCAGTAGTCTCCTTAGTTTTCTATAAATCTTTTCTTAGAATCATATATAAATCCCTTTTTTTTCACCACCTATGACATATAAACTTGAACCTAATTTCTTTTTATAAGATTGCCCGTGGCACTCCCTTATAAAATTCTTGGATTAATTTATCTCTTTCTCCAGCATCTCTAGAAAACATCAAAAGGCTCACTCCGGCCAAAAGTTTTCACTTATCTGGATCACTCAGGATTAACCTAAAAACAGTATGGCTTCTAAAAATCAAGTTATACTTTTATTATATGCATAGGATGAAATAAGAAATATAACAAATATTTACTTCAAGAAAAACATGAATATAAAAATTAAGAAGTAAAACATAAATAAGGGATTTATAAATTCATCTTTAAAAGATTTACAATTAAGGATTTCCCTTTCGGGAAGTCCCTAAAATTCTAAAATAAACTTAAGAAAACAAGAGTACCTAAAAATATTCACAAAGACTTCAGCTATATAATAGTTTTTGGATTGAGAATTTTTCTGGAGGAAAAGCTTCAAAAGTTTTTTAGATAGTAGAGAGTAAACATGTTGTAAACTTTTGCCTAAACCAAATGAAACTGTCTTTTTAAATAGAAAAATTCTTGAGAGCAAAAAGTCTAAACTATCCTTAGTGGCAAAGGCACTCATTTCACCGAGAAGCTTCTAGCCAATCAAAAATATAACAAGTGTCTAAAAATTTTAGTGGGAATCTTTCTTTTCAAAAAGTTTCGACATCTTTTCTAAAAATGAAAGTTAATCAAAAAGTCTACAATCTAGTGATAAAAAAGTCTTCAGCTTTTTCTTCTTTTCTTCCACCAAAAATTGTCTTGTTTTGCATTATTGAGAATCTTATCATGTATCAAGATTATGACGTGCCACTGATGAAAATGACATTCCACTGTCTGAATCATTGTATCCTTCGTTCTATGGATCTTCATCTTCTTCTGAAAGTTTTGAATGATTAGCTTCATTTTTTTCCTTTTGATTTGAACATTCTGCAATTTCTTTTTCTTCTTCACGATTCTTTTTTAAAATCATCTCAAATGCTTAATTTACTGCTTCTTTAATTTGTTTTTTTAATCTTTCATCATTTTTCTTCTTCTTAATCTTTTTCTTCCTTTTTGAAGAAGTTCCTTCTTCTCTTTTGGATTGTTTCTAAAATTCTTCAATTTTTTCAAAAATCTTTTCTAAAAAAACAGTGTCTGGATTGGGGTCTTGTGTTTCTTGAAAAAATAAACAATCTTAACTATTTTGGGCAACCATTTTTTCCTTTCCTTTACTAGAATGAATTTCTTGGGTTTGTGAAAGATCTGGGTTATTTGAAAAATGTTCCGGTGGACTATATTTAATTAAATAATCAAATTTTTCATTGAGCTGTCCTAAAAGATCCCAAATTTCTTTACCCTTTTCTGTAGCAGATTTATCAGTCTGCTGAGTCTGATTATCTAATTTAGTAGAGGAATCAACAGTCCCCTGAGTCTGTTGGGCTTTTGGTAAGTCCACAACCTTCAATGGATTTGATAAGTTTTTACCAACTACCGTTTGAGCTGGACTGGCTATGGACTTATTGGGCTCCATTGTACCTGTTGGATATTGGACTTTTAAATCCCAAACTCTTTTTTAAGTTGGGCAACTTTCTTTTGGAGTTGGGTTCTTTCTAATGAAAGGTTCTGGTTGGCTTCATTAATAACTTTATAATTTCTTTGCATACACTCACAGTGTTGGCAAAAAATATTCTGGTCTTTACTTGGAGAGAAGTCTAATGGAGGATCAGAGTAATTTTTTAAAGAAGGAGATAAATAAAAATTTATTCATATATGCTGCCTTGCTGCATCTAATGCTTCTTGGAAATTCGTAAAACCTTTGTAAAAAGGATCTGGAAAAATTTTAATACAGTCTAAAACTTCTATCCAAGAATGGAAAATTCCTGGATTTTTTTCCCTTAATAACAACATAAAATTTAAATCTTTGCTTGTTCTGACTAAAATGTTCTGATAATGCATTCATGCATGCAAGAAAATATTTCTGATCTTTTGGATTCTTGTTATATGAAATCCATAAATTATCTAAAATACATTTTCTTCTCTAGATAAAGAAATATGAGGTAAAATTTTGAAAGAAATATTACTATTTGGAAATACTATAAGTTCTTGGTTTCCAAACCTTAATCTGTCTTGTAACATTGGTCTGTTCTGATTAAATGGAGTCTGTGGTAAAGAACTTGATGCAAATGAATTCCTTGGTGGAATTCCTGGTCTTAAAGGTCTTGGTTTTGTCATCTGTATAACAAAATTATGTTAAACAAGTTTAATAATTTCTATCTATTATTATTCTACTTAGTATATTTGCAGCTTTATTATCACTACCTTTAATATGCTCAAATTCTATATTAATTCCTGTATTTGTAATTCTATCTATAAAATTTAACCATCTTCTTCTACTACTTCTTTTTGAATCTATTTTCATTTTATTAACAAAGGAAACTATAGCTACACAATCTGTTCTTATAGTTATTTCTTTCTTAGATATAATAAATAATTCAAAACTATCTAATACATAATTTATAGCTAATAATTCTGCATCTATACTGCTTAAATTTCTTTTTTCTTTATAATTTTCACTATTATATTACAAATACTTTCTGTACTTTTATCAGTATATTTATTGGGTTTGCATATTAATATAACTCCCTATCCTATCACACTTCCATCTGTTTCTATAATTAAATATTCTGAATCTAATTGCATGGCTAATTTTGGTAAAATTTTTATCTTTTCTTTTATTTGTTGTACTAATTTTATGTTTTCTTGATTAAAAAATCTTTGTCCTGTAGGAGATGTCTTTACATATAAAGGTCCTGCTATTTTTCCCAAATCTTTTATAAATGGTCTAGCATAATTTACTAATCCTAAAAAATTTTGAATTTACTTTAAATCTTCAAGTTTATCTGGAAATTCTAAAGCTTTCTTAGTAATATGAGGTTGTAATTTAATTTTTCCTTCTCCTATGTTAACTCCTAAAAAGTCTATAAATTATTTGAATAAAATCATTTTCTTTTTACTAATTATTAAACCATGTTTAATAAATTCTGAAAATACTATTTGTAAATGTCCTCTGTGTTATTTTTTATTTTTACTAAATACTAAAATATCATCTATATATACTATTACAAACTTACTATGTTTATTAAAAATATTTTCCATTTTTCTTTGAAAAATGCTAGGTGTATTTTTAATTCCAAATGACATTACAAGCCATTCAAAATGTCCTTCTGGACAAGTAAAAGTCGTCCATTTAATACTTTTTGGATGCATTTTTACCTGCCAAAATTCTGACTTTAAATCAAATTTACTAAAAATTTTATAGTCTTGTATTTTATTTATTAAAACTGTCTTATCTGGTATATTATAAGTATCGTCTATAGTATTATCATTAAATCTTTTATAATTAATAACCATTTTACTTTTTCCCCTAACAATTTCTGAATGTTTTCTAACTATAAAGGCTGCTGATCTATGAAGACTTTCTGATTTTCTAATTACTCCTAATTCTAAGAGTTCTTTTATATGTGTTTTAAAATCTTCTAAATTTAAATTTGTAGCTTCTATATTCTTAGTTTTAATTATTTATTCTGGATTTTTAATTTTTAATTCACATAATATTTTATCTTTTTCTCAGTAATTTAAAACATTTTCTCCTATTATTTCTATCTTTTCTAATCTAGATATTAAATTTTCTATTTCTTGTTTTGTTATTAACATATCATAAATCTTTTCATTATCAATTAATTCTATAGTTCCAAATAAATTATCTTCTTCTAGAATTTCATCTTCTAGAATTTCAAAATTTATTTCTTCTGAATTATCTTCTTCTAATAATTGGCATTCTCTTTCTTTTTCACACGTACAATTGCTATTGCTACTACTGCCACCACGCTTCTCTATGCACTCTAATGGAAAATAAGTAGTCTGTGTTGGTATAAATAATGTATGTTTTTGTAAATGTAAATAATCTTTAGTAGTTGTAACACTTCCATTATCTTTTAATAAAAAACTTAATCATATAATAAAATCTGTATCTTTAATATTTAAAGGTCTGATCCATACAGATTCTTTAGGTAAAGTATATTCTATACTTCTACCACAATTTGTTTCAAAACTAATCTTACTATTTGATTGTAATAATTCTGTATAAGTATAAAGTCTCCATCCATCTATTGTGCTTCTATTGGTTTTTCTGAATATGTTATGTATTGTTTTGATATTAATTTTTTATTAATTATAAAATTACTACATCCCGAGTCTATTAAACCTAAACATTTTATTTCATATTGTCCTATTCTTATGTAACATTTTACTTTAATACTTTTAAGTTTTTCTGGATTACATATTACCTGAACACGTTCTTTTTCTTTATATTCTGTACTTTGACTTTGTTCTTTTATTTCTATTATTTTTCCTTTATTATTATTATATTCTAACATTTCTATTTTGTTTATTATAAATTTTTGCATTTCTTCTAAGCTTTCTATTCTTTTTCTAAGAATTTTTATTTTTGAAATTTCAATTTTTTCTTTTAAAATTTCTGGGTTAATTTCTTCTTTTTCAATATGGTTCTTTTTTTTTAAACATTTTATACATGCTTCTTTATAACATTCTAAACATTTAGTTCTAAACTTTCTTACTAGATACCAATTGCATAAATAACAAGCTATATTATATGCTCATTTATATTTTTGCCAATTATGAAGACATTCTATAACTATGTTATTCATTAAATTTAGTTCTTCTTCTGATTCTTCTTGTAATCTTATGTTAGAAAATTCATCTATTATTTCATAATCAGATTCTCTATTTTCTTCTAAATTCTTATCTTCTATTGATATAATACTATAAATAGATTCTTTATCTGAAATGTATTCATCTAATTGTATTAAATCTTCATCAGTACATTCTATTAGTGTACTTTTCTCATTATAATTATTTATTCTTTTTGGACAAGTTTTAGATAAATGTTCATTACTATTACAAACATAACAGCTAAGTCTATTTTTATAAGTTCTTTCTAGTTTAAATTTCCTAACATGTCTTTTTTCATCTAAATATGATTTTCTTTTATTGGATTTTTTAAGAAAGTATCTTTTCTTAAAAGGTCTTTTATTATTTTTTTTCTTTATTACTATATTTATTTTTTCTTGAACCAGAGGCTCCATAAGTTTGTGGAGTAAAAATATTTTTACAGAATTTATAATCTGTCTTTTTAAGTTGTTTTTGAATTTGTAATTCTATAAATTTATCTTCTAGACATCTTATTACATGTTGTATTTTTTGTCCTATACTCCGTTGTTTTTCTGGTTCTTCTTTTACTGATGCTAAATTATTCAATTTATCTGTAATTTCTAATTCTAATGGCCCTGGTAATTTATTAAACAATTTATTACCAATTTCTTGATTAAATGTATTTCCTGATATTGAAATTAAATAATGATATTCATTTGAATTTTTTTAACATATCTTCCTTTAGTCCATTTATAAAGACGAAATTGTTCTAAATCTCTTTGTATACTCATATATCCTGAATTTGGGTCTGCTCCTGTTATTAATATTTGTATTTTATTGACAAAATTATATGGATTACTTCACATATTAATTAATTGTTTAAATTCTTCTTTCTTTTGTAATTTAAATGCTTCCTACATAACATTTACACTTTCTCCTAAGAATGTTTCTAAGTATCTATACATATCTAAAGTTTCCATTTCTTGAAAATTTCTAATATAATGTCCTATTATAGTATTTTTCCATACATCTATTACATTATTCTATGTCTGTGGATCATGTGCTGTAATATTTAGAATTTGTGCTTTATGATTTGATTGGAATTCCATTTTCTTTTCTAAGGGTCTTTCACTTCCTCTTGCTATATATTTTCCTTCTATATTATTATATAAAGGATAAACTCCTCTTGGGGGAAATCCTTCACCATAAACCATTGCCTCATGTTTGATTGTTTTATCCAAAGGAGTATCACTAAAAGTTCTATATGTATTAGAATCTTCCATAAGTTCTTTTGTATAACTTAAATTTGAATTTTCTGAATCATTATCTTTTTTAATAATTCCTATTCTTATATTCTGTTCTTGGTCATAATATAAATATTCAGATTCTGTTATTATCTTATTAAGATACATTTGATCTTTAAGTTCTAATAATTCTTTCTTATCTAAATTCATTCCTAATTCTTTTAGATAAATTATTCTATCTAATTGTTCATCCATTAACTCTATATGGACTTGATTTTGAATTGGTTCATTTTGTTCTTCTTCAGGATTAGTTTCTTCTTCAAAATCATTCTGTCTTTGTACCTGATTATAATCTAAAAATGTTAAACTAGTTCTTCCATGAATATCTTTATAAGTTAATACTTCCTGTGGTGCTATAATTATTTCTTGATTTTCTAAAAATTTATCCATATCC
>NC_036253.1:10024533-10033487 GCF_002742605.1 Olea europaea var. sylvestris | reverse complement strand
ACTCGGTTTAAAATGCAACCCGTGATGAATTGTCCCCTTTAAGTATTCGTAAAACTCGTTTCACTACTTGCCAATGAGTAAGTATAAGAGATTGCAAAAATTGACTTAGTTTATTTACTACATAGGCAATGTCCAGTCTGGTGAATGTCAGATACTGAAGAGCCCCAACTGTACTTCGGTAAAGAGTAGGATTTGTTATGATTTCCCCCTCTGAAGCCGATAGTGGTTTGTTGACAACTGTTGGCGTAGTACAAGGCTTGACATTTTCCATATCAAAACGAGTAAGAAGGTCTGAAACATTGCCACGTGATTTATGCAACGTGATTTTTAAACCGCAAGTGTACGGTGTCAAGTTTTGTAATATAGTAAAGAAGTTAGGATGTCAAACCCACAGGGATTGATACTCGAATCAATTGAGTACTATAATTATTTTAGCCCTCACTTTATTTAGACAATCAAATGTTGAAACGATGTTTTATGCTAAATTAAAATAAATGGGATGAATAACGCAAGTAAATGAGGATAAATTATAGAATTTCTCATCAAATTATGAATGCCTATGGAATGATTTCACCGTACCTTCGACAATGTTTTTCAACCGTATAACTATTTCTATCGATCTTTCCAAAATTTATAGTCAAGAATGCTAAAGTTATTCTATTTCCCTCTCTTGAGCGTCAAATAAAATCTATTTCTATATTTTAATTCCAATATCTCTATTCCGAATTAAAGATATAAAAATTATCAAGCACGTGGTTCTTAATTAAAACAAGTTTCAAAGATTCGCACCTTCTCTCGAAACCTACGAAATTTAGGTTATGTTGTCTTAGATCACGCCTAAATTTACCTCTCTCGAGCGCCAAAATTTAGAACATCAAATCAATCAATTAGTGGCCAGTTAATCGAAAGCATTGCGCACAAACAACATAAATAAATAAACGGAAAGATTAATTGAAATAATTAAAACGGAATTCAAACATGTCTAAAGCAGGCTACATTGTTCGTCGAATTCCCGCAAGCGTACGGGTTCGTTGTACAAGTAATAATCGTGATGAGAGAGTTATCGTCCCACAAGGAATAAGGATCAATTTTAGTATATTTGATATATTTAATTCGTATTTGTAACTAAAAGACGATCGAGGGAATAGCTAAATAATTTTTATAACTAAAACTTGTGAAAATAATTAAATTTGGTTTAAAAATTCAAATGTGTAAACGTATTGGATTTCCGACGCCATTGATTAATTCTTAGTTCTAATTCTCAACCAATAATAATTATCTCAATTTATGCTATTGCGACGATCGATAATTCCGTTTATTTATTTATTTATTATTCTTTCCCAAATATAATAAACCTATGATTACCACGAGACGATTCTATTCCTAAGTCGAATTCATATGGCAAACATGCATTGACAATTAGAATCATCATATAAGATCGCACACGCCACAAATACTATTCCTAATATTTATTGCCCATGTGTTCCAACAATAGTGTTCTACTTATCGTGAATTTTCCAACACTACGAAAAAGTAACTTATTATCCTAATGATGCGCAAACATTAAAACAATCTAATTATGCATATTATTGGAATCACAACGCAATGATTAACATAAAAACATAGGTCTCGAATTAAAACTAAAAATTAAACAATTTTGTCATCATCCAATACGTGAAAAGGAATTAGCAAAACATGATGCGAGAATTAAATAAATAAAAGTGGAAGGAGATCACCAATTGACGGAGCATTATTAATTTTCCCTAAGTGAATCTGTCGTGGCCGTGTTATTTCTTCATAAATACCTTCAATTTGCGTGTTTATTTCTCAACTTTATGCCCAATTCAGCCGTCACCTTTGTTCCCTAATTGGTATGTAAATCAATCTCCAAGCAACTGCCTTTTAATTGTATGTATCTCTCAATAATTTCCTAAGCTGCCACCTTATATTTCCAACAGTAGCCGCCCAATATTCTTTCCAAAAACTCCAATTCAGCTGCAATTTTTTTCCGGACTTGATTCAGAATTTTCGGCCACTGTTTGCATATTTCCTTAAATCCTCACTTTCCTGTCTTTTGTTGGCTGGTATCTATATTTACTTAGCAAAAAAGGCAACTCTCTCTTCTCCAAATAAGCACAGAAATCATCCAATGTTTGTAGGTTTTCCCTCTACAATTTTTTTCCAGCCACTCATATGCGTGTATGTGTATATATATATATATTACAGCAGAAACAGCCCTCCTTAAGCTGCTGTCAATGTTTTTTTTCTCCCCCAAGGTCGCCGCCAAATTGCGTGATTTGTATCTCCAAAGTTGCAGCCACCAACCTAGTGTATGAATTGGTAAATTCAGCAACTTGTTTTAATTCACCAACAGCCGGCAATTGTTCTCCACTTCCCCTCTCTTTTCTAATGCATGAGGATATTTTCTTCCAGTAGAAGGCAGCACCGTGTTATATGGTTTTTGTCTCCCAAAGCTTCTCTAATTGCTGCTGAATTACGTGAGATATATACTCTATTCAGCCCCCACAATCTCCTCCAGCAGCCGGCAGTTCTCGTTCCTTTTTAATTTCGGTGTGCTCCTATATCTCTTCCCTCCAAGTTGGCGTGCAATCTTTTCCCAAAAATCTGCCTATGTTTGTATATAATCTCAAAGTAAGCAGCCGGTAGTTTTGCCTTCTCCTTTTTCTCCCTTCCAGCCGTTCTGGTTCTCTAGGTTTTTCTTCTCAATTGGCTACCGAATTCCCCCCAGTAAAATAAATGGGATGAACGACGCAAGTAAATGAGGATAAATTATAGAATTTCTTATCAAATTATGAATGCCTATGGAATGATTTCACCGTACCTTCGACAATATTTTTCAACCGTATAACTATTTCTATCGATCTTTCCAAAATTTATAGGCAAGAACGCTAAAGTGATTCTATTTCCCTCTCTCGAGCGCCAAATCAAATCTATTTCTATATTTTAATTCCAATATCTCTATTCCTAATTAAAGATATAAAAATTATCAAGCACGTGGTTCTTAATTAAAACAAGCCTCAAAGATTCGCACCTTCTCTCAAAACCTACGAAATCTAGGTTATGTTGTCTTAGATCACGCCTAAATTTGCCTCTCTCGAGCGCCAAAATTTAGAACATCAAATCAATCAATTAGTGGCTAGTTAATTGAAAGCATTGTGCACAAACAACATAAATAAATAAACGGAAAGATTAATTGAAATAATTAAAACGGAATTCAAACATGTCTAAAGCAGGCTACATCAACCCTAGGATTAAAGTTTAGTGCATAATTGAAAGAATTAACACAAGTAAATTAAAATGAAAGCACCTGGAAAAAGAAAAAGGAATGGAAAAACTCGTTTGTAGCAACTTGATTTCTTCCCCAAAATTAATTCCTTCAATTGTATTTGTCTTTCCAGCCGTGCCCCTTTTTCTCCTTTCTTCCTTCTCAATCCCAGAAGTTTGAGCCAATGAAAATCCCCTTCAATTGTTCTGTAATTGCCAACTGTTCTCCCCAGAATTCTCTTGCTCGTTTCCCCTATACGTGGCCGGTTTCCACAGATTTGTAATGTGCGGCTCTCCTCTTTTTTAGGTTTTGGGTGGTATTTATAGTTTCTAGGAGTTTTGGACGGGTTGGAGTCGATTTGGACCGAGAAATATATTTTAGAAATATGAATTTCCCTTTCTCGGAATGCAGCGCCTGGGCGCTGCAATTTGGGCACCTGGGCACTGAGTTTCTGTTGGAATTACAGCATTGTGGCGCCTGGGCGCCCGGTTCGCCCGCAACGGCATTCTGCGCATGTTTCAGTATTTTCAGTATAACTTTCTCGTTCGATATCCAATTGAAGTGATTCAAGATGCATTAGAAAGGTAATTCAAAGGGCTACAACTTTGCTTCAGGTATCATTCTCCAATTCTATCGTTTGCTCTGTCGAAAATGGGTCTGAATGTGGGACTAAAAATTCGGTGCAAAACTTTTCGGTTGGAAAATGATTTATGATCATGGCTTGATTAAATTTGATCCCTTTTGACACCTTCCTTCATCCAACTGACTCCTACCACTCTCGGATCTTCATTTTAAGTTCCGATACAACTTTTGATTATGTGCACTTTAGTCCTCGAACTTTGGATCTCTTACATTTTGGTCCTTTCATCCAATTTCGCCAACTTTTGCCTATTTCTTTCATTTGGCCTCTTTTAGCACTTGTTTTCTCCACTTCATCCATCCTTCAACATAGCATGAAAACCACATGTTAGCACCTCTAAAATACTCTCCAAGATAGCAAAATAATGAAATTAATGGCATAATATAATGACTGTAAATCACTCATCAAACACCCCTAAACTTAACCTTTTGCTTGTCCTCAGAATCACGGGAAGCTTCAATGCCTAAGAAATAATGTAACGGGTCAAGATTCTTGAGAGCAAAGTGAGAATTCAAATCACACGTGAGTTTGAAAATAAGTTTAGTATTGTTCCCGGTGAGAAGAATATCACCAACGTAAACCAAGAGAAGAAGCACTGTACGACCTTGACGAAAAATAAATAAAGAATTATCTGACTTGGCATTGTGAAATCCCCATCGAAGTAGTGTTTGCCTTAACTGATCAAACCAAGTACGAGGGGCTTGCTTAAGCCCATAAAGAGACTTGTGGAGTTTGCAAATGAAATTTGGTTGCTTAGGATCAACATAGCCCTCTGGTTGATACATATAAACATCCTCCTGTAATCTGCCATTTAAGAATGCATTATTGACATCAAGTTGTTGAATGGGCCAGTTGAAAGTGACTGCAAGAGATAATATAACTCAAATTGTGGAAGCCTTGACAACAGGACTAAAGGTCTCTGTGTAATCGATGCCTGGAGTTTGATGGAAACCCTTTGCAACTAATTGGGCTTTATGCCGAAAAACGGAGCCATCAGGATTAAGCTTAAGCTTAAAGACCCATTTGTTACCAAGAATGTTGCAAGAAGAATTATAAGGCACCAATGACCAAGTGTGATTTCGTTGGAGAGCCTGAAATTCTTGATCCACAGCCCGCTTTCATGCAGGGACCTACAAGCCAACCTTAACCGAAGAAGGTTCAAGTAAAGGAGAAGAATCTAGAACATCTGAGCTAATAACCTCACCTGAAAAGATCTTAGGCTTGAAAATCACATCTTTGCTTCTGGTAGTCATTGAATGGGTAGGGATGGGTGGTTGAGGCTTGCGGTGTTGTATGGGAGGTGGAGAAGATGAAGCTAATGGGTTGTGAGACATAGGTGGGCTATCGTGTGGTTCAGGGTTAGAGGTATTTAAAGGTGACAATGATGGATTGGTTAGATGAGTATCGCCGATCGATGTAATTATAGGTGAAAGGTCTTCAAGTGCTGGATTTTCACAAGGAATGGTTGTAGGATGGTGTTGTTGTATTTCATAGTGTGAGCGAAGAGACTTGGCTTGCACATTCGGACCTATTGCAGGAGAATTTGGAGATGATCCTTTATCATGTTGAAGAGAAGGATAACTCGAGGACGACATGATGGGAGAAGGAAGACTAACTTATGACATTATCATATTATGAGGAATAGACTCAGATAAAGCAGTAGTAAAAAATCCTGATTGAAAAGGGAATTTTGACTCATTGAATACAACATGACGCAAAATATAAACTCGGCCACTAGAAGCAAGACACCGATAACCTTTGTGTGAATCACTATACCCAAGAAACACACATTTATTAGTATGAAATTGAAATTTTTGATTTTGATATGGACGAAGATAAAGATAACATGCACATCCAAATACTTTTAGAGACGAATAGTTTGGTTTAGAATGATTGAGTTGTTCCCATAGAAATTGATTTTGAAGAACCTTAGTTGGTATATGATTTTTGAGGTAAACAACTGTTTGGAAGGCTTCCCACCAAAACTTTAAAGACAATGAAGATTGAGCAAGCAAAGTGAGACCAATTTCTACAAAATGACGATGCTTACACTCAGCTACCCCATTTTGTTCATGTATGTGTGGGCATGGGTGTTGAAAACCAACTCCAACTTGTTCCAGAAAGTCTGTAAAAGAGCGATATTAACCCCCAGTCACTTTGAATTGTTTTAATGCGCAAATCAAATTTATTTTCAACAAGAGCTTTGAATTGGATAAAAGTGTTAAAAGCTTCAAATTTAGTGCGAAGATGATATATCGAAGTATACCGAGTAAAGTCATCAACAAAATGTATATAATAAAGCAATTGGGGTTGGCCCCCACAAATCCGTGTGAATTAGTTCCAACGGTTTACTAGTTTTAATTGTTGATGAATAAAAGGGCAGAGCATGGTGTTTTCCAAGTTGACAAGCATGACAAAAATTTATTTCATTAGTTTTCAAATCTTTATTGCATAAATGAAGAATACTGGAAAGAACTTGACGCGATGGATGGCCTAATCTCTTATGCCATAAATCACAATTTTCACTAGAACAAACATTGAAAACTTCAGGGGAGGGAATTAAACTATGACCAGAAAATTGACTTGACAAAGATGAACTAAATGAACTTGCTGAAGATGGTAGATCCAACTGATAAAGGCCATTCCTAAGTTTCCCTTGAAGTAGAAACTTCTGCAAAACCTTGTCCTTCACAACACAAAAATCAAAATGAAACTCAACAATCAAATTATTATCTGCAGTTAATTTGGAAATGCTCAACAAATTTTTTGCAATCTTTGGTACATGCAAAATATTAGTGAGATGTATAGTGGAGGCATTGGTATTAATTTTAGAATGACCAACATGTGCGATATTCAACTTACTACCATTACCAACGATGAGTTTTTCCTTACCATAATAATCAGACTTCATGGAGAGATTATTAACATCAGATGTAATATGATTTGTTGCACCGCTATCGGCATACCAAGCCAGATCCCCGACAACATTTGGCGTCGCAATAGAAGTTGAGGTAGTATTGGCAATATTGGCACTTGCTTGGTTATTTGGTTGATTAGCTTGATTATTGAAATTAAAATCAAACCTACAGTAGCAAGTAGTAAGCAGATGACCCACTTTTCCACATAATTGACATATAGGTCGAGAGTTATTATTGAAGCGGCCACCTCTACCACGGCCTCTGTTTCGAAAACCTCCTGGATTTGGTGGTCGATTTCCTCTGCTCTGACTGTGCTCAGAATAATGGTTGGAGGTTATTGCTGTTGAACCTTTATTGAAGCGATTTCCCTGTTTGTTCATTGTGACAATATTAGACGACAAGTGAGTGATGTTGTTCACAGCATTTAATTGTTCAATTCGATTTTCCTGAGTGAAAAGTATCGACTCAACATCAGACCAAGTGATGGTAGCCTTCTGGTGAGTAATAAGAGAGACGACACTATCATAATCACGTTCAAGACCAGCAAGAACAATTGTTATGAAGTCAGATAACGGAAGGGGCTGGCCAGCTACGCCCATTTGATCGGAGAAATTCTTCATCTTAGTGAGATATTCATCAATTGACATAGAGCCTTTGATGGTCCGTTGCAGTTGTTGCCGGTAGTTGAGAGCATTTGCCATTGACTGATTGGCATAAACAGTCTCCAACTTATTCCACACCTCATGGGAGGTCGACAATCCGACGACCTTTTTTAAAACTGATTCACTCATCGAACCAAGGAGCCATCCAAGTAATAATTGATCTGTAGTAACCCAATCCTCATATTCTGGGTTAGGATTAGTCACTGGAATCGTTGCTGCCCCATTCTCAGTTGTAGGTGCAGTCCTATTTTCAATTGTTAGAAAGGCAGGTGAACACGGTTTCTTGCCAAGAAGATAACCATCTAGCTTATGGCCTCTAATGACGGGAAGAACCATTGATTTCCAGAGATGATAATTGTTGCGATCCAGCTTGATCACAAAAGCATGGTTGAGTGTTCCACCAAATGGTGATGGGATTTTTGGGCACTGAACTGGAAGAGTTTCAGAAGCTGAGGAGGACATTATTTGGTCTTGCAGACGAGAAATGACGTTTGCCTTTAGTGGCTCTAATACCAACTTAAGAATAAAAGAAATATATTGAATAATCCTCAGCTCAATGAATGAGAGAGTTCCTGGCTACTGCTGTATATATATACATATATAAATTCCCTATCTTTCCCTATTTTTCTTTTTCTCAAATTCTCACGTATCCTCTCCTAATTTTAAAATCTTCATTCTCCAATGGTGCAAAATTAGATTGGATCGTTCAAACCCAATTGCGTACATGTTGCTGAACCAAATATTTCAGCACGATATCTCACTTGAAACAACAAAAATTAAAGTTGCAATGTCTTTATTATTATTTTTTTTTAATATGATCTTTCATTGATTGACATTTATTGCAATGTGCGAATGATTAGCCTTACCTTGAGGAATGCTGATCTCTATGAAATAAGTTGTCTAGGAGAATACTAGGCCTAGGCTGTCAATTTGTTCTTGCTTTACTTTTCTTTTTTTGAGTTATGCTATAATTTTTTTAATGGCGAAAAACGCAACTTATGACATATTTGTGATCATTAGCAAAATTACACACATTTTAATGGTCCAAACAGTATACCTTTTTAAAAATCAATCCTGTCTTTTTTTACATGTGTTCATTTTGAATTCGTATCATAAACTTCAAAATGATGAAAAATAGGAAAAATGACATGAAGACCCGATTTTGTCTGAGCCTCTTAGGAGTTTGGTTTACGAGTCAAAATGCGCAATAAAAAGTGGCACTTAACTTGATTGATTGATCCATTTATACTTCGACTTGAAACTTGCTATGTGCCTAGGGTGTTCATTTCTTTTTGAACATCTTGATTTAACCCAATTCGATCCATTTGGCACTTTTCGTTTGCCTAAATACCCCTTATTTTATTCTCCTCACCTCTCATCTTTGAAAATGAATAGAATTATTGTTGAGAACAACCATAAGGAGAATTTTTAATTCTTCTTATTCCCCC
>NC_036253.1:9947831-10024481 GCF_002742605.1 Olea europaea var. sylvestris | reverse complement strand
CGCCCTTTTATTTTTATTTTTTTGAAAAAGAAACTTGCCATCAATCTTTACAAAGAAGAGGCTCGAAAGAATATAATATTGGGATTTTAAAAAAAATCAATTTTGACTATATAAAGTTGACTTTGAGCGAGTCAAATCAATTTTAAACGAGTCAGATTAATCTTGATCTAATCGAGTATATTTGATGCTCTCCGTTTAAAAAAAGAAAAGAAAAGAAAAGAAAAATGAAAAAAAGAACTACTACAACAAAATATTACCAACAAGGTATTTTAAGTCCTGTTTGATGGCCATTATTAAAAAAAAAATGTTTTGAAAAGTAATTTTTATGAGAATATGGTTAAAAAGTATGAAAAAAATATGAGTTTACATGCAAAAAATTTTATTGTGTAAATGTATTATTGAAAATGAGTATGTAGAAATAAATTTCAAATAATGATTGCTAGAAGGGGCTAAATTAAAAATACTCTTTACTAGTGGTTTTTATTTATTTTACAAGGCCATTTTGAAAAATGACTAATTAAAGCTCGAAAACGACCCTGAATCCTCTGCACGCCCCCGAGTTAATTGTTTCAATGGTCACTGAATTTAGATCCATGTCTTTGATTGGTCATTGAAATTTAAAATGTCGAGTTTTGATCTCTAAACTTAAGTTCACGTCTTCGATTGCTCACTAAAATTTAAAATGTCGAATTTTTGCCACTGAAATTTGAAAAATAGTGTACGTTATTCACTAGCATAATTGTTGAACTTTAAAACATATCGAGTTTACAGTGAGTAATGTACGATAATTTTCAAAGTTTAGTAACTAAAATTCGATATTTTAAATTTCAGTAAGTAATCGAAGACGTGGACTTAAATTTAACGACCAAAATTCGAAATTTTAAAATTTAATGACCAATTAAAAATATGAACCTAATTTCATTAACCATTGTAACAATTAACTCCACGCCCCAGTTAACTTGACGCAATACCCTTCACCACGTCTTCGGATAGAAACCCTCCCTTCCATGTCAGCTTCCGCGTGGTACTTTTTAAATTAGCCAAGTCAAAATGCCATTTTTTCACTTTGATCAAAAAAATTTGCCAATCTTCAAAATGACCATTTGTTGAGTAAAAGACAAAAATATCCTTAAGTAATTTATACAATTACAAAGATAGAATTTTGTTTAAAAAGACAAAAATACCTTTAAATTACAAATTAAAAAACCTAACACTTTTCACTTTATATTTAATTATTTATTTAAAACACTTACTCAAATAAAAAAATTAATATTTAATTTAATTCTTGTTTAAATATTTAATTAATTAATTATCTTAATCGATTATGTATATTATTTATTTAATATTTAATTAATCTATTTAATTATTTATTTAATCACTTATTTAAATAAAAAAATTAATGTTTAATTTGATTTCATATTTAAATATTTCATTAACTAATTATCTTAATTGATATATGTATATTTAATTATATCTTTTAAACACTTACTCAAATAAAAAAAAATATTTAATTTGGTTTCTCTTTTAAATATTTCATTAATTAATTATCTTAATTGGTCCTTATTTAATTATTTATTTTAAACACTTACTCAAATTAAAAAATTAATATTTATTTTAATTCTTATTTAAATATTTCATTAATTAATTATCTTAATTGGTCCTTATTTAATTATTTATTTAATCACTTATTTAAATAAAAAATTAATATTTAATTTAGTTTCTCGTTTAAATATTTCTTTATTAATTACCTTAATTGGTTATGTATATTGCTCATTTAATATTTAATTACTTTATTTTAGTTATTTATTTAAATAAAAAATTAATATTTAATTTAGTTTCTCGTTTAAATATTTCTTTATTAATTACCTTAATTGGTTATGTATATTGCTCATTTAATATTTAATTACTTTATTTTAGTTATTTATTTAAATAAAAAATTAATATTTAATTTAGTTTCTCGTTTAAATATTTCTTTATTAATTACCTTAATTGGTTATGTATATTGCTCATTTAATATTTAATTACTTTATTTTAGTTATTTATTTAAATAAAAAATTAATATTTAATTTAGTTTCTCGTTTAAATATTTCTTTATTAATTACCTTAATTGGTTATGTATATTGCTCATTTAATATTTAATTACTTTATTTTAGTTATTTATTTAAATAAAAAATTAATATTTATTTTAATTCTTATTTAAATATTTCATTAATTAATTATCTTAATTAATTATGTATATTCTTTATTTAATATTTAATTAGAACATAAATCACATGGTGTATGAGAATATTTAACAGAGATGGAAGTTGAACTTTAGGCACGGTCAGATTTACAATCCATCAAACATTATTCAATAATGCCAATACTATATTTTCTCTACAAAATGAAGTCGAGTGAGAAGTTCCCGATTATGATATATTACTCTCTATCCAATGAATGTGTAATATCTATTTAAATCCTATGTACTCTCTATTTATAGTGTGTTATTGATTTCCTCAATTTTCTTTATTTATAGTGTGTTATATATGTAATTAAGAGTAATTAGTTATTTATTATATAATTACATAAACACTAAAGTATTACAAACGTTTTAAAAAAAAATGCTTACTTTTGAAATTATTACAATTACGGATCACAGTGTATATAAAAGAACGCTTGCATTTTAATGTGTATTTAGTTTATTAGCTCTACACCACGTTCAATGCTAAAAATTTAATGTACTTCAATTGGGGTTGTCAATGGATTGAATTTTGAACCGAATTCGATGAAATTAATGGGAAATGAATTTAGGGTCTCAATCTGATAACCCAATCGAGATTCGAATTCGATAATTCATTAACTAAATGAATCAATAGATTGAATTTTGATTCGAATTCGATCTAAATCCAATGAAATTAATGGAAAATGGATTTAGGGCCTTAATCCGATAATCCAATCGAGATTCAAACTCGATAAACCGTTAACTAAATGAATCAAATATGGATATAGGTCATTCCTATCTGATAAATAAATAAAATCTTTATTTTTCTAATTTTTTCAATTTCGGATCGGATACCCGATAACATAGTAAATCGGATATAGATTTAACATTCAAATATCCGTCGAATTATTGGATCGAATCAGATAGGATAATTATTATTAACGAATCGGATTGAATTTGAGCAAATCTGATCCATTTACAGCCCTAACTTAAATGCGAAAATTTCACAATCGCCCTAGTCGATTTCACAAAAGAGGTTGGGCAACGTACCGTCAACAGATGTTCTCTTCTTTACCTCGATCGTGTATGGAGAAACAATGTGTTGTGACAGCAATCTAATCTTCTTGCTAACAATTTGCTCTGGCACGTCAATAATATATTTCGTACAAAGTGCCATCCAAACTCGCGACATTATCTGTCAAGTTGGGGGTCCTTTTTGACATAGTTATGTATATTATTTATTTAATATTTAATTACGTTGTCTAATTATTTATTTAATCACTTAATTAAATTAAAAAGTAATATTTAATTTAATTTCTTATTTAGATATTTCATTTATAAATTATCTTAATTAGTTGTGTGTAGTATGTATTTAATATTTCATTACCTTATTTAAATAAATTTCACAATCTATACAATTATTTCATAAAAAAAAAAAATTCAATTATTACAATTATTTCATCCCCACCACCGACACCTTTTCCATCTCCACTGACATCTATAATGATTCTAATAAAACAACTGTGTACATCCCCACCCCTCCACCGTCACCCTCCCTGTCATCATCTCCACTACTCTCTATCACTATCTGGGACCCCTATCACCTACGTACTGATACCTCAGTGAGCAATTCAAGCTGACATATTAACATTTCACTGAGTTAATGACCATGCATCGAGATTTCCAAATGACGTACAACATAAATCACAAAATGAATAATATGTATTTCAAGATCGTCGAGGAGAGCTGATAACTGTCAGCTTTGTCCTTGGATAGTTGTTGAATGTGTCAATGTCATCAACAACCTCCAAATGAAAGACGTCGATCAACGTTTTCTTGTGATGATACCTCGGTATGCTCTCCAGTATAAACACCATCCCCAACTTCAACTTGTAAAACATATCATCGTATTTCTTGAATGCATCTCCTAAATGTACCAGAGTTACCGTCATAAGTAAGATCGGTGTAACAGGTCTGCGTGCTCCTCATCCAACAAATATAGAACTAATGCGAAGTTGGCAAAGTTATAGTTCGACGCAACTTTGTCAGCAATCTGTCTCATGGCGGTGTTCAAATGGTAATCCATCTTGTAAAATTTAAAATATTTATATTTCTTTGTTATTTATGTCAATTAATTATTTTTATTGCTTAATTAACATTTAAGTTACTTGTTTATTGAATTTATTTCAATTAGTTATTTATTATCATTTAAATAATCATTTAATTATTATTTAAATGTTCACCGAGTTAATGACCATGCATCGAAATTTCGAAATGACGTACAACATAAATCACAAATGAATAATACGTACCTCAAGATCGTTGAGGAGAGCTGATAATTGTCAGCTTTGTCCTCATGGATAGTTGTTGAATGTATCAATGTCATCAATAATTTCCAAATGAAAGACGTCGATCGACATCTTATTGTGATGACACCTCAGTATGCTCTCTAGTATAAATATCCCCAATTTCAACTTGTCAAACATATCGTCGCATTTATTGAATGCATCTCCTAACCGTGCCAAAGTTATCGTCATAAGCAGGATCGGTGTAACAGGTCTGCGCGCTCCTCATCCAATAAATCTAGAACTAATGCGAAACTGACAAAATTATAGTTCGACGTAACTTTGTCGGGAATCTATCTTATAGCGACGGCCAATTGGTAATTCATCTTGTAAAACTTAAAATATTTGGACCTTGTATAAGAGACAATAGATAGAGCATAATATTTGAAAATTAAATAGTTTATTTACTTATTTAAATTGTGTATTAAATATTTAATTGTTAACTATTTATTTAAATTGTTTATTGAATATTTATTTGTTAATTATATATTTAAATTGTTCATTTAAATTATTTATTCAATATTTAAATGTGTATTTAAATTATTTATTTTAATTTTTAATTGAATGTTTAATTGTTTATTTTGAATGTTAATTATTTATTTCAATTGTTTATTTAATATTTAATTACTTATTTTTATTATTTATATTTATGGTTCATTTAAATTATTTATTTAATACTTAAATATTAATTATTTTTTATTTAATACTTAAATGTTAATTATTTATTTCAATTGTTTATTTAAATTTTTTATTTAATATTTAATTACTTATTTAAATTACTTCTTTTTATATTTATTGTTCATTTAAAATATTTAACTAATATTTAAATTCTAATTATTTATTTCAATTGTTTATTTAATATTTAATTACATATTTAAACTAGTTTTAATTATTTATATTTATTTGTTATTTATGTTAATTAATTATTTTTATTGCTTAATTAACATTTAAGTTACTTGTTTATTGAATTTATTTCAATTAGTTATTTATTATTTCAATTCATTATTTTAATTATTTTATTAATAGTTATTTAATTTATTTCAATTAGTTATTCATTTTTTATTTTAATAAACAATATACATAAATAATTAACATAATTCGTGAAATATTTAAATAAACAAATAAAGTATAAAATGAATAATTATATATTAAACAAATAATATACATAAACAATTGAAGTATTATTTGATTCATTAAATTACTTATTAAATATTTATTTAAATATCTCATTAATTACTTTAATTGGTTATGTATATTGTTTGTTTAATATTTAATTACTTATTTTAATAGTTTATTTCATATTTATTTACTTCATTTAATTATTTATATTAATTTCTCATTTATTATAATTGTTTATTGAATATTCAACTGTTTATTATATTTATTTCATTATTTTTATTTTAAATAAAATGAAATAAAAAATAATTAATTATTTTACTTAAATAAACAATTTACATAATTCATGAAATATTTATAAACAATTAAATTCAATATTAAAAAATAAAAAAATGATTAAATATTTATTTAAATTCTTTATTGATATTTATTTAAATGCTTTGCAAATAATTAATTTGATCGATATTTTAATTTTCTAATTTAATTGCTTATTTTTATTATTTTACGAATGTTTAAATATTTATTTAAATTCTTTATGTATATTACTTATTTAATATTTAATTATTTCGTTTAATTTTTTTACTAACACTTATTTTCATCATTTATTTTAATATTTTCATTGCTTATTTTAATTATTTTAATAACACTTTATTTAATTATTTATTTTTAATTAATGTTTAAATACTTTTTTTAATTCTTTATGCATATTGCTTATTTAATATTTAAAAATTTATTTTAATTGCTTTACAGAAATTTAATTTGATTAATATTTTAATTTTCTAATTTAATTGCTTATTTATTATTTTACGGATGTTTAAATATTTATTTAAGTTTTTTATGTATATTACTTATTTAATATTTAATTATTTCTTTTAATTTTTTTTACTATTACTTAACATAAAATAAGTAATTAAAACTAGATTGCCAAATAATAAATATTTAGATAAATAATAAAACATTTATATTAAGCATTTTAAAGAAATAATTTTAAATACATAATATACATTAAAATTAAACAATTCAAATAATAATTAAATATTAGACAACAAAATATAAGCAATTAAAATAAATAGTTAATTTCAAAAATTAAAGGAAATAGATAAACAAGTAATTTAAAAAAAATATATTATGGGCCTAGATAAGGGTCAGGCGACCCAATCAACTGGGCGCACAAACGACCCAGTTGACTGGGTCGTCTGGACACAGTTGAGTGGCCCAGTCAACTGGGTGCTCAGACGGCCCAAACAGCCCAGTTAACTGGGTCATATGGGTGAGTCTGGGTCGTCTGAGCATGCCTAAACGGTCCAGTCAACTGGGTTAAGCAGCTCCTTTGTGGAGATCGTCGGAAAACTTTATTTTCGACGATCTCTACTCCATTTTCCTCCTCCCAAGCTATTATTCTTATCCAAAAAATCATGTATTTTTCCAAAAATCAACACATGTATACAAAATCATGTTTTTTTTTCCAAAAATCAACATAAAAACATTAAATATGGGTCGTCTATTTTCCCTTTTTTATCAGTGCAATAATAATTTTTCTCTTTCCTTACTATCTTCTCTTTCTTCTTTAAATAGTAAGGGTAAATTTGAATTTCTCTTTATTTTTAATATTTTAAACATTTTTACTTTTTTTTCTTAATTGGTCAAAGGCTTTTTGAAAAATGGTCGGATCAACAGGCTACTAGATACTATTTCCTCCAGCTTCCGCCCATTCTTGCTCCCCCTCCTCATTTTCTATCCAATATTAATTATTTTTTCTTCACAATCCTTTTTTTAATACCTAACCACATTTTGCTAAATATTCCTCTGATTTTTTTTCAGCCAAAAATCTCTCGTCGATGTCACTTAAGCTGTTCCATGAGAATCTCGTCTCTGGCAGGTGAATTCTGTTCTCACTTTCTCTGCTCCCCGTGTGGATACGCACAATTTGAGATTATTTTTAGTTTCCTTTTTTACCGTCTTGATAATTTAGTATTGATTTTCTTTCTTTCTTTCTCTTTTCTTTGTTCATAAACATAAATAATGTGAAAATTTACTGTTAATCAAGTTTTAGATGTTTCTGCTTAGAAATGGTAATGCAATTAATCTATAAAAACAATCCAGCTTACTTCTTATATATTTTCTCATTCTTTTTTACGTGGATGAAATTTGATGTCGCTTGTGTTTATTCTAGTTTGAGAAATTGTTGGCAAATAATTGATCACAAATTCTGATCTATTACTTTTCGTGTAGATTTTAAACTGAAGAGCGAGCTTATCGGCACAATTAAATGATATATTTAAAAAACATTTGAATTAGCAGTAGTTGGTAATATTATATCCAAGGCAATAGAGAAAGATGCTTAAAAAATTTCAGCAGTTTCTCAGTGGGGAGGGAAATCACACAAGAAGAAAAATGGAGATGGAAGTATGATAGTCATGATCGGTATTAGGAACTTGGTTTGGAAGTTGATGCTTGATTCCCTAAATAGAATGCACAATGCAGTGGAAATTTTTGTGCCTAATTGTTTCCCTAGCAATCAAATGCCTGTTTTTGTACCTATCTCAAACTTACTACAAGGAGTGGTTTCATAGCACTCATTTTCAAGTCATCTTGTAAATAGAAAAGGAAAAAATATAAGAGAAAAATAAGAATGGCGAGTCGTGCCACATGGGTTTGATAATGGTTAAGATGGAACTAGGCAAGCTAACTTGCTATTAAACCTATCCTACACGTGGTTCAGTCTCCAATTCGAAAGATAAACATGTAATCCTTTTCCATTTTGACTATACACACAAGAAAATTTTATGATACTTATTCGGAAACAAATTCCCAAGCACATTCAAAAACTGTAGAAACTTTTTTTTATTTCTATTAGTGGTAAATACCTTGTAAACAAAGCAATTCCTTGTGATGCATGATAATCTGATGAACCTTAAACCAAAAGCCCAAATATGCCGGAGCAGATGTCAGCTATGTGAAGAAGCATAATGAGGAGTTTGACACTGAAATTTTGTTTGTAAATTAAACCTATATAGAACATCATAGAATTCTAAGAAAAATTGTTTGGATATCTGGTGAAGACAACATGGTAATAGACAAATCTGACATAAGAATCTAGTGGAACTCAGTGTAGCATATTAGTCATTGGTTCCGATCTGAGCTACCAATTAATTTTACTAGTTTGTGGATTGGTGACCCTGAGATTTAAGATTCGACAGATGTGATTCATTCTTTTTCTTTTGCATAGAAATGATAAACCTGGTTCCTTCTCATGAGAGAAGGGGTACACCACATCCTCCTGTTTTCTTCTTCTGTAGTTGTGGTTTAGTTTTTGCCTCTTTGGTACTTATTCCATGCATTGGAGACTTGTGCCCTCTTCCAAAAGGTGGGACACAGATTAACTGTCGTATTAGTGTCAAATATGGGTATTGCAACCCAATTGTCATATTGACCCGGTCCAAAGTAATATGATAGTACAATTACCTTTTCCCTTTATAACAGAATCAAAAGAGTCAGACCAGTTAGTTCCTTATCCAAGAAAATAATGCTTCAAGACATATTTTAATCTGCTGGCTGTTGAGAAAGTCTGTCAATTTCGATACTATTAAATAATAGTATGTAGCGATGGATGTTTAATTCAGGAATTATTAAGCATTGCTTCTTGTTTATGGGCATTTGAGTGGGTGGGTACATACTGCTGATAGAGGTTTCCTTATCAAGCACTTTTTGGTTCATTCTGTGCGTTGTAGCTCTTTTCATATCTCAACCATTATCTGCCCTTCCCTGTTTAATCTCATAGACATTAAATGTGGATATAGGAGGCCTTAAGTGTCATATATTTTTGCCTTTGCAGACAATATTCCTCCAATTCTCAAAATACCCAGTGCTGTTTGACAAATGGCGGATTCTTTAAGTGTTGTGACATTTACCCCTTCTTTCTTGTTAAATGCATTTGATGAGTGTTGACTTCCCTTCATTTTGAGCGCTGATAACCCAAAAATTTCCTCTAATACCCTTCATGAATGCAAACAAGTTCTCTGCATCTGCCTCCAGGGCACATCTCCAAGTGGTAAAAGGGGAGGGTGGAGAAATCCAGTTTTGTTTGAGGCTGCTGCGTCAAGGATTCGAATCCTGAAATATGGATTTGGCTCTTGAGTAAGTGCAAGTGTACAAGCAGCCTTCCACCCTGTACCTTTAGAGGCATAACCTGCGATTTACCTCCCTCACGATGCTCCAGGGCAGGGGTGGTGGGGGACCCTTAAGGTTAGGGTTTAACCTTTTTTTAAGTTCTCTGCATCTAAATCCTTACAAGCACTAACCATATAAATCTCACCTCTCTTAGGTTCTCCATTTCTTTGTACGGTTACTAACCCATCTATATAACCTTGTAGGCGAAATCAAAGAAGGAAGAAGATCAACCTTTGTACATTTTAGTAAGGTTTAAGCCATCTTTCCTTCTTTCCAGCACTTTACAAGAACTTCGTTGCATGTTTTCAAAATGAACCAGCAAAATCATCACAATCAACCTCCATAACCACTAATGTAGCATCTGCATTCCCCGTGGGCATCATCAACCTCATAATAATCAAGCGATCAAAATCAAAACTGGTATCAAATTTATAGTAGCCTGATTTTTCAACTGGCCATGATTTCTCAAAGAATGACACTGTGCACAAACCATCAACTCTTCGTTCGAGCCTCCTAGTTATTTTTTTCCTTCTGTCCTAAACACCCTCTTCTTTTTGCTTTCTGAAATGTCTCCTCTGTAATGTTACCGAACCCAACTCCAGCTGGATCAAAACCATCCAACTCCTTCAACTAATCATTATCTTCATCTTCCACCTCATATTCCCATTCTTCTAATACCAACTAATCCCATCATTTTTATTTTCTCTCAATTTCTTCCTCAATATTATCCGTAAACTCATTATCATCTTATTCAAACTTAATAAATTTATTATTGAATAAGTCCTTTGTATACTCCATCGTCCCCCAAATTTGTTACTACCATTTTTTTCTTCTTGTAATACCTAGGGAGATTTGGATCTTCATCTTGCATGAACAATGCACAAACAGGGCATATACGCTCCTCATCTCTTCTGTCATTGAAAATCAAACTTTTATCATTTTTTTTTTTTTTTTTTTTTTTTTTTTTTTTTTGAAACCCTTCCATTCTTTTTCGCACATTTCTAAACAGTTGCTTCACTACCTTTTACACATAAGGCAATGCACTCTTTCTTACATTTAGCCCTGCAGATGAGTAATTTGACAAGTGAGTTTTACGCGAGGTGCAAGAAAATGATAGAAATTAGGGAGAAGAAGAAGATTTACTGTACCAAGCTGAAAGCTAGATAAAGGGTTTGCTTCAATATTTCTGAGAATATTTACCGTACCAAGCTGAAAGCTAGATAAAGGGTTTGCTTCAATATTTCTGTCTAACAAAAAATATAATTTCATTGCGACAATTGTTGTTCATAGAGAGGCTGTTGACAACTTTAGCCAAAAAATCTTTGGAAAATTGTAAAACTAACTTTTACATTTTTTTGATCGTGGATAAAATAAAAAGTACTTTTATTGTAAATAAATTATGAAATTGTAAATAAATAAATAAATTCTACTCTAAATAAATATTTCAACTTAGATTATATTCCCACGATCCAATAACCTACACACTGTCAATAAAATCAGGCAAGCTAATGAAATAACGAATAAAGATTGAATTTAGATAAATGAACTACGCTCTTGTAGGTTTTAAAACATACATAAAAAAAAAAAAAACCAGAAAAGGATATGGAAACAAACTCCAAAAACACAACGAACAAACTCCAAAATAGTTGACAACAATAAAGAACAGGATAACTAGACACACCTTTAAAATCCACATAGAGAGAGATATTTGAATATTGAATATTAATGGTAGCAATTGATGCCTCTTAGGAAAATTCTAAGTCTACCGAAAATTGTTTACAGAATTTATACAGGGAGGTCTTCCTGTGATTGACTGTCTCTCCTTTCTATAAAAAAGGGGTAAATTAGATCGAATTTCTCAACCTTCCAGTTAAATTATGCCATCGTCTCCTTTCAAAAGTTTTGCTCAGTTTATCTTTTCTGCTCCACTTTCATAACACATAAGTACTGTTGCTTAGTTATAAACTAGCAATGTTGTTTTTATTAAAGATTATAATCTTTACTCCTTAATTTTATTTGCATTTCTTTGGTCATTTTTTTTAATAACGTATACTTTTTAAAGTAGTTCCTATTGATTGTCTGGACCTGATAAGTGTCCTTTTTTGATTTTTTAGTTAAGCCACTCTAGATGGCATGCTTTATCAATAGCAAAATAAATGAAGTACAACTTAAGATGGAGCTTTGCCTGACATCTTAACTAATTAAAACAAGGGTTCACGATGGTCATACTTCTTATCATGTATAAAATCGTAGTGGTTCACCTTTCATATTCTGTGCTAGATGGTGAATGTGTGAAATTATGGCCATATTGAAAATTCGAAATATCCATTTGCATCATCTACTTCACCATTGACATAACCAAAGACATCTCCATCATGATTACTAATATTCCACCATTACTTCCAGTTTTAGGGTTTCTTTTGATATATCTATGGAAAGAGAATGCGACAAACACAAGCACCTGATGCTACTGCATTCTGTGGTTGGTGCTGTGATGTTGTTTGCTAAATAATTTATTATGTATAAATGAAAATTGTTCTATAGAAAAAATTAGACGACGCCACAGTAGGATTAAGAAAAATCCCAATGTGAATTCTTGAAAAATCGGTTTAGATTTTTGTTAAGCTTCTATATTGTGTTTTATAGGATTTAGCCATTTCTTTGAGTCTCTTGGTTTTCCTTCAATAGGATTAAGAAGAATCCCGATTTGAATTCTTGAAAAATCGGTGTAGATTTATGTAAAACTTCCATATTGTGTTCTACAGGATTTGGCCATTTCTTTGAGTCTCTTGATTTTTGCAAGCCATCGGAAGACTAGAATATATGCTATAAAAGGATTTGCAATGATTATTTTGTGTACGGAGTGTTACAATCATTCACTTTTTCTCTACTAAACAATAAAAGCATGTGGCTGGCTTGGGTAATACAAGACAGTTTACAAAGAAAAAAAGATTAAATTTTGAACAAATATACTGTCCAATACTATGTACCAAATGTGTACTAAGAAGACATTATTTTGAAAGTAGGTTGATTCTTAGAAGATGGATAAAGGAAATAGAAGTTGAAAGGAAATAGGTTCGTTGCTTAACATTGTTTGAACACCCTCTTATGGACTCACTTGATCACAAATCGGAAGAATTAGAAATGTGCAAGTTTATCCGCTTCATTTGGAATGATATAATTTAGTCTCTCTGTATGCTAAATAAGGGGAATTTCATCCTAGCGTATTCATAGCAAGCATGGAATTGAGGATATAGCTCATGAGAATTTAACACAGTTAACGCACTAACATTTACTTCAAAATAACACAGTTTGTGCATTGCACGGGTAGAGAGTAGTATACATACAAAAATGGGACTACAATTTGTTTGACCTTCTAGCCTCCATTAACTTATTGATAATTTTTCCTTGGTATAACATTTGAATATAAGACAAAATGATTCTAAATTATATTCTCATTTTTTATTTTTACTTTACAATATATTTTTATCACAGTTTTTATATTTTATTCATCACACTAATATATCACAACTTTTGTTTAGTGACATACATATATGAAGATAAAATTCGGGAGAGAACTTTTATTTTCCTCACAAATAATGTATAGTAAATTGGTCTTTTTATAGTACAAGGAGAATACATGGAAAAAGAAAAAATAAATCTCCTACAATTCTTAGGGGTGGACAAAATGTCCAGACCAAACGAAACCAAATCAGAACCAGTTTGGTTGTACGAAAAAAATTAATGGTTTTGATTTTTCGAGCTGAGAACCATTTGGTTCCGGTTCTAATGCTAGAACCAAGAACCAAACATAATTTATAATTTTATTTTTTTGTATGAATCTAATTTTATATTAATGGAAGTTAGTCTAATAGCCATTATTTTTTACAGCCAACTTAACGTGTTTAGCTCATTAATTTTTTTCTCTAATAGCTATAGCCATCGTCTCACTCTGGTTATCGACGCCACCTTCCAATTCCAATTCCAATTTGTCTCTCAACATTCATCGTCTCACTCTGGTTATCGACGCCACCTTCCAATTCATCATTGTATTTGTCTCTGAGGACACTTTGAATTCTGAGGTAGTGAGGTTTGTTTGTTTATAAATACATATAATTTCTAAACGAAAGCTGACCCTTTTGTTGAAATTTCTTCATTTTTTGAATTTCTCAAAACTCACCTTCACAGTGCCTCGGTAGAGGAAGATAGGCAGTACCACCACTACTTTTCCAATTTGCACACAGACATCAACATCCCACACCAATTTTCATTTAGGCAGTGCCACTTTTCCCTATTTGTGCACGGACATCATCCCACATTTGGACAAAGGATGAAATTGAACTCGATATTATTAACTTTAATCGAGCTACAGTGTCCACAAGGATGATCGCAGGGTTGACACAACACACGCGTGGGAGTCAAGATTATTTTAGTCATGGGGAGATCCACGCCTCGACTATGAGTGCGCGGTCATCCACGCAATAACCAATGCGGGTTGAGTGGTTTAATTCTATTAACTTTTGGCAATGATTTATTCATTTATATTTTATTTGTTAGTTTAGACTTTTATAATCTTGATTATTGATAATTTGAACTTGTTAAAAGTTTGATACTTGTATGTTTTATTTAAGTACATATTACTTACTTATAGATATTGTGCAAGATTGAAAATTTTAAGTAATAGTACTAGTCTACTAGAACCAGACCAAACCAAATTAGAATTGAATGGTTCGATTCGGTTTGGTTTCACTTCTTAAAAAAAACTATTCAGTTCCATTATCAGCAAAACCATTGGTTCATGGTCCAGTTTGGTTCTCTTAGAACCAGAACCAAATGGAACTACGTCCACCGTCAATTCTAATAAATCACAATATACTATCCATGATAACTGGAATAAAATGCAATTTTTACTCAATCAATTAGGGATTTTGACACTCCCCTTCAAGTTGAATTGTAGATGTTAATCATATCCAACTTGAAAATGAAATCATCAAATTTCTGTCTAGGTAGTCCTTTGGTGAAAACATCTACAACCTATGTTTGTGTAAGAACATACATCATGCAAATGGTTCTTTCGTCAACATTTTCCTTAATAAAGTGTCAATCCACGTCTACGTGCTTTGTTTCGGTCATGCTGAACTGGATTAAGGGAAATGTTGATTTCTGCTTTACTATCACAGTAGAGTTTGATGGCCAACTTTACTACGACATTTAATTCTTCCAACAGTGTTTTCAACCACTGTACTTTGCATTGGTCCCAAATCCTTTACCTCAAATTCAGTGGCAAGGCTTCTCTTTAGTCTTTCCATTTCAACTATATTATCACCTGTCAAAATAATATCATAGACATATACTATTAGAGTCATTTTAGTACCATCTTCAAATGGTCGAAGAAACATGGTGTGATCTGACTACCCTTAGCGATATCCCTGACTTTTTAGTACTTTCGCAAACCTATCAAACCATGCTCTTGGCGACTGCTTGAGTCCATAAGGATTTTTTCAGCTTGCATACTTGATTTCTTTCATTTACCTTACAAAATTCTAGTGGTAATATCATGAATACTTCTTCTTCCAATTTCCCATTTAAGAAAACATTTTTAATAGCTAGTTGCTGAAGTGGCCAAACCAAATTTGTAGCTAGTGATAGAAGAATTCGAATTGTATTCAGTTTTACTACTGGTGCAAATATTTCTGTATAGTCAATGCCGTAAGTCTGTGTGTATCCTTTTGCAACCAACTGAGTTTTATACCGTTCTATTGTCCCATCGGCTTTGTCTTTCAAGTTAAAAACCCATTTACATCCAACGGGTATTTTTTCCTTTTGACAGATCCATCACTTTTCAGGTCTCATTTTTTTTCCAAAGCTCGCATTTCTTTCAAAACTGTTTCTCTCTATTTTGAAATTTCCAAGGTTTCCTGAATGGTTCTTGGGATCATTGTACTGTCAAGATGAGTGGTAAAAGCATGAAATCCTGTAGTTAAAGCATTATATGATAAGAATTTTGAAATATGATGTAGAGTACATGACCGTGTTTATTTTTTTGAGAGCAATGGGTAAATCCGTATCCGATATCTCTAAGGTTTTTTGAGGTTCTGGAGCTACGATCTGTTCTGACTCTTTTGATACTTCAGATGTGAGATTTTCCAAGTTATTTGATTTTGGCTTTCTTAAATAAACCAGTATATCCTTATCATTCTGTTTTTCTACATCTCCTCCTGTATTCAAGTTCCCTTCTATCATTAGCATAGTAGATTCAGATGGTAGGACAAGTTCAGGAGATGAGAGACTGAAGTCAAAGAACCAATCTTCATGCAAGGTCTCCTCCCGAAGAGAGTTGTTGGTAAAGTATGGAGTATTTTCAAAAAAAGTAACTTCAAGACTTACGAAGATTTTCTTCGTGGAAGGATCATAGCATTTGTAGCCCTTTCGTGTAGGAGAGTATCTAATCAAAACACATTTAACAGCTCGGGGATCTGGTTTACTTCGGCGATGAGAGTGAATATGAACGAATATAGTACAGCCAAACACTCTTGGGGGTAGATTAGAGCTAAGTCAAGAAGTCGGGAAGTATTTCTTAAATTTTTAGATTGGTGTCTCGAAGTTTAGGACACGACTGAGCATTGGATAGATTAAATAGGTGGATGTGAGGATAGCAAGCCCCAGAACATCTTAGGCATATTCATAATACACATCAAGGCACGGGCAACCTCTAGGAGATGTCTATTTTTGTATTCAACAATCCCATTTTGTTGAGTAACTTTGATGAATTATTTCAGGTTTTTGAAGGAAGTCACCCATGATGGTATTAAAGTATTCCATGCCATTGTCAGTATGTAAGATTTGAATTTGTGTTTGGATCATGGAATGAAAGTTGATAAACACGAGACGGACATCGGATTTATCTTTTAGTAGGTAGACCCAACTAAGTCAGATGATCATCGATAAAAGTGAAACCATTTTCTACTGGTACGATTCGGGACTCATGAGGGTCCCCATACATCGCTAGGAATCATGGTGAATGATTTTGATGGTTTGTATGAGGATTGTGGAAATGATGTGCGTTGATATTTTGTAAGTTCACAAATTTCACATAGAAAATTAACTTACTTTTTATTCTTGAAAATAGAGGGCAATACACGTTTCAAATATTGAAAGTTCAGATGACCCATTCTAAAATACCATAACATAATTTCACTATCACTAAGAGCAGATGCAAAATCACAAATTTTAAGTTCACACTGGTTACTCACATCAACCTTGTCAAAATAGTAGAGTCCTTTACTTTCTTTGGCGTTGCCAATCGTCTTCCCAGATGATGGATCCTGAAAAATACAGTGTGATGGAAAAAATTTAGCGGAGCAATGGGAAGTTTTCGTTAGCTGGCATATAGATAACAAATTGCACGATAAATCCGAAACATGAAGGACTGATTCTAAAGTTATAGAGTCAGAAATTTGAATACTTCATTTTCCTGCAACTGTCAAAAGAGAACTGTCTGCAATCTTAACTTTAAGATTACCAGCACATGGTGAATATGTAACAAACAAATTGTAAGAGTCTGTCATATAATCGGATGCCCCTGAGTCAATAATCCATGGCACTTTAGTGAGTGAGTTAAAATTTCAGGCTCTAAAGAAATTACATTTGTGAGCCAATGAACCTGTTAGATGATATGATGAAAATTAGTCCAAATAAATTTAATCCACCAAAAAGAAGAATAATACAACAACCCAAACTAACTTAGGCTCAACAAATATTGGCCCACACCCTATTAAAATAAAAGCCCAACACACACCAGAGAATTGTGGACGACTGACGAAGGAGTCGAGTTGAGCGATGCTAGATGACTGCTACACAAATATGCTCTGACCAAGACACAAAGCTAAGCAAGCCAAAAATTCGAAGAACGCACTACACAGAGGTGTCGACTCAATACCAAGAAGAAACCACGTAGAGGGGAGATCGAAACGACACAACGACGTTGCCAATGATTGGAAGAAAATGTGTTCCAACCTGCCTGGAGAGAGCTCGACCTGAGGCTTCGAGAGAAAACACCGAACAGTGCTACCAGAACCTGAAAAATGCAAACTTGAGGACGGAATCCACACAGCCACCAACAATCGAAGAGGAAGACGCCGATTACAAAAAAAGAAAAACAGAGGTCCGAGTGAAAAAAATCACAGCAAGTAAAACTTTTCCTTTGGCTCTGATACCATGAAAGATAAAACACGGAAGAGAACTTTTATCTTCTTCACAAATAATGTACAGTAAGTTGGTCTTTTTATAGTGCAAGGAGAATACATGGGAAAGGAAAAAATAAATCTCCTACAATTCTAATAAATCACAATATCTTATATATGGTAACTGGAATAAAAGACCATCTTTACTCCGTCAGTTAGGGATTTCAACAATATGTCCTCAATTCTTTTGCCGTATTCTTATGATTTACCTTCCATTATTTAACATATCTTGTCATTGATGATATTTTTGTCATAAAGTCCATTAGGAAAGCATGACAATACTTAATTGCTCTTTGTATATTAAATAAAACAAATATAAAAGTGCGGCAAAATATTTGTTCCGCATTTAAAAACACACTCACAAAATATTCAGACTGAAATGATTACAAAGACTAAATGTGCTAATAATAAAAGATTGAAGATTAGAATGCAAGAAAAAATATCAAAATGTGCTAATAATTAAATATTGAAGATTAGAATGCAACAAAAATATATAGATATAAGTGTCACGATAAATATTTAATACAATTGAAACGTGATACAATAAAATAAAAATATAGTAACAAATACAATCAGGCATCCTTTCATATATCGAAAGAGGAAAATAACCATTAAAATGACACGTGAGGTTTCTTTTGGGGACAAAAGTTGTCTAATAATGTAAATGAAAACAATAGAAGAAAAATAGGATATTATATTCACATCAGGATTTTTATTTGTTGTATTATGCTTTTTTATCTTAATCTTTCATTGATAACAGATCTAATCTTTGATAACGATTTTCATCCAAAAGGTTTGTTTGGAGGGCTTATGTGAAAGTGAGTTAAAATGTATTTCTATCATTTCAATACACAAAAACAAAAGATTTTTGACAGAAACCATCATCAAGGGTGAAATATGGTAATTAATAGAAAACAATTGTTGACCTGAACTTCAGGATTTTGCTACTTTAACATGAAAAATGTAAACAATGGATTACATAATATGATATGGATGAAAGATATTTCATGAAAAAGTTAGTTATGTTTTAAATTAGTGCATGGTGGAGTACCATGTGACATTACATAATGATGAACTACGTAAATCTTGATGTAAATGTAGTAACATACTGAACTTTATAATAAAAAAATGGTGAGGACTTAAAAGCAATTAAAATATGATGTTAATATTATATGAGAAAAGGAATAGGTCACGTCATCTTCTTCCTCAAAAGAGAGTCTCCAGCTGGCTGCCGACAACCGCCGCAGCAAATGACGTTCGAGGCCGCGCCGCCTCTGTAATCCCCCATGGCCTTCTCTCAAGATCAAGTCTGATAAGGACACAACTGATCCGGATGACCCGATTAAAGAATTTTTGAACCCCAATGTTGCTTACGCTCTTGGGCCGAGAATCAGTACATGGGACGAAGACCAAAAGGTATGGCTTCAGAAAAAAATCCTGAATTCCTAAATTATGTTAATGGCAAACCTCGGATCTTACTTGTTACTGGCTTTGAAATACCACTGGAATACGCAAAAAACTCAATAACGCCGGAATACCATTAGCACCAATTTTCATCTTCTGAGATATTCACTTTCTTCAGAACATCAATTAGGAGTCTAAAGATGGATGATATTTATTCCGTCTCCAAATTCCAATCCAATTTCTCCAATTTTGAACAGTTATTCCGACTTCATCATTTGCCCCACTGTTCAAGGATAATTACCCTCACCTTTTTGTTCGGTTTCAAAATTTGGATTGGAAATTGGTGACTGCAATGGCAGATGGTTGGGTGGTGGAAATTTGATTTCGCCATTGATGAAGAAGCCATGGTTTTTACTGCTGATAATGAGATGGTTGGGTGGGTAGGTTATTTTTGTCTTTGACAATTGACATTATAGGTGGTGTCGACGGTGGTAGTGGTGGTGCTGGTGGTGGGTGGCCACCAAACAAGGACTAAGCCTTAAAAAAACTCTCTTATCTATCTTCCCCAAAAACCCCATCGCCTGTCGAAAGCCCTTACTGGTTCACACACAGCCACCGCCATCCTCAACCTCTTCAAAACCCCACCTCCAATATTTATATGTACAGTAACACGTTTATACAGAAAGCATAGAAAAACCCAAATCCGAGTTCTTGTAGAAGAAAGATGAATTCTTGTTCCTCAAATTGATTAACCAAAACAATGGGGGGCAAAATGAGGGTTTAAGTTTGCGTTTCTCTCTCAAGACATTTTATAGGTTTGTATTATCTTTTTGAAGTATGAATTTGTTCATGTTTTGACTGAATAATTTTGCTGCAATGTTGTAAGCATCATTGTAATTCTGCTTGTCTAAAATCTGCCCAAAGAGTTTTCTGTTTTGTTTTGCTATCAATGTCTCATTTTGCATATATTTATTAAGCGTTATATCTTTATTATGTATAAACTCATCTTTCATTCTGTTCTTATGCATATTATATAAAAAAAGAAGGAAAAAAGTTATGGAATGAGACGGTGTATATCATTTAGTTTCTGTTGGCAACTTAAAATGAAAGTAAAAGGATTTGCACTAAAGAAGTTTGGCTTCACCAGTTGTGTGTACGTAATTGTAAAATATATATTGTTATACTAAAGTAGATAGGTTTTGACAGAAACTTGCACTTAAAGTTAAGTCAGTTAAGTTGAATTATTCTTATATTTGTATTAACAGCCCCACAGTCATTCTTATGGAAATAATGAAGTTTGAAAACTTGTGTGTTAGTATTAAATGCTTATTGCCAGCCAATTTTTAGGAAAGGGTTGAATGTTTAACTTTTGAACATTGTGAGATAAATATATTCTCTTGCATGCCTTGTTAAAAAAACGCTTGAATTTGAGACTATCTTTGAATTTTTTCAATTCAGATACAATTTATGTTGCAAGTAAGGTAAATTTTGCCCTTTGTCATTTTTGATGTGGTTTATTTGGTTCAAAATTTTGGGTTTGGACAATAGACTTGTGCTTTTAGTTTCAGCTACCATGCATTTCCACCTATCAGTCTCTGGTATTATCCTACAATAAAATACTAACTGATTATATTGGGTTATTAATATTTATTATTTTGTATACTCAGATTGCTGCCAACTTGCAAAAGCAACCTTTTTCCAAAGTCTCTGCTGACCTTTTCAACTCATTTCCGCTTAAATTCCACTGGTGCGAGCTGCATAGTGGCTTTATCAGATGGCATTGAGCAAAGAAACGGCAAGTTTGACTTTGAGCGTTTATTCAATAAATGCACTAAAACTGGTATTGCCAAATGCTTGCACGCCCTTCTCATCGTGTCAGGGATGGTCCAGAGTATTTTCAATGCCACCAAGCTTGTTAATATCTATGCCTATCTTGGTGATGTTTTGTTGTCTCGAGAAACTTTTGATCAAATACCGAGAAAAGATACCTATACTTGGAATTCGATGTTATCATCTTATGTCCGGAACGGCTATTACCGTGAAGCGGTGAATTGTGTGAATGAAATGTTATTGGCCTCTAATGTTCAGCCTGACTTTTATACTTTCCCTCCTGTGCTGAAAGCTTGTCGTACAATACATGATGGAACGAGACTTCATTGCTGGGTTGTCAAAATGGGTTTTCAATGGGATGTGTTTGTGGCTGCTTCTTTGGTGCATATGTACTGCCGTTTTGGCTCTTTTGATATTGCACTTAAACTTTTTAAGGACATGCCAACTCGTGATATGGGTTGTTGGAATGCTGTGATTTCTGGGTTTTGTCAAAATGGGAATGCTAATGAGGCTTTGAGTGTCGTGGATGACATGAGATTGGAGGGTGTAGATATGGATGCGGTGACTATTTCCAGTATTCTTCCAATTTGTGCACAAAAGGATGATATATTACATGGGATGTTGATCCATTTGTATGTCATAAAACATGGATTAGAGTTCGATGTGTTTGTTTCCAATGCGTTTATTAATATGTATGCCAAATTCGGTAAATTGGAGTGTGCTCGGAGGATCTTTGATCAGATGGTTGTTAGAGATTTGGTGTCGTGGAATTCAATAATTGCTGTATATGAGCAAAATGATTGCCCGCATGATGCGTTGATGTTCTTTTACGAGATGCTGGGAAATAAGTTTCAGCCTGATGTACTGACACTGGTCAGTTTGGCTTCCACTATAGCTCAAACCAGGGACTCATTGTCTGGCAAATCCATTCATGGATTCAGTATTAGAAGATGTTGGATAATGGAAGACACTATAATTGGTAATGCTGTTGTTGATATGTATGCTAAAATAGGTGCTCTTGATCCTGCGCGCAAGGTTTTTGAAGAACTTTCTTGCAAAGATGTGATCTCATGGAATACAATGATAACAGGTTATGCTCAAAATGGTCTCGCAGATGCAGCCATTGAAGTGTACCGCATGATGAAAGATTGTGAGGACTTCACTCCTAACCAAGGGACATGGGTTAGCATTCTACCCGCTTATGCTCATATTGGGGCCTTGATTGACGGGATGAGAATTCATGGGCAGGTGTTAAAGGTGGGTATTGACACGGATGTCTTCCTGGGTACTTGCCTCGTTGATCTATATGGAAAATGTGGAAGACTGGGTGATGCAATGTTTATGTTCTATGAGGTGCCAAGGGTAAGCCCTGTTCCTTGGAATGTCATAATATCATGTCATGGACTCCATGGACATGGTGAGAATTGTATGCAGCTTTTTAGAGAGATGTTGGATGAAGGGGTGATGCCTGATCATGTGACCTTTTTGTCATTATTGAGTGCTTGTAGCCATTCGGGTTTGGTTGATCAGGGCAAGTGGTGTTTTGATGTGATGCAGCACAACTATGGGATGAAACCTACTTTGAAGCACTATGGGTGCATGGTGGACCTGTTTGGTAGGGCTGGTCAATTGGATGTGGCGTATAATTTCATTGAGCGTATGCCTATGAGACCTGATGCTTCTGTATGGGGAGCTCTTCTTGGTGCTTGTAGAACCCATGGAAATGTTGAGCTGGGTAAAAAGGTCTCTGATCGCTTGTTTGAAGTTGATTCAGAAAATGTTGGATACTATGTTTTGATGTCAAATCTTTATGCAAAATTTGGTAGATGGGAGAGGGTGGATGAAGTGAGATCACTAGCTAGGGACAGAGGACTGAGGAAGACGCCTGGTTGGAGCTCGATCGACCTACACAGTAGAATAGAAGTGTTTTATACGGGCAATCGAACTCATTCGCAGCATGAAGAGATATACAAGGAGTTGGCAATTTTAAATGCCAAAATGAAGAGCTTTGGTTATACTCCAGATTATAACTTTGTATTACAGGATGTTGAGGATGACGAAAAAGAGAATATCCTCACAAGTCACAGTGAGAGGTTGGCTATTATGTACGGAATTCTGAATACTCCTCCTAGAACTCCCATTCGAATATATAAGAATTTGCGAGTATGCGGTGATTGCCACAATGTGACAAAATTCATTTCGAAGATTATGGAGAGAGAGATCATTGTCCGAGATTCTAACCGCTTTCATCATTTCAAAGATGGAATTTGCTCCTGTGGGGATTATTGGTGACTCATAGTCTGCCATTTCTTGATTGAGAAAAAGTGATGATGTCATTTCCTTCAGGTGCTGAGGTAATGAAATCAATTCTGAATTGTAGTTTTGTTTTCCTTCTGAGTCATACCTCTCTTCATGCTTTTTGGTTATGTCTAAATGTGTGTTCTTAATACGACGCGTTTCTTTAAAATACTTTAGTTTTAATGACTTCATATATTCCCAGGAAATTCCTATTTCTAGTTATTAAATAATATTCAATTCTTATATTTCTTGATCTCATTGTTCTTGAACTTTTATGGTGATTATCTTAACCTTTTTCTTTTACATGTATGACAATTTGGCCCCAAGTTCTACATAACTAACCAAGTTGATCCAATTATTCTAAATGTGGATAATACATGAGAATTCAATCTGCAAGACTTTTTATGCAAACAATGCACATTTCATTATGTCGTTAACATATTATTCTCTCAGAGATTGAATATTCTGGCCCTTCAAAAGGTTTTGCTTTTTCTTTTTTTTCGTAAATTTATTTTCTCCTCCAAACTTAATATTCTTTTCAACTTTTGAATACATTCATTACTATTTTCTTTAAAAAAAAATTTATCGTTTTTTAAATTGGGGTAATAATCTTCCTGCTCTTTTGGCTTCTTCGACTCGTCTTCCAGCTCTCTTCATGGGGCAATCAGAAAAGGAGTCTTTTTTTCTTGTAGTGCCTTCCATTCCACTATTCTGATTGAGAAAAATTCTTTTCCAAACGACCATAATGAGATTAAAAACCATATTGTCGAATATTACACTGATTTAGGAGTCAGTTTATCAAAAAGCCTATAAATTCTTGGCTGTTTGTGGGTAATTTGTTCTTGTTTTGCTTTGCATTTAAGACTTTGACTTGTTTGTCCTTCTGAGTTCTGATCTGCAATATTTAGAAGGATTTATATACCAAGCTTTATCTTCTGCAATATTTAGTTTTCATTGCGGTTAGAATATCATCTCTTATTTTAATTTCGTTTATATTTCTAAACTAAATTTGCTGCTTATGTTTGGGTGAAGTGTTTAGTGGCTTTTGTAAAACTAAAAAGTCTCATGTATCATAATATACTTCAAATGATTAGAGCTGTCATGATCTGGATGTTTGTATCCAATTATCTATATGTTCTATTACTATTGTTACTTGACTTTTTCGTCTCATTTTCATTGGAACTAGATTAGATTTTCGGTTTCGCTTAGACTGAATATGCAGGCTGAAAAATGTTTCAGGACAGATGTAATAAGCACCATTCTTATGGTGCTCAGTTGGCAAAGTCGAGTAATTGCACGGAGCCTGAAATTGGTATTCAATGGGATTAGACAGTTGGGACTTTGTCCATTTGAGACGAAAACGAAGATAAAGAGGAGTTGTGGCTCGAACTCAACACCATCAATCAATCCTGCTTCATTACTAAACCAAAGTTGTTCTTCACCAAGCCACAGTAAACTCTCACTCCCTCTCTCTCGCTTCAATGTTTCTTCCTCGAATTATCATTTTCTTTGTTCCTTTACTGATGCTCTTTCTTTTCAGGTTTGTCTTGTACAATCATGAAGTACATGACGAAGGTTTGGCTACATGGACCTCTTTTTCACTGAGGTAAAGAAGTTGACTCCTCCTAATGAATTATCTCGTGTAGTGAATGTTGGACGAATTTTGTGAATAGTGACGCCAAAATAAGTATAATGATGGTGACAAAGCCGAGGCAAGAGTTGAACTCTTTGTCCTTAAGTCGAATTTGCCCGGCAACGGTGCCTACGGATTTCGGCAATCGACTCCCAAGATACAACGGCTACACTTTTATTTGTAGCACTCCAAAACACAAGTACAACGAACTAAATTTAGGCTTATGTATTCTAAGGATGAAATGAAGGAAAATCAAAATAAATGAAATGATTTTGATTTTGGATAGAAGAGAGGATGAGAGACGTTTTGCATATCAAAATTGTGTGGAATAGGACACCCAAAGGGTTCTATTTATAGACCATGAAAGGGTGTGGACGAAATGGTTGAGGTCAAATCATGCACCCTTTCCAAACAATGCACCTTTATGAAAAGGTGTCTATTCACTAATGGTTGAGGTCAAACCATGTACCCTTTCCAAATAATGCACCTTTATGAAAAGGTGTCTATTCACTGATTTTCGTCCTTTTTCGTAATTTCTCATTCATCCGATATTGGTTTTCGAAATGCTAAATATACCCTTCAATACATGCAGAGAAATCAAAATTCTCTTTCGGGGGCGTTGCCCCCGAGCCCCCCGCGACCTGACCGGACAGGTCGATCCCCGTTTGTGCTCCCCGAAGCGGCGAAGTGGCAAACAATTTTTGCCTAAACGGATTGAGTCGAGCTTTTGAGTATTTGGCCGAAGTCGATACGAAGTCACTTTAATCGATTTTTTCAATTCTTGATTTATTTAACCAATATCCAACAGTGAAGCGTATAATTATTATACATTTCGAAATTGAGAACTTAAATAGTTCGATTTGAAGTATATATTTCAAAATGTACAATTAAATTATTTTGCAGTAAGTTCAAACAATGTCTGCTCCGTTTGACTTGAAACGGAGATAAAAATTAATGCAACTAGGATGAAAATCATTGGTGAACGGAAAAATATATTTGGAATAACGTAGAATTTTTCATTTCTACAATGTAAAAGGCTAAAGAAAAATTTAATATTGAGGGCAACACAGAATTTAAGTTAGGATGACGGATTTCACATTGCATGCTAGAATATAGAACCAAGTATAGTCTAATAATCATAACTCAAATATTTCGGTTTTGTAATGAATCATATTTTCTAGACGACAGTATTGTGGCTGAAACTTACGTTTAATCAATAAAATGAAACATTATAACATATGCAATAGGAAGACAATTTTGATAGAATTTGCATTTATATATTATTTTTCGAATTTTTCTTCCTTAGCTTACCTAATTGAACATTGAGAATAAGAGTGCTCGATTGTATCACTAAACACTGATATTGTGTTTGATTAGTTTTATTTTTCATAAAAAATATTTTTTAACTTTTGATCATGTGTTTATATTTTTCTAAAAAACAACGAAAATATTTTCTTTAAAGAGTGGTGATTTTTATTTTTTCAGATAATTCACTCTAATCTATCTTCTTTCTCATTTATCCATCAATAAAAATGGATGGGAATAATACATAACTCTTACATATAAGAATTACATTTTAAAATTAACAAACTTGTCCAACTATTTCAAAATTTTTCAAAATTTATATGTTAATTTCAATTAATATATGAGTACGTTTGAATGCCAATATTTTTCATTAAATTTTATTTTTTACTTAAATTCTTACTTTTGTGTGTTGGTTATTTTTCTACTTTTAGTCACGGAAAATATTTTTCTACTTTTAGTCACGTGATCATATTTTCTTTGAAATTAAAGAATATTTTCTTTAGGTGGAATAAGATTTTATTTTCCAGTGAATTCACTCACTTTCTCTCTCTTATCTATCCACTCTTTTTCATCTATTCACCAATAAAAATCGAACAAACATAATATTTTATAAGTTGAAAATTAAATCACTCAAACATATTTAATTGATAATTTTCATGCAAATAAGTTCTAGACAATTGAATTGCCTGAAATTTATTTTCTTTCTATGTAAATTGCTTGCAATAAAAAACACTCTTATATATAATTAATTGGAATTAATTATCCCCACCCACTTCCACCAAATTAATAACATCCCACCCCACGCACACGGATCCCACCCTACACGCCACCCCCATAATTTTTTTTTTCAAAAATTGAAAACTTTTCTCGAGATTATACCCCACGACACACTGAACCAACTTGTAAAAAATTTTCAAAAATTAAAAATCATTTATGAAGATTGCACACCACCCCAAAACCACTTACACCCACGCCACCCCCAAGAACCTCACCCGCCTCACGTGTAGAAATTTTTTAAAAATTGAGTACTTTTCTCAAGTTTACACCCCACTCTGGAGCCATACCCCACCTACACACACACCTCCGCCACTTCATCCCTAACTTGTAAAAAATTTTCAAAAATCAAAATATTTTATAAAGATTACACCTACTTTTTATAGAGATTTCACGCTACCCTCATGGAATTATCCCAGATTTGCGATTATGATATCTGTGATCATTTTTTTTTTTTTTGTGACAAGACTTGTGTTATATGTAATCAATTGTGACCAAATTTGTCTTCCGTATGACTGAACGTGATTGTTTAATTTGCGACCGTATGTAACCAAGTTACTAACTTGGTGTTATTTGTAATTCGTTGTAATCAGGTTTGTGTTCAGTGTGACTGTATAATTTGTGATATCCAACTAAGAGCATGTTTGGTTGGGATTTTAATCCAATTAACATCAATTTTTTGGCCATTATTTCACTATTCCAGCCGTCATTTTTGAATTTTTCTCTTACGAGTAGGACCCACTTTATCTGTAATGATCAAAAAATCAATTAACAAAATTCCTATCAAACAAGCACTAAGTCACTAGCATGTGTTATCTTTGATTATTTGTGACCATAATTATTTTCAGTGTGACTAACTGTGACAAGTTCAACGTGACTGTTTGTGATCATGTCAATTTTAACTGTGATGGTATGTGATAATTTCACAATCGATCACAATTAACAAAAATTGGTCACAATAAACACATACTTTGTCATAGAGTGTCACCATAAACATATATAAACACACCGCAGACTAGCACCATAATCTACCACCAATCACCACTGCCATAACCTCTAATGCACCGCCACTACTCCCTTCAACTCAAATTGATGATTATAAATACTACATTCACCTCAAATATTACCAAACATCACCAACAATTAATACCACAGTATAGAATTCTTTCTTTAAAGGCACAACTAAGAATATCTGTGAGTGTGATCGATTAGTAATTTAACATCATCTCTTCTCAATTCTTATTTTCCTTTCAACTGATAAACTAATTTTCTATCTAATAATAATCCACAAACAAATATAGTTCTGATTCTAATTTTACTTTAAACTAATTTCAATTACATCTTATAAAAAATAAAAATATTATTATCTAATTCCATACCACAACAAATAATTACAAAACAAACCGGAGAGAGAGAGAGAGAGAACTTCTAATTTTGGACAATGAGTCCAAAACAATAGTAAATTCATTCAACTATTTTAAATTTCAAAGGTCAATCAAGCACAATTGCACGGCAACATATAACACATGGTTACTTGAAATCTGCTTTGTGTAGGAAGTTGCTAGTAGAAGAGCTCATTTTCATTACAAACATTTCTTCCACATTCAAAGAACAAAAATATATATTTTGGGGTCATGGAAGACAATACAAAGGATATATGTTCTTCCAACCCACTTTCAACACAAACCCTACACACGCTACCAAAAAGTCTCCCCCATTTCCTATAATATTTCAGAAACATATAAAACGTTCACCAGCAATCTCAAAATCGAAGTTTTGTGTTCCAAAACAAAAAAAAAGAAGAAGAAGAAGAAGAAGAAGGGGGCTTGCCGAGTAACCACAACTACCTCCTCTACCAATAACCACTGTTAGCTCATCATCTCGCACCACCACCATCGCAGACATGGCGGACCCATGGGGGGTCACATGACCCCCCAACTCTTTGAGATTTTTTTTTTTTAAAATTTTTTGGTGGATAAGTCTTGTTTGATATCTATTAAAATCTAAATTTTAATCTAAATTAAATTTAACAATTAATTTTAATAACATATTTAATAAAATCCTTAACTTTTATCAAAATATACTAAAATCTGATTTTAACCTCCATTAAACAGAGGCAAATTCACAATAAATTTGAATTTTTTCTTCTTTACCCTTACTCTTTTTATTAAAACCTTAACCCTTCTAATTTTTTAAAATTTGTCTATAATTTTTCTACAAATTATCACATCTACCACAAAAATTTAACATATTCAAGTATCAAAATAATTCAAAAATCAAGAACAAAGTATTCGATTTGTCCATAATTTGATTGTGTCCCGACTAAAAATTTCTGGGTCCGCTCGCAAACACAACAATGCACCAGATACAGATTCGTGCACACCACCATACACACGTACACACCATCACACAAAGATCCGCACAACCTATTTAGCCTTCAATCGTCACCAAAGCCTTCGAATCCGTCCATCACCATCAGTAAAAAATCTCCCCAACACCCACTCACCTTTGATTGGAGGCTCAGCACCTCATGTATGCCTGCGTCCTAAAATCAGCAGCAACTATCGCATCAAACAAACCCAAAATCGATGGGAAAATGCATTCAATTTGTGTACTAATTAATGCACGATTCATGAGGAAAACACTAAAAAGAAGACAGCATAATGAAATGGGAAATTAAAATGGAATCTGGGCTTGTGGGGTGGTATGGGGTGATTTTTGGGGAAAACATGAAAAAAGGAGAGCTTAATGGAGGAGAAATTTGACTACTGAAACCTGCGCTGGACTAGGTGGGTTGGGTGGGGGGTTTGGAGGAAAGGTAGGGAAATTGATATAACGAAATTAATAAAGGTTGAATCCCAACCTTGAAAACTCCTACTATCCCGTCTTTGGAGCTTTATGAGGGAATATATGAAATTTATGTTTCTAGGGTGGGGGTAGGTAATGAATAAATCTGATTTTTGAAAAGAAATTGTTAATACCTGATTTATGAAATAGAAATTTCAAAAGAAGGGTTTGAGGTAATTTTCTCTAATAATTAAGGTGAAAGTTGCACATGGATAGGGCGTTAAATGGGCCGAGTCATGTCGCTCAACTTGTACACTGTTAGGCTCGGCTTGTTAGGCGAATCGACTCCTGCTGGCGATGTGTCAATTTCTATTTTTTAGAAAAAGTTGTATGTCATTCATCAATTTCCTGTTCATGAGCTCACAAGTGGCTTGCACGATTTTCGCTTCTCGAATCTTGCCTGCTATTTACTTTGAGCATAAGCCGAGCCAACAGACTCATGGCTCGTTGTATCCAATACCATTAGTTTAGATAAAATAATGAGGTGCTTAGAATATATACTTCATCCCTCTCATAATGATATTCTTCCCTCCACTAGCACGGATTACGAAAAATGTTATTAATATAGCTGAACATATAAATTTTACTTATATATTTTTTAAATATACTCCTACATTAAATAATTATTTAAATATGAATAGTTCTTTTTGATAAACAAAACACATAAATAAGGATATATTAGAAAATTAAGAAATTAATTATACTCTCAAATAACATATAATTTAGGATATACGAAAAAAAGAAAACAAGCTTAGGACAAATAGGGTATCAATACATTGTTTGGTGTTACATCATATACGTTTCAAATGGTGAGAGTATCATGACTATACAAAATCGTGTCCCTAAACGAAGTAAACAAAGGGGACAGTGAACACAACAGGATTAAAGCCAAATATTCTTCGTTATTCTTTACCTCAAATGTCTCCAAATCAGTGACGTTCTCCTTGAACATAGCCAATTGTTGTTCTAAAGATCTGCATTCTGTCATGTTATGAGAATACAACCTCTGCTTCAGGTACAATTTGCTTGTCAGACTTTTAATCATGTGCAATTGCTCCATTTCAACCACAACACAACTGATGTCTTCTCCTTCAATTTTGAAGAATATTGTTAGAGAGATGAAGATGAATCTGTGGAAGTGCCTTCCGATCCTTCGATTATTTCTCCTATATTTTCCAAGTTGTGGGAATTTTGTCAAATCCTAATAAACGCATCATCTAAATCTATCGCGCTAATACAGTTCGCATCTTCACTTGCCACAATGAAAATATTTTATTGCGATTCAAAAGCAAAATTTCATATTTCATAGTTGTCATTGATAACAAAAAAAAAAAAGAACCCTCAAACAAAATCACAACCAATAGCTCTGATACCACTTGTTGGGAACCGAGAGACAAGTATGGCATGATATGAAGTATTGATCTCACAAGTAAGAACAAGATTAAAGTAAGAAGAGTAACTAATAGAGGAACCAAGTAATTTTATTAATTGACAACCCAATGGAGAGAGATACAATTTCATTAATGTATAAACTGAAAGCAGAGTCAAATATATATAAGGACAATCCAAATCATAGAAACAGAGTTGTAGATGAAATAATATGCTCAAAAGTTTCCTTATATCGATATCTTTAAGTCCAATACAATTCCAACTCCCAATAAAGCTTCCAAATAGAATTTCAATTAGAATTTGTCAATAGGCTTCAAATAGAATTCGAAAAGCATTCAAATAAAATTCTTCTTGATGCGCACTTTAATTAGAATTCTCAATTATTTTTATCAAAGAATTCAGGTCCACCCAAAATTCTAACAAATAATTTCTATATATTTTCTTTCTATACAAATTTCATGCTTGAAATCAGGTGCGTTTGATTGGAAAATTTTCATGAAAAATGACATTTTTCACCCAAATTCCAACTTTTGGAAAGTTTGATTGTCATTTTTTCCATAAAAAATAAAATAGTAATAAAATAAAATTCCAACCTTTGAAAATGTCTAATTTTTCTTATTTTTGAGGAAAATATTTTCTTTGGAGGAGGTGGATTTTTTATATTTTCCTTTTTAGGAAATATTTTCCATACCAATCAAACATACCATTAATATTATGTAAATATCATCTAGATTGATGCATAACATATGAAATAACATTACTCTTTATTAAATGATTGTCGTATTCATAAACAACTTCTCATTTGATTTTCTACTTAAAAAATGAAACCATAGTCGCCGCAAAAAGTAATAAACTAACTAAACCAGAATTCTCTATAGTGCAAATAGTCTGTTAATTTATTGTATCAATATTTACAAACATGAAGGCCTTCAATTGCACGAATAGAATGCAAGAACATGGGAAAAAAAATGATATTTATTGTGAAATGTAAAACTAAATCTGTTTAAAGTATCTTCAAGAAATTTTTAATTTTTAAAAGAACATCTATAAATTTAAAGAGTATAAATTATTAAATATTTCAACTACTACTTCCGATATGTATTTATTATTTTTATCTATCCTTTACTTTCATCAACTTCCCCTCCAAATTATTATATTATTTTTCATTTTTTTTTATGTATATACTATTTAGTTGGTCAAGACATGGAGCATTGGAATTTAAAATATTTTGAATGTATTTAATTATAGAAAGTTGATTTGACACTCTAAATTTGAATAACCAAACCCACTCTCTATTTTAAAATGTTAATTTGAGTAATCTCTTGTAACATAATTTTAAAAGTTAACTATTTAAATTTGAAAATATTTCACATTCATATACTCTTTTAGAGATGCTCTAATAATGTACTAACAAAGAGTAGTTCATTCATTCACCAAAGTAGAACACTTTACCGTTAATTGATCTCCATTCTTTAAAAAATTAATTTTTCACAAACCCATTTTTAAATTTCAATAACAATTCTTTCAATAAAATAACTTTACATGTAAATCCAATTTTTTTCCCTACTTTTCAGTCACACGTTCTTCAAAAAATCCAATTACAAAATCTATTTTCTTAAAAAATGTGGTTCAAATGAACACACACTGTATTCAAAATAATAATATAGTGAACAACGAAATTCAATTAATAAAGTCTAGTCACTTGACACGGAATGTCACAATGCCCAATCTGAAAGAGTAATATCGAAATCAATTACTTCCATTTATCAAATTGCATCCTTCACCAATGTGAAAAAGGACTAGACTCGTTCAAACAAGCTTCTAACAAGAATTTTGAACAATCTTCTTTAAAAGCATGTCGCAAACTCAACCTGCACGAATGCAGTATAAGATCATCCTGGACGATGACAATCAAATCTGACTAACCAAACATGACATCATGAAAATGTGCCACGAGATTTTTGCCTCTACAAAATCAAAACATTTATTTTGTCACATTAGTAAAGCCACGAAAGACATTATATGTTCACCAAAATGAATTGAAGAGAAGGTATAATTAAGTAATCAGATCTTCACATGCAACGAGATTAGAACTTCAGCTTTCACACTCCGCTCAGGGTCTGTACAACAATTTCTAACTCAGAAATGTGCCACAATTCACAAAACTCGAGCAGCAGAACCAACTACATGAGCCGGGATTCACGTCGCGAGACATAAGACATCCACATGCTCTTCTTGGACGATTCCTTTTCTTTTAGGCATCCGGGATCTTGCTAGGAGCAAGCTTCAAGCTTGGGAAGAAGGCTTCGCCATGCTTCAGCTATACTTTTTGCTTGGTGTGCTTGGCCCTTGGCAAGTTCATGAAATGCAACACCCATATCAACAGTTTTTTGCTCTTGAAATCGAGCAATCTCTTCGTTCATTAACTTCACAATTGTCTCAAATTTTCGTTTTGACTCCTCAACATCAGCTTTTAGCTGTATCATTACAACCAATATCAGCTGGACGATTCCAGTAAGTTGCAGAACATGCCAATGCAAACTGACTCACCTGCTCATATTCGCGCTCGGCTTCAGCCAACTTCTCTGATCGCATTAATCTGAGCTTGTTCCTGCCAACTACTATGTCAGATCAAATAGAACTAGATATAAACTGCCAACTGATATTCAACTAATTAGATCTTCAATACCAAAAGCATGGAAGAAGTCAATTAATTTGTTCATTTTTATAAGGTTGTGTTTGAGCCCCATTTTTAGTAAAAATAGGTTTTGTATTAGTGATTTCTTGGAGAATATATGGTTAAAAATTAGGAAAAATGTTGGATTTACGTGCGAAAATAATGTATTGAAAGAATGTGCGGTTGAAAATGAGTTTGGGAAAAAATGAATTTAGAATGGAACTCAAACATGGGCTAAGAGAAATGGCGTCACATCATAATCCTGTACAATCTACACTAAATTAGGAAGCATTAATATCATGAACAAATATCAATTCCTTATGTGATAAGTGATGACATAACTAACTGCAATTTGTTTTACAGGAGGAAAAATATCTGTAGTGCCTTGTGACTTTTAATCGTTGGAACCATTTTTGACGTATGAAATAAAATGTGTCTTCCCGAATTCACACGATCGAGTTTCCCAAAATGATAAGATATGGCGCTACTTGTACATGTTATCCAGAGCTAAACAAATGGAGCTGAATTCGGACAAAATCAAAGCAAAAGCAAACTTAAAGAGGTTCATGTCCAAGCATGATTGAGGCCATAAGCAAAAGGTAAGGTAAGAACCATACAGATCAATTTCCTTAAACTTGATTGTTTCCGCCAGTTCACAGTGGAGCCTGAAAGCATTTGCTCTCTCTGCTATTGTTGCCTATCTCAGAAATAAGAGAGGAGCCATCAGATTCATAACGTCAAAAAGAGTGAAGGATAATACTTGCACATGTTAGAGGTGCTACTAATAACCCATCATCATTATCTTCCCGCCAAGACAATCATCCATGATTTTCTTATTTCCATTGAATGCTCATTACTGATTGTGGCCCAATTTGACCCACATTCTTTTAAAAAAAATAAAAATAAAAATAAATAAAGGTTTTAAAACAGTGATTTGACATCACTTCAATCACACATTCTTCAATAAAATAATATTACGCGCAAATCCAAACTTTTCCTTATTTTTTAACTACGAATTTCCCATCAATACACTATTAAAAAATGCAATCTTATGAAAATAATGTGGCTCAAACAAGGGCTATAAATCAATATTTTATTACTTCACACAGTAAACTTAAACTTGATTGTTTCAGCCAATTCACAGTGGTGCCTGAAAGCATTTGCTCTCTCTGCTATTGTTGCCTATCTCAGAAATAAGAGAGGAGCCATCAGATTCATAACGTCAAAAAGAGTGATGGATGATACTTGCACATATTAGAGGTGCTATTAATAACCCATCACCATTATCATTCCGCCAAGACAATCATCCATGATTTTCTTATTTCCATTGAATGCCCATTACTGATTATGGCCTTGTTTGACCCACATTCTTTTTTTAAAAAAAAAAAAAAAAAAAAAGGGTTTCTTAAACGATGATTTGGCATCATTTCAACCACACATTCTTCAATAAAATAATATTACGCGCAAAGCCAAACTTTTCCTTATTTTTTAACACACATTTCCCATCAATACACAATTAAAAAATGCAATCTTATGAAAATAATGTGGCTCAAATAAGGGCTATAAATCAATATTTTATTACTTCACAGAGTAAATTCCATCTATTGAATTCTGCAAATGATTCAACCAATAGACAACACATTTTTTCTAATTAAATAAATGAGGCATAAAACTCACCTTTATAGACTGCACAGCTCGAACATAATCTTTCAAAGGTTCTTCAAAATTCATCAAGAGGTGGTGAGCCTAATAGCATTACAGAATATGCATTTTATCGCACAACTCATCGACTTAGGAAATCTTTAAAATGCTAAACAACAGTGGATGATTAAGAGCTAGCTAAATTTAATTGCATAATTACAAAGCATAGCTTGCCTCTCTCTGCAGCTTGATGGACAACATCTCAGATTTTGCCCCAAGCTCAGAAAATGCCTTTCCAAGAGAATTTCCTTCACAGTTGCCAAGGAGCTTGACTGCCTTACCAAAGTCTGATAAAGATTGACCTAACTCTGCATTACATGTAGAAAGCCTGGTATCAGATACTAAGTTGTTAAAACATGTAGATGGAAGAAGGGTGAAACCAAACAAAAATAACGACGGCGAACAAAAAATGTGATATGATCCATTAATGCTGCCAATATCTTGGAATGTAGTGAGGAAAAGTGAGAAAACAGTAAAGGAAATTAATAATTAAAATATAAAGCATATTGGATAATAAGTAGTCAAAGTCAAAAATACCCCTGTGTCTCTTTACAAGGCGGTATGCATGCTTCTGAGCTTCAGCCAAGTGATCTTCAAGCTGAAAAATATAGTTCTTTTGTTTCTCATACTCAGGATTTGATTCTTCAACTGGTTTTTCCTTTCCAAGTACAACATCACTCACTTTAGATTGTACATCCTGTCAAATTAAAAAGACAAAAGATAGATAATCAAAGAGAATCCATTTTTAAAGGGTTATAGTCCAATAGGCATTGCTGAACTGGCTGGAGAAAATGATCAGAAAAAGATAGCAATCGACAAGGATTCTTGGTACTGTAGTCAACAATAAGGATCTCTAGATAGTAGGATATAGTTCACATTTGCTAGATGAGAAAAGGATTTTTCTTCATTACAAAACGTAGATAGTATTCTTTTGCCCAAACACAAACACAGACAATAAAAAAAACATAGAGAAAGAGAGAGAGAGATGTTGACTAGCACCGGTTAAAAATCACATTTTTTGATTGTATTAATGGGCAAAATCATGCAAAGAGTTGCTAAAGCCCCTCTTTGGTCAGAGCAAGAACAAACTGAAGTTCTTATCTGTTGGCAGAGAGTGATCACTAAACCTCAAACTAGCATCTCTTTCCCAGGTTTAGCCAACTATATCATTTATATTTCTGATTGTACAGCTTTCTCAGCCCAGTGACAGTTTACCTTGAAAATTTGCATAAAGTCTGCTGGCTTCTTGAAAATACCAGTCTCCTGAGACCTTGCTCTTTCCATCATCTACCGATTAGGCAAAAAAATTAAAATAAAATAAAAAATAAAAGTGAATCAGATGAAGTACAAAATAGTAAAACACGACAAACAAATCTAGAAAAAGAGAAGGAAAACATATTTTGAGTTGTCAACCTAGTCATGCCTCAATGTAAACAGGATCACATCAGCAAAAGCTGAGAAGTAATTTCAAATCTTTCTATAGTATGATAAAAAAGTGTAACATGTTTCCCTCTCATTCACTGTTAGAGACAAATATGATTATAGATGATAGCTATATATAAATCCTCATGATAGTTTCACTTTCCACTTTGCATACAGAAGCTTATTTGTCCAGAAATAGCATTGTGTTCAACAATTTTTGAACCAATAATGTCCACAGCTTAGCTTTGATGAAACCCTAATTCCATCAAACGCATAATTTCCCACTCCTGGCACATTGATATTCCACAATCACTGAGACACATATGGCCTTCACCTTTCCAGATCATAATTTGCTCCACCATATGTTATATGTAATATGATCAAACAATTTATTCCTGTTAAAATGTGTACAGCAGATAAATCAAGCCACTGAAAAGGGATATCCTACCTGTTCATCTTCCAACAAAAACTTTCTCAAATCCTCACTTTGCTGAAGCTCGTGATGTGAGGCTATCCGATTGATAAATACATCCAGCGCTTGACGCCTCATCTCAATGAATTCAGCACTAAATCTGAACTTCTCTGTCATATTACAAGACACCAATTTTAAACAACTCTTAAGTTTCAAAAGCTTCCAAATTATGCAATGTCTTCTATTCAAATCAGCTTCACACCGCGTGCACTCACACAAAGAATTTAACAAATGCATCCACAAAATGGAAGTTAATAGTGAATGTCTGTCCATGTACAGGAAGCTATTGGCTATATTTTAATTCTGTATAGTGTGGGCTATCACAAATGAGTTTGTTTAAATTTCATAGATTACATGAAGGTATCATCTTTCCTGTAGTACATAAACAGATGCTACAGGTAACCATAGGTCACAAAATAAACAAATAAATAAAGAAAAAGGTTATCGTCATGAATCTGTTTGACCGGATGGCAAGACATACAAAATAAAAGACGTTGATGAACCTCAAATATATCAAACAAAAATTGTATTGTCCATATCACTGGATCCTTCTATTATTAAGGAAGAAGGTAATGATTAAATAACTAAAATAAACATTTATTCAATCGCTGAGGTGAGAGGAAGGAGAATTTTCCTTATTACCTACTGTGCTTTTCTCTGGAAGGGGAGGGATGAAGATACCCTTGTACTTTTCAAAAAGGCGATCACGTAACCAAACAAAATCACTATATCGTCGGATAACAATTTTCTCAGGCCCCTGATATTCTGGAAAGTTTGTCTGCAAAACAAGTTTCTAAAATTAGTAAATATAGGTGCAAAGACAAAAACTTGAAATTAGATTAAACAATACATGCCATTGTATTGAAAATAATGGGAGGTACATTCAAAAGTCAGTACATCTAAATGATGAAAAGATATAAAACGCCACCTAAATGTGTTATATTTTGGTCTGTAGTTATAACAGATAAATCTTTCCAGAAACTAAGCCCTCGTTTGCCCCCATTATTTGGTATTATAATTTTTGGAGAATCTGTGATTGAAAAAGAAGGAAAAGTTTTTGATTTACGTGTAATATCATTTTATGAAAGACTATGTGGTTGATAATAAAAGAAAGAAAAATTATAATGTGAAATAATAAGGGCCAGATGGGGGCTAAGTGTGGGCAATTTTCAGAAAAATAACATTCATAAATGATATAATACCCCAAAAATTGTGTGTAAACGTTGAAGAGAAACCGTGGAAATCGATGACTCGCATTAACAAGATTTCAAGATATCTTTGTTGGCTACAAGTTTCAAGACAACCACTTTCCACATAAATCTGGCTCCTTGCAAGTCCAGACATCTTAAGACAAAACAATGAGTTACTTGTGTAATTGCTCCTTTATTGACCTTTTACTTTATACATTTTTTATAAGTAGATTACTTGAGTTCAAGTTCAAAGAACTAGGATGCCTTGACGTCTAAGACACAATAGTATAAGGTGGCTAATTTTTTTCCTTGGACGAATTAACTACTTCCCTGTACAAAATCATCACCAAAAGACCTTATAAATCATTTTCCATTTTTTTTTTTAATTAAACTTGTGAAGAACTATAATTGAATTTTACAAGTACTACAGCATCAGCCTCATCACTCAAGGGATGCTAAGTTTGAAACATCAAGTCACCCTTCGGCCTTCATTATATATTGACAAGTTCTTTCCATTTCATGATGATTTGATGGATTACTTCTGCTACAAAACAAAAAACAGAATTCCAATTTTGGAAAAAGAGCCTATTATCACTAAAAAAAGACTATTGACAACTCTACAGAGTGGCATATTCATTCTGACAGAACAGGTGCAACTGGAAAAAATATTGTGAATTAACATGAAATTGCTCGAAGAAACTTCATAAATTTGACACAACGATATTAAAATCAAGAAATCTAAGGGCAGTTTTGGCATGACTTTTGAGACTAAAAAGTTGCTTTTGGTCATGTTTGAATAATTTTCTGCAAGTGTTGTGTTTTGACTAATTAAAAGAACTTTTAGAGGAGGCTAGTCCAAAGTAGCTTCTTGAAAAAGTTCTTATACAAAAAGTAAAAGCAGAACCTATCCCAAATAGGTCCTAAGTCAACTTTGAAATAGAAAATCTCAATCTGTCAAGATTATTAAGCTGAGGGCACTGCCTAAAAATGCATGAAGAGTTTATTGTCTAAGGTACCTGATGCAACAAGAATAGGGCATTAAAGTAAGTTGATGATTAGTTGATTTACTAAATAAGATAAGAAATACAAGCACAAGTACACCCTAAACAAGCCTAACACCTAATTACTGATAATGGGTTTGTTCATTTACAGCCTAGGTAGAGTAACATATGTGCTACTAAGCTCAACAGAATGAGAATCCAACTCAGCTTCACAAGCCATCCATTTGCGGCTCAAAGCTTGGCCTAATTGAGCTACTGGTTAGATTCATTTGCAATCTTACCTAACCAATATATTTAGATATTTTTGCATTTAATAAGATTAAGCCCTTGTTTGAGCCCCATTCTTCTGAAAATTCAATTTTTCAAAACTCATTTTCAACCTCACATTCTTCAATAAAATAATATTACACGTAAATTCAAAATTTTTCCTTAATTTTTAACCCCACATTCTTCATCAATCTACTATTCAAAATGCATTCTTTTCTCCAAAATGGGGCTCAAACAAGGGCTTAGTCCTAAAGCATGTACTTATCTCGTTGACTGAAGTTAATATGGTATCATATCAGTCAATCATCAACTCTAGCTCTCACAAACCTGCAAATATATCACCAAATCTTAGTTTTCCAAAAACTCTAAACAACCAATAGACAGAGCCTAACCTGAGGCAAGGCCCAAGAGGCGGTCGCCTCAGGCTCATAATTTTGGGGTCCTAATTTTGTTTTGTTTTTGTTCAGTAAATTTAAAACAATAGATATTAAAAACTTTTTTTTTTTTTGATAAGTAATCAAATGTTTTATTAATCAAAAGGTAATACACAGGAAGTGTATCATACACTTAAACAAGAAATAAACGTCATGAAATTAGACAACCCATCTATGTGATTAGAAGCTACAGCATTAAACCAATTATACAATGTCAAATAAAATAATTCTCTAAATTGCTCTAAAATCTTTATCTGATCATCAAAATAGCGTCTATTTCTTTCTCTTCACACGCACCAAACAATGCAGCTTGAAATAAGATCTCAAACAAGTTTACTGTCCTTGTCACGAAACTTTCTCCTCCATGCCTTCAACATATCTTCCATACGCCGTGGCATCATCCAATCCATATGTTGAGAAGCCAGAATATTATTCCACAGCAAATGAGTGCCATCACAATGCAGGAACAAATGGTTAATCGTTTACCCATCCTTTCTACACATATTACACCAATTTGTAATATAAAACCCCCTTACTCAAAGATTGTCCGCCGTTAATACTTGTCCCCTCACTACCGTCTATATTAAAAATGCCACCCTTGGAGGCAATTTACACTTCCATACCATCTTCCAAGGGAATAAATTCTCTGCAGATCCCAAGAGGGTTCTAAAATAAGTGCCAACTGAGAAAATGTCATCCCTTGTCACCGTCTACCTGATGCGGTCACTCTCACCTACCCTAATATGCACTTCATACAAAGAGGTCAATAGCACTGCATAATCATCCACTTCCCAATCTTGTAGTCCCCTCCCAAAAACAATGTTCCAGCTGATGCTCCCGTTATGTGTATCTAATACATCATTCACCATAGCAAATGACATCACGGCAATACGATACAAAGAAAGAAATCACTTCCTTTGCGGTTGATCAGTACACCAACAATCATCCCAAAAGCTGATAGTATTGTCATTCCCCACACCGAAGGTCACTCTATTCCGAAAGTCACTCCACCCTCGTCGAATATACCGCCATAAACTTACCCCGTAGGTACCACAGCTCTCAACTGAACACCATCCACCTTCCAAAATGCCATATTTCTCTTCTATAATTTCTCTCCAGAAACTCTCCCTCTCCACCCCAAACCGCCATAACCACTTACCAAACAAGGCCTTATTAAACAATACAAGGCTCCTCATCTAAGTCCCGCAACCCTTGTGGGAGAACAAACTACACCCCAATTTACCAAATGAAATTTTCTCTCCTCTCCTAACCCTCCATAAAGGAACTCCCTTTGGATCCTCTCTAGTCTCTTAGCCACTGTAACAAGAATGGGAAACAAAGACAAGAAATAAGTGGGAAGATTCGAGAGAGTAGATTTGATAAGAGTAAGGCGACCTCCCTTTGAAAGGTACATACGCTTTCAACCCACTAATCTTCTCTCCACCCTTTCCACTATACTGTCCCAGATGTGTTTACTTTTGAACCTTGCTCCTAATGGGAGTCCAAGATACGTCATAGGCAACTACGCAACCCTACAGCCCAATGTAGCAGCCATCCTTTCCACATTATCGACCTCTCCAATAGTGATGACCTCAGATTTCCCCAAATTTATCTTCATTCCAGATACGGCTTCGAAGCATAGAAGCAAATGACGCAAGTTCTTGAAGTGCTCAACGTCTGCGTCACAAAAGATAAGAGTATCATTTGCAAATAGCAAATGAGATATCTGCAATTGACCAATCCTAAAGCCCTTTAACAAACTTTCCCCCACAGCCTTTTCAACCATTTTACTGAGTGCCTCCATTACAATAACAAATAGTAATGGAGACAAAGGATCCCCTTGTCGCAAACCCCTACTATTCCGGAAATGACCTTCAAGAGTGCCGTTTACCATAACTGAAAAAGAGACAGTAGAAATAAAAAATTGAATCCACTGACACCACTTAGCCCTGAAACCACATCGCCTGAGCATATACAATAGGAATCCCCAGTTCACGTGATCATAGGGCTTTTGAATATCAAGTTTACATAGCGTCCTTGGAGCCCCTTGACGTAGTCTTGAATCAATGCATTCATTTGCTATGAGAACTAAGTCCAAGATCTATCGCCCTTTGACAAAAGCATTCTGATATTTAGACACCACTTTTCCCAGCACCTCCTTTAATCTATTAGCCAAAACCTTTGCAATAATCTTATACACCCCACTTACTAGACTAATAGGTCGAAAGTTCTTAATATCTGCCGTCTTGATTTTTTTGGGATCAGCACAATAAATGTGGTATTAGAGCTTTTCAAGAATCTGCCACACTGGAAAAAGTAAGCAAAAACATCCACAATGTCCGATCGTATCACATCCCAACAAGCCTTGTAGAATGCGAAGGAAAATCCGTCCAGTCCTGGGACCTTGTCATCATTCATACTGACCACCACCTCCATAATCTCATCCTCCCCAAATGGTCTTTCTATCCAACTGACATCCTCCTCAGAAATAGTGGAAAACTCTAGCCCCTCAAGCTCTGGCCTCCAATCAAACTGCTCCTTATAGAGGTTTTGGTAGAAACTCACCATTTGGGTACCAATATCCTATGGGTCCTCATAAGTTACCCCATCCACCTTCAGCATAGAGATACGATTGTTGCACCTGTTGGAATTGGCCACCCTATGGAAAAACTGTATACACTTATCTCCCTCTCTCAAGCACTTGACCCTAGATTTCTGGCGCTAAGAAATCTCCTCCATCTCCACCAACCTCTCCAACTCTCCCCTTAATTTTTGACGTCGCTCCCTCTCGTCCCCTCCCAATCCTCGACTTTCCTCCTTCCTATCGAATTCTTCTATTTCTGAGGTGCATTGATTTTTACGCCAGTTAACATCCCCCACCTCCTCCTCATTCCACCTTTTGAGGTCTCCTTTTAAAGCCTTTAATTTCTGGTTCAACACATAACTGGGGGACCCCCTGAACTTGTAAGAGGCCCACCAAATCCGTACTCGCTCCCCAAAACCGTCCATTTTAAGCCACATCTTTTCAAACCTAAAAAAGCCTTCTCCTACTATATCCTACATCCCCAGACAATAAAATTGGGAAATGATCTGAATACACCCTCCCTAATCTCCTCTAAGCAACGTCCGGGTACTTAGCCTCCCACTCCGCACTAATCAAGAACCGATCAATTCTAGAATGAACAGGTAGCTCCCGATTAGATGACCAAGTAAAATCTCCCCCCATCAAAAGCATATCCACCAACATATTCTCCCTGATAAAATTTGAGAAGTCCTCCATAGCCCCTGTTAGTCTCCCGCCGCTAGACCTTTCAGTAGGAAAGCGGACCACATTAAAGTCACCCCTATGAACGTTGGGAGATTCCACCAAGCATCATACCTGCCAATTCATCCCACAATCCATCTCTACTTTCATCGACATTAGGCCCATAAACTCCTATAAGCATCCAACGAAATCTGCCCCCAATATTTGTAAATGAAAGGGATAGGGAAAATAGCCCTTCACTAACCTCCTCCAACTGAAAGACTCTAGTATCCCACATAATTAGCACCCCTCCTGAACCCCCAATAACCCCCACAAATTGATACCCAATATGCTATCCCCCCCATAAGCTACTTACAACAGCCCTCGAAACGATCTCTAACTTTGTCTCCAGTAAGCAAACAATGTCAGCCTTCCAACCCCGTAAGAGATTTCGAACACCTAACCTTTTACCAGCTTCATTAAGCCCCCTCACATTCCAGCTAACTATTTTTGGGATCATCTTGACGCACCGTCATCCCTCCCCATCAATCCTCTTCTTGACTCACCACTCCTAATGTCATAATTAACCAAGCATTCAAGCCTTTTAAGCTCACGGTCACCCTTTCTTCTTGTCTAACTTCCTGGTGTATCTATCCCTTATTCCTTGCTCGCCTCAAACTCCTCAAATAATTGCAAGAGCTTATGTTCACACCCGTCGCAGGACACCCCCACCATTTTGCTGAAGTCCAAAATTATTTGAAGAGCCTAGCTCGATGGTGGTGGTCTAATGTCAAGCTCACTCATTTCCACTATCTCCCCAAAGGAAAATTGATCATATTGTAAGTCCTCTTCCTCTCCCCGAACTACATCCCTATGTATATCCTCCTTTTTGGAGCCCTCCACCCACACAACCAACGCTTTATCACTCCCTGATCCCCCTCATTTATAGACTTAGAATATCTCCTACAGTAGGTATTCGTAACCATCGTTGCCAAACCTATTGCCCCTTGTTGTTTCTCAATTGCTACATCCAGTTTCTCCGACTCCAAATTCATCAAACTCGGTTCCCCTTCCTTGTCCCTCACTTCCACCTCCGCCCCTCTACTTTGTACTTGGGCCTCGCCACTTGACTCAGCCATCACCTCTATAGTGTGGGCCCTCTTCGATTTCAACTCCTTAGACACCTCATTAGCAACTACATTTCCATTTGCTGTATAATCATCTGAGCCCACTCCACACCCATTATAACAAGAATTTGGGAAAATTATATTTTCAAATAGTGATTTTTTAAGAATGTTTGGTTAAAAAAGAAGAAAATTTTTGGGGTTACATGTAATATTATTTTCTTGAAAACATCTGGTTGATAAGAAGAGAAAAAAGAATTATAATTTTAATGGGGCTAAACAGGGGCTATAAAACCCCAACTAGTTTTTTCATGTTCTTTTACTCAATTTTTAAAAATTTTGCATAATTAGTTCTTAATCTTTAGCACATCTTAAAATCGCTCTCCAACCTTTACAATAAACATTTCAATCCCAAAATCTTTAGTTCTATTCGGACATTTTTTCCTTTGAATATAATACCATAAAAATTAATTTCCTCACTTTAGATACAAAAGCTGTTTTTTTAATGGCGGTAAAACACTATGTTTAGCACTTAACCCAATCTTTCAACTTTTCATTTTTTTTCCTTACATTTTCAATTTCAAGTTTGAAATAAAAACCTTTCCTTTTTTACAAAAAAAATCTAACTAAGATTTGATTTAATGCAGGACTATATACTCTTGTTTAGTTCAGCTAGAAAAGTTGATTAAAATCTACGTCAAAATCAACATTTCATTTTAACCACACATTTCACCCACAACTTTTCAACTGTAATTCCATTAGTTTTTACCAAATTCCAATAAAAATTCGATTTTTATCTAAATAAGACAGGTGCATAATAAGAAAGTTGTGCAAAATACTCATAAAAGACTACTATGTATCTCATGGCAATTTGTTTGCAAGATGTAGGAATATTTGTTTGCATTACTTTTGTATTTTTGTGCATGGGGAACTATGATTCCTATTTACTTTCCTACTTTTGCAGCAAACCCTTATGAAGAAAATTTTGAATCTACACTTCGATTAAAGGACCCAACTTTTTGAATATCAAGTCCTGTTCATCATTTTATTGTTAAGTTTAAGTTAACACATTTAGTTTCATAAAACTCTAAACCAAAAAATTTGAATGCCCAAATCCTAAAGCTCGCATTAGGCTCCGAAAATCTTAGGTAGCACCCTATCTATTTATATAGTCAATGAATCTCAATGTCTAGAAATGAGATATAAGAATGACAATGGTTGACATTAGTGACATGACTTCTAAGGCCACTAATTAAAATTGTTCTATTACTTTTCCATTGCAGTCAATTAAATTTTAGGATAACAAGCATGTAACTTTAAAATAAAATCATTACCCCTTTCATCACCAATTTCCCTTACATACTGATCCTACTTGTATCCTCCTTTATGCTTACATCTACTATAGAAAGAACAGTCTACTTCACAGTTCACGACTTTAATTAGCTCATATAATAAAAAAAATAAAAAAATAAAAATAGTAGAAAGTCAAATGCAAGTTAATCTATTGAGAAGTCCAGTAAAAATTGAAACTCAAATATACTCAATGAATCAAGTCTCACCCATGTAGGATTTCATAGATATATTAATAGATTAAGGACTAGTCCTCTTATAGCGAAGACTACCTATTGCTGAATTATGGATCAACTCAACGTTTTCAAACCCTTACTTGTAACCAGCTGACTTAATAGAACTCTAACTAAAGCTAGATTAACATTGAGTTATTTGCTGAGTTGGTGATTTTTTCATCGAGAAAACCAAGTCTTCAAGCAACTCTCTAGTGGGCATATCTAAAGGACTTCAACGCATCAAATTTAAGTTATTTAACTGCATATACACTTAGACAGGAAAACTCAGTAATGCACAAAAAATTTCACTTGCAGCAAGCATCCCTTCATCATATCCTCATATTTTTAAGCCACCAGTCCATTACAATTATGTTTCAGGTTATGTGTCCAGTCATAAAAACTACTTGGGACAATGACCTTATGTGTACAATGCCATTCGTAAGTTCTTATGTATCATTTGTCAAGAACAGTGATGTTATTTGTCCAGTATATGTGAAGAGGAGGTTCAAATTCACATACAAGACTCAGGTCTTTCAGCCACATAAAGCATGAATTCAAATTAGGAGAGAATAGGAAACCATCTACTTGGCTACAGACAACAAATGAACCAGATATTTATATATTATTAACACCCTGGTTAATATACAAAGAAACTTCTGCACCACGTTGCTCATAGATTATCATGATGATGTCCAACAGCTGAAACGTGAAGACTCCAAAAGTGAGTCTCTTAGCCTTTCCTTGACTTAGTTTTGGATGATTACAGAAGCAAAATTTGTCTTGCTCTATCATCGTTGTCCATTTGCAACAACTATAGAAATCCCATTTCATGTGCTCTCTCTTGAATTACACGGTAAAAACACTTACAGGTCCAGTAGTTACATAGAATGTTCTATTTATCTAAACCAGCTGTAAGGTCAGTTCTAGTCAATATTCCAGCTCAAAAAATAAAAAGCAAAATACAATCAAAACCCCAATATCATTCAAGCCCTAATCCATCAATCCTGAAAATTGTTGATTGACATGCATGCTTGCATACACAAAAACACTACCTTGGTGATAACTTTGTAGGAGATATAAGCCTGGACGCCATTGCCCATTTTAGCTGGATCAGTGACTGATACCGTTAAATACGGCGCTTGTGGCGACGGAGATCTAGGGCTTTGCACCACTGAACCCGATCCACTTCTCTCCAGCGTATTCATCTTAATTCAAAAATTCAAGAAAAATTACATTAATTCAATCTGATTGTACAATCAAATTGTAAAATTCTTTGTAGGAGATATAAGCCTGGACGCCATTGCCCATTTTAGCTGGATCAGTGACTGATACCGTTAAATACGGCGCTTGTGACGACGGAGATCTAGGGCTTTGCACCACTGAACCCGATCCACTTCTCTCCAGCGTATTCATCTTAATTCAAAAATTCAAGAAAAATTACATTAATTCAATCTGATTGTACAATCAAATTGTAAAATCAAAGGACTCGTATTTGAAAGATTATTGAATAATTAATTTTCTTATAAACAATGGTATAATTAAGAGGGAGGAAGCATATCAGTTATTACCGTCTACTTATGGATCGAGAATTTGCCTCGCGAGAACTCTAATGCCAGTATGCTAAAGGACAGGGAGGGAAAAGGCTCCTGGGAAGGGAACACTGGATATTTACCCGCCGGGCACTGTAGATTTTCTATTGTCCGCCCAGTGCCCAAGTCAAATTATCCTTTTTCATTTTCTCCTCCTTTTTTTTTTTTTGCCTTGGTTCTGGCTTTGGTTTTGGCTTTTGGTTATAATTTAAAAGGATTAAGAACTTGTTTTGGCAATTATTCTTTCTCATATTCATTTTCAACCACACATTATTATAATAAAATATTCTTCATATATATATATATATAATTCTATCAAACAAGGGTTAAATTTGTGCACTCCCTATAACAATTGATTCCCAGTAGAATCAACCTGCTTGTATATTGATTTTGTACAACTAGATTGAAAAATGCATTGATTTGATGTAGGTAAACTCGTGAGTCTTAACACTTTTATTCATTGTATTAATTTTTTAATTTTTTTTAAAAGATTGTCCAACATACCGCATATATCATTTAATTCGTGTTTAGCCATTAGTTTAATTAGATAATTCTCTTTTCTTCAATTGGTAGTTCAAATAAAATTTATGATTGTAAATTTAAGCACATAATAACAAGATTCTTGTGGAATCTATATCATTATTTTACTGGTGATGATTCGTACACTTGCGAAATAGCAAAAAGTAATAATGATACCAACCGATTATAACATTAATTTGAATATTTTAATTTATTGAATTTATATATATATTTCCTATTCTTATCGCCTAGTGCATGACACGGACGACTACCATGAATTTAGCTCATTTTGATTCAGTAATTGAATGTACATATCATTAGACCGCAAAAACAGAAAGACAACACCACGGAGCATAAAACGGAAATTTATTACCAACATACAATAGAGGATTTCATAACTCCTACTGCTAAAAGAGCTTATTCAAGCATTGTCGCAACAAGGATAGAGGTGAATAATTCTGAAATTAAATCAAGTACGATTGGGATGCTACAGAAGAGGTAGTCGTATTGACAAAGAAGACTATTAATGTTACCCAAGCCCTAACTTACGCATGAGAGCATTGTGGATGAAATCATCCTAGCATTGATTAATTAATTTTGGGTTGAAAATTCCATTTAAGTAGTCTCCAGAACAAGTCATCTACGTGCAAAATTTTCAGCACTAGCAAGTACTTATAATCAGGCTGTGGAAACCATTTCTAGCTAGTTTTAATGCACACGTTTTGTGCGTTTTACAATTATCGATAACTTATTATCCACGTATTTCGTATAATTATTCATAATTTATAATCACTTAAATATAAACATCTGGATGAGTTTTTCTGCCATTCTTTCATTGGAATTGGGCTGGGCTTGGTTTCTCTTTGTTGGGCTTGTATGGCTTACTCTTCGGCCCCTTCTTAGTACTAATGATAAGAGTTCCGACGTAGACATTAATAGCTCATGGGAAAATTACACAAATAGGCAATTACTATGGCTATTTTTAAACTTGGTCAAAATTTGAATTTAATCACCTTTCAAACATACATAATTTTCTCTTAAATAACTGAAAGCAAAGTTCGTCACATTGTGTGCTTGTTGCTCACTCTAACACCTGATTTATAAACCCTGTTAGGTGTAACCCTGTTAGGTGTAGAATAAATGTTTGCTAAAAATTTAAGTCAAAATTGATATTTAAATTTAAATACACATTTTATAGAAACACCAACTTTTTAACTACACATTTCTTCAACTTTTATTAAAATTTACCACAAATATAATTTTTAGCTACATCAATCCTAAGGACTAGATAAACCGAAATTAATTTCCTTAATGCAAGTCTTTTTCAAAATTAATTTCCTTAATGAAAATTTTTTTAAAAAAAAAAAAAAAAAAAGTAAGACGAGGGAGAGAGTAATATTAGATTTACTCTGAATTGTCCATTCATTTTCCATATATGAAATGGTGAGGAAATAAACAGAAGGGCTAAACAAAAAGTCCTAGTAAATTAAGGGAAACTTCAGGCAAATGAAGTTGGTTGGTGTTACGCTTCTTCTAAAAAGGTCCCATGTCATCATCAACGTGACAGTCAGCTAAGCAAATTAACAAGGCCAACACTTCACGTTACCTCTTATCTGGTTGAGGTGAGGTCACATTCAAGGTAGTTGAGGCGATGCATGATTTCAACCGACCATGTCATGGTCGACATCTATGGCCTAGGCGAAGTGCCACGCGTGCTGTAGGGTAATAAAATGGACCTCCCATATCACTTCTTCCAAAGAGATAATTTTTGCAGGATTTATCTACGATTGATTGATGTGACATCTCTACAATAAGCAACTAAAATATCAAATCGTTAGTCTATATTTCAAATATTAGACTAGGCTTTAGGGTGGCTGCTCGTCAAAAGCATTAAATGTTCGCCAACCTATGATGGATGGAGTGATCCCTAGGAAAAGACCTCAACTATCAAGGTAAAGCCACGTGTCACTTCATCTAATTATTATCATTTTTTTCTTTTTCTACTACTATGAAAATTCACACATTGTGTCATTTGAAGATAATGCAACTTTAGATACTCAGAGCTATAAATTTGCTCTCTATATACTCACTTTTTACCCTCCCTAATTTAACTTCTATAGGCTTAGTGGCCCACGTCTCTAGCAAGTCTCACTTCGTCACTTAACATTGATTGACTTGATCGTCAGAGTACATGCGATTGCCTTCCCCACTTTGAATAAGACCAAGTGTGACTTATGGTTTGTCCAAGTGTAAAGAACTAAAGACATACGTGAAACGAGAGGATCTGATATCTATTAGCCATGACACCCTTACAAAAAATGAGGTCAACAGTTGAAAATGTGATTTTTAGCCCAACTTAAAAAATGAGTTGATTGATATTAGTTCTTATATATCCTTCTTTTAGAAAAATAAAAGAGAGAAAGCACGAATTTACACGATTTGACAAACTCGTTGATGTGCAGGAGAGGATGGGAATCAATTCTTTAATCAAATCTCTAGCGCCCGTCTTGTACTGATTTTAAGCAAAAATGGATTCTTAGGCGTCAAAGTGTGGACAATTAAGAAATAATTTGCATTGTGTTGCAAACCAATGATGAAATTGTTGACTTCTGGCTTATCATCTCAGCAACCAATCGTTGTTGCAATGATCCGATCGATATGCCACTTCATTATGATCATACGAGGAAATAATTAGGTAGGATTTGGAGAAATGCAAGAAGGGGCAGAATGACCATTTCGGAAGTCTACTCGGTAGAAGTCGAAAGACAAATTTAATAATGAGACATGAGAACTAAGGGTCTGTTTGATTGCAAAGATGAAATTGAATTGAATTGAAAATGAATTCCAAGAAATTGAATTACCTAGATATTGTTTTCTTGAGAATTGTAAATTATTGTGTTTGATTGGGATAATTTTTCATGTGAAAAATGTTAAAATAAAAGTATTTTTTGATCTCCGTTTGATTTTGTTTTACATGAAAATTGTCAATTAAAGGGATAGATTTTATTGGTATTAGGGATGAAATTTGTTTCCATTGCCAACACACAAAAAAATAAATAAATAAAAATTTCAAGAAAGTCATTTATCTTTTAGTGTTCGTTTGACTTTGTTTTACATGAAAATTATCATTTAAAGGAAAAAAAAATTTACAATAATTTTTGGAATTTGCTTCCATTGTCAACACACAAAAAAAAAATCGAAAAAAAAGTGCTACAATAATCAAGAATTTCAATTCTTACCATTTTTGTGAAAATTAGAATTCAAGGAAAACCAAGAAAAGTCCATATTTCAAGACAACCAAGAAAGAGAATTTCATGGAAAAAAACCTACAAACACGACAAAAAGTGAAAGTTGGAAAACGAATTTTATTTTCCATGGAATTTGAATATCTATCAAACGAACCCTAATGTCATTAAATTTATTCAGAAGAGAAATTTGGAGTTAGAAAACATACGAAACAATATGCTTGACTTCAGAAATTACTTTTTTGAGAATGTGAACAATTGACTTAAGATTGACCCATCATCAGACTTCAATCAATTCTAACCATATTTTTCTAGGAGAGCGAAGTGGGAATGACGGAATAAAATGGATTTTGATTTATTATATGGAAAGCACAATTAGAAAAGGTGAAGAAAAGAATATAGAACGTATCCTAAAGAAGAAAAATAATGATATTTACAGTCGTTCACTACAACAGTCGTCCTATGTGATATACACATGACAGATGGTTATTTGATGCATTAATAAATAAAAAACTACCACATTAATGCATCAAATAATAACATGTCATGTGTATGCCACGTAAAACGACTACCGCAGTGAGCGACTACGAATAACGTTACTCAAAAAAAAAATGTAAAGCTGTTTAATAGAGAAAAATAGTTCCTATTGCCTTGAAACTTCCTACACAATTTATAAGGTCATTGACGAACTACATGTGGACGTAGAAGAAGGTAACTTCTTAAAGGTCCGTTTGGTTGCAAATATGAAATTTGGGTGGAAAGAAAACGAATTGCAGGGAATTTAATTGCCTAGAAATTAGTTAATTGGAAATTGTCAATTATTGTGTCTGATTGGTATAGTTTTCCAAGTGGAAAATTTAAAATAAAAATATTTTTTGGTATTCATTTAGCTCTGTTTTACATGAAAATTGTCAGCTAAAGTGATAGAATTTACTGATATTGAGGATAGAATTTGTTTCCATTGACAAAAAAAAGTCAAGAGAGTCATGTATATTTTAATGTTCGTTTGACTTTATTTTACATGAAAATTGTCAATTAAAGAAAAATATATTTCTTACAATTAGGGATAAAATTTGTTTCCATTGCTAAAAAATAAAAAAATCGACAACCTACCTAGAAAACCAATTCCCACCACTTCCTTGAAAACCAAGAAAATCAACACTTCCCAAGAAAACTAAGAAAATCAATTCCATGGAAAAAAAAATGCTATCAAACAATCAAAAAGTAGAAGTTGGAATTTGAATTCCATTTTCCATGGAAAATAATGGCCAATTGGCCTTAGAATAAGTCATCGCTCTTAATAATTTTGAGTTTTGTTGTAATTGTAGACAAGGATGGTTTATTTAAATTTGAATAAATTCAAGAAATGCTCAAACATATTTATTCCTATTCTTTTGAGGTAATTCAGATTTCTATGAAAATTCTTTGCTCTATATATCCGCTTGTATTATTTATTTTTAAAACCTACATGATATCAGAGCAATTAGACTCTTGCGATCAAAATAGAGCTTCATTTCAACCAAAGCCTGATTCTAGCCTAGTTCTCCTCTTTCTTTCTTTTTTCTTTTTTGCCCTTTTTCTTTTTATCAATCAAAAACAGTGTTTTTTTTTTTCAAAGTATTATTTCAATCTTTTCAATCATTGATCTTTGAAAATATCAGATATGATCAGTGGTAGATCCAGTACTCGGAGAGCGTCGAGCGCTGGATAAATATGTTCAATTTTAGGGATTTAATGCAATTAGAAAGATTCGAACATATGGTCTTCCTTTAAATTATACAAAACATGGTTACTATGTCATCTGGTGAATGTTATTAATATATGTAACAAAATTATACACCTATTTGATCATCTTTTTATAAAATACATTTTTCGTTTTCTTCTTTTCAATCACATTTTTTTCAATAAAATAATATTTCACGCAACCCAAAAACTTTTCCTTCGTGTTTAACAACACCCCCTTCATCAATTGTCATATTTAATTTTACTTAAACAATAGGATTGAAACATGCTCTATATATGCTCAGTTTTAGCAAAATAATTGTCATATTTAATTTTTATTCTTTTATTGTGGCCGATGATTAATGGTCAATGACTGCCTATGCTCACTAAAAATCTTGGATCCGTCATTAGATATGATAATATATGGTTAGACAACCATGACAGGAGCTATGAGGAGCTATGAGGTGGACTTTGATTAAGCCACGACGATCTCCAACTCAGATCAATTCCAGCCATTACAAATATCAGTTCACAAGCTTAATGGTAAGAACTATTTCAAATGGACCCATTCCATGAAGCTTGTTATCAACGACGAGGGTAAACTTGTTTTCTTTAATAGCGAGATCGACTGTCAAATAATTTTAGCGACGTACAATCAAGTATTTTTATTTGATTTGATCAAAATTTTCAATTGTTCGAAATGACTAATTGTCAAAAAACTTTGAGACTTTTGTCTCGTAAGAGTACCCATTGAGTATTTCTTAGTTTTATTAATCGGTGGTGATATATATCATTTGCTCATACTTATCGCGCGCTTTCGCTCCTTGATCAAGAGGTTGACCAGGTAGAGCCGAGTTGGCTCACACGAAAGTAGTCGACATCCAACGTATGGACTAGTCAAAAAATTAATTTAGTTTAGCTAAATATTATTTTCAATATGACTTTGAAGGCTAGACTTTGAAAGTATATCGTTTGTCTTGGCTTAAAACTCAACAATTACAATTTGTTGAGGGGTCAAAATTACTAATGTATGTCAAAGTCTATACTTTAGAAACTACATTTCTGGACCGACCATAGTCAATCCATTAAACCATACATATGGCGACTGTGGGATAAATGTTTACTTCTGTTATTCCGAATAGCATCTCGCAAGCAACACAAAAGTGTATGCTAAACTATGGTGCATTACCGGATACATTTCTTTCTCAAACACTTCTCTGACAACTTCATCGATAGTATTTTATTAGATGTTCTCTACTTAAACTAGATTAGTTTAAACCCTCTACAATAGGGTTTATACTTCGTAACAAGACGCACTTTGATATGAAATGAATTGAAATTTTCTTCTTGTAAATTCTTTCTATTATCTCCCTCTTCTCTTTCTTCCGATTATACATCATTGGCACACCATCTAACGCACATCTATTTTACAAGTATTATCTAATGATGTACTGTTATTAATATGTTAAAGTAGTAATAGATTTTCTAATTATGTAATGTTTAGAATGCGTTGACATGTAATTGATTGTATATTGATGTTTAAAAAAATGAGGAAAGCTAGAAGAAAATATGAGAAATAACATGGAAACTTCAATGACAATTACATAGAGTTTTAGTGCCTTTTTGATTCCTTTCCATTGGATGGAAAATGAGTCTTGAATAATATTTATAGGAGAACGTGTGGTTAAAAAGTGAGAAAAGTTTTGAAAGAATATAAAGAATATTTTATTTGTGAATATGTGATTAAAAATGATCCTATTACAAACCATAAAATAAATTAATGGGAATCAAACGTGCCCTTAATTTGTTTTATGAGCCGTTGAAATTTCTTTTACGAAATTGATAGATTCCAATACATTTTGACATTTATAGTTTTGTTTGTTTATATTAACAATTAGGGTAATTAACACATAACGTCTTTACCTTTTATTATTATCATGGAAAACGTCATTATCTTTCATTTTTTTGATATTTTCACCCTTATTTCAGCTTTTGTTTAGGAAAAAGGTTATTTTCATCCATTTTTTCAATTAAAAGCTGTGAAATGACTAATTTATAATTCTATTTAAATGAAATAAAAAAAGAAAAAACTAAGGTAGTATTTGATTCACCCAATTCCATGGAAATGGGTGGAAAACATTTTCCACCCAAAATGTAGTGTTTGATTTACAAGATTTTCCATGGAATTGGTTTCTAGTTTTTATTGGAAGTTGTGCTATTCCTTGATTTGGTAGAATTCCAATTCTCACCATATATGGTGAGAATTGGAATTCCTGGCTACTGTAACGATTTTTTTTTCGTTTTTTTTAGGCAATAGAAACTAATTCTAAGAATTATTGTAAAAAAAAAATATTTCTCTTTCATTGATAATGTTCATGTAAAACAAAGCCAAACGAATACTAAAAAATAGATGATTTTTTTGAATTTTTTATTTTTTATTATTATTATTATTATTATTATTATTTTTTTTTTTTTGCTTTTTGGCAATGGAAACCAATGTCATCCTCAATACCAGTAAATTCTATTCTTTTAATTGATAATTTTTATATAAAACAAAGTCAAACGAATATCAAAAAACACTTTTATTTCAACATTTTTCACGTGAAAAATTATACCAATCAAACACAATAATTTAAAATTTTTATGAAAACAATTCTAGACAATTCAATTCCCTGAAATTCGTTTTCCACATAATTCAATTCCATCTTTACAATCAAACGGACCCTAATCATAACTATAGTCTTAAAATTTTTAAAAAAGTGCAAACAAGTCCCAAATAAATTAGTAAAATGATAATTAGCACATAAAGTCTCTACCTTTCATTATTATTGTGAAAAACGGGCATACTTTTCATATTTTGGCATTTTCAACCTTAATTACATCTTTGATTTTGCAAACCATCATTTCTATTAAAAAATTAAAAATCGAAAAAAAAAGCACAAATGAGTCCCAATTAAATTGTTAAAAAATTAGAAATTAAAAAAAATTCTTTTTTATTAAAATAGGAGGGTATATTCATCATTTCGTTGCTTTTATTGAGAAATTGGATGAAAATTGATAGAAATGATGATTTACGCAATTAAATGTCCAATTAAGGGTGAAAATGTTAAAAAAATAAAAGGTATGGACATTTTTCACATTAATAGTGAAATGTATGGACATTATGTGCTAATGACCCTTTTAATAATTTATTTGAGACTTGTTAGAACATTTAAAATTTTTTTGGAAATATGATTGTTTAGTTCTTTTTTTTTATTTAAATAAAAAGGTATATTCGTCATTTCATAGCTTTTGATTGAGAAAATGGATGAAAATGATCTTTTGTGCAATGAAATGTGGAAAATAATGGCGAAAATGTCAAAAAAAAAAAAAAAAATGATAAAAACGTTTTCCACAATAATAGTGAAATGTAAGGACATTATATTCTAATTACCCTTAACGGGTAATATTTGCATGTACTTTTTGGTCAAAAAAATAATGTTTTATATTTTTTTAAATAGGTGATAAGTAGAAAATATCTCTACATTTCAATATTATTATGCAGAACGTTCTTATATTTTCATTTTTCTTCATATTTTCACCCTCGTTTCCACATTTCATTACCAAAAAGGTCCTCCCATCCTCTTACCGTCAATTGCTCCATTAATTCAATACAAAAAAACAGTTTTCTTTTCAAACACCAAAGGTAAAATATCAGTCCATTTATTCCCTTCTTCTCACCTTCAAAATAGTTATTTCATGAGTAACAGTAACGTGAATATGAAAGTAATTTATAAAATCATTACATTAAATAAAGAAAAAAATGGCATAAAGAAATTAGTATTTCACAACAATGGATGCTGTAATGGTGGATCACTAATAAAATTTAGAATAGTAGATGAAGATATAAATTGAATAGGTGGTCAATGAATTGGCGATATTCATTCTCATTTTGTGCTTATTAAAGGTGTATCTAAGAGGTAAATTGAAAAGAACAACTGTAAATTTGATAATGTAAAGTACATATCAAATTTCAATAATGAATGATACATTTGGCTCAATGGTGAATTTGAACTAGACATGTTCATTTTTATTTTTTTTTAGCATGGAATTTACCTTGTAATAATAATCCCTACGTAGTAATACATTTTGGAAAAACATCCGTACCTTTCAAACTATTTGGCATGAAACCTCCTTACCTTTTTAACTTAATATGAAAACCATCCCTATTATCTTTTGTGTTCAACCTATTTATACATAACAACTCAAACTACTTAAGTACACCAATTCGATCACAACAACTCAAACATAATTCAGACAATAATTAATCAAAATCCCAACAAAAAAGGGGATTAGTGGTGAATTTAGGGTATTCGCCGAAATCTCTACTATGGTCCTACTACAATAGCCTTGGAGCACTTCTCTTCCCTCAACATTTATCTTGGTATTCTTCTGAATTTTGTGGCTCTGATTGCACCCTTTAATGGAATTCAGCAAAATGAGTTCCCAATGCAAGATTTTCCTATCTTCAGTTCCATAATATCATGATCATTTCCTGCAATATTTCCATTCTAATAAAGGAATTCAATGGAGTAATTGATAGTAGGTGGATGGAATTATATTTTTGGCAATGAAATGTGAAAATAAGGGTGAAAATGTTAGGAAAATGTAAGGTAAGGATGTTTTGATAATAAAATTGAAATGTATGGATATTTTGTGCTAATTATTGTTTTCTAAATTATTATGTGAAACAATACATTACAATTTACAATTCAACAAAGTATAACTTATATATATATATTTTTAAAATACAATATAGTACTATGCAAACAAATGCACCCTTAGGTAATTATAGTTATAAAGAGTCACGTGATTAGAACTGATAAATAATAGTGTGTGCTAATTAATCCTAGAAAACCATCAATCTAATATTTTAAAACTATATTAATTGCATATTTAAAATTTAAACTTTTAATGTATAGATCAACTCGTCAACTAAAATTAATAATAATAATAATAATAATAATAATAATAATAATAATAATATTATTATTATTATTATTATTATTATTATTATTATTATTATTTAACTATTGTAAATTTATAAAGCTGGCTTATCACATAATTGAAACTGTCTATTTAGACATTAAGATAATCAAAGTTAGATGACCAAATCATTAAATTACTTAACATTTCTCTTGGAATTGGTAAAAAAAAATCTTACGATTTTGACGACCACGTTGAAATTTTTGTTATGTGGGATCCAAATTCACATTCCTAATAATTGACTTTTGAATATGGAAGACCTGAAACCATAAAATGTTTTAAATTCTCAAGTAATGCTACCTAACGTCGGTTAATGTCACATAGTCTTTATCTGATTTAACCAAAAAAGTTATTAAGTTAAAGTCAATAATTAATTTTAACCACTCGTTTTCATGAGATTCATAACTTTTCAATTATACATTTCATCAATTTTTACGAAAATAAACTAAATATCTAATTATCTAAATCAGACAATGGCTATTTGACATTAATTAATAGGTCTAACAGCTTGTTTGGTTAAGTCAAAGTCAAACAATCAATATTAATCACATCTTTTATGTGTTCCACAACTTTTCAACCATATATTTCAAAAATTTCTATCACATCACAATCTACTAAAAAATTTAATTTTAATCCATACCAAACATACACTAAGCCCCCGTTTGACCCCCATTAATTTTTATTTCATTACATTTTATTTTTCCTTTCTCCTATTTTCAACCACACAATCTTTCATAAAATAATATTATACGTAAATCGAAAAAATTTCCTTCTTTTCAATCATTCATTTTTTTTAAAAAATATTATTCCATTCATTTTCATTTCGGGACCAGACGGGGCTAAATCTAATTAATCAAACTAATTATTATTTTTAATTCAACGGTAGATGCTAGACATATAGCATCATTCAATTTCCGTGTAGAATATTGGAAGTTCCCAAGAACTTAAGTGGACCAGTCCCATCCCTGTCACTTGACTCACTTTTTCTCATTTTACTCGGTTGTCACCTCCTTTAATGCCCACTCATTGCAAAACCGTTGCACAGATTCTATCTTTAAATACATTTCCTGACGTGAAAAAATGCACCACGACAGTGAGAGTAGAAGGGTCTGACCCTGTCCATGTAAGGCCGAGCTGGCTCCCACGACAGTTGCTGGCCTCCAAAGGATGGGCCAGTTAACAAATTAGGTTTGGTTTAGCTAAATGATATTTTCAATATGACTTTGGCTTATGACATTGTACGGTAGACTTTGAAAATACATCGATTGTCGTGACTTAACAATTACAATTTGTTGAGGGGTCAAAACTACTACAGTTCCCACAAAGAACAGTCCACTTTCTGGACCCACCATTGTCAATCCATTAAACAATAAATATGGCAAAGGTAGGATAAATGGTTACTTTCTGTTTGTAAAAAATTATGAGTGTAACCCTCCGTTTTAAATTTTCAGACTTAGAAATTGTCGCCGTAGGATAGGTCAATCCTAAAAATATATCTTAATAATCCTATCTCAAGTAAGATAAACTTGGTATTGCGATTGCAATTGACAGACAACCTCCATAGGAGGACGAAATCAAAGTGTCTCGAGGCTTACCAAAAACTCACGACGTCGTTCTAATGGCAGAGACCTAGGGCCTATATTGTCATATTACCCTTTTTCACTCAATAAAAAAGTTAAGGTGTATTTTAAAATATCCTATATTTATATAATCTAAGTTGTGTAGAATCAATTTCACCATTTCGACATTCAATGGATTTTTTTCAGGAGAGACTCATCAAATAAACTGCCTAGTCAAAATATTCGGTTCCTAGGTAAGTTGAAAGGGTCACAACAATCCCACTGAAAACCCATTTTTTATGGACAGGACCTCTCCATATCAAGTCTAGTTTGGTTGATTGATCCTTTCAAATTATGAATAACTAAGAATTTATTCTTAATTATTTAAAGTTCTTCAATTTTTAAATCTAATTTGGAAATATTGGGTTTTGATAAAATTAACTCTTAATTATACGATGCCCAATATTTTAACTTAGATCCATTTAACAAATTTAATCTCATTTAATTCAATCTTATGTGCATGAATAAAATAACTTAAATATTTTTAGAAAATAAATAATATGCATATGATACGTTAAAATTTAAATGTGTAGGAACAATAATAATCTATATGGCATGTTATATGCATGTGAAGATTATCAATGTAATTATTTAGGGTACAATTTTTTTTTTTTTCAATTATTACCCAACACACTGGCTCCACCACATTAAAGTCCACACATTATATAAATGATCATACTTGAATTTAAGGGACTATTGTTACATGTTGACACACTTGGCCGACCCACTGGGGCTCATGGCCCATTCATGCCGAACCACGTGACATCCTAGCCGAGGCTCCCAGGCCAATAGAAGTCAACCAACATACCGAGACAACACCCATGACGTGGCCCAAACGTTGACGTCGAAGTTAATAGGCTAAGGTGGTTTGTTTCGCCAAGGCCCATCATACCGAGGCCCAGACGCCCTAAGCAGTATTCCTTTCCAGAGATCCAGTCTTACATAAGGATCATTCCTGATTGATTGATGTGATTCCTATTATAGAGTACAAGCGTCTTGTCTTGTTAAAGTAGCGACGAAGCTGCCGATTAATAAATGTGTAGCAAGTTAGGAAATCAAGAGTGATGTTTATAATTTGACATGTAAACTTACGAGATAAGGCCACGTGTACTCCTAATCGAGGGCCACAATCTAACTTCTAAAACTATAAATACTCCTCCATACATCTCTCACAAGAAAAATGCAAGATTAAATACAAGAACCAAGATTACATATTCTTTACTCTCTTAACACACTTTATTAAACAACATGTTTACCATCTTGCAATACAATACTATAAGAATTCATACTTTCATTCTACAAATATCGATTGATAATTATTGTACAATCGTTATACAAACATCTCGCGGGATTCCAAACGTTCTTGTCCCACATTGTTGAGCTGCTCCCACGTTCTTGATCAGTCCATTTGAGACTGCCCATATGTCTTAGCGTGTTGGATTAGGCTTACGTATGTATGGGTGGGTCCAATATCTGTTGACAACATTTTTTGGGGTCAACAGTAATAATTAATAAAGACATACATTAAACATAAGCAAAATAGAAAAATCTTGGTTGGGTTCCATTGACCTAACAATTACAACACGTAAAATAAATTACAAAAGAATTGAACCTTGGGGTCATGGTTCAAAACCTAGTTGGGGCAATTTTATTTTTTTCCCCCTCCTTTTTGCCTCCGCTCCACCCACCATCGACTGCCGCTGCCGGACAGCCATCGTTGATGATAGTACAGACGTCGACTACCTACCATTTTTTTAAATGAACTTTTCCATAATTACTTAAAATTCATTAAAATAAAAAAAAAACGAAAATTACATCAAAAGCCTAAATTACAATTGATCCAGGAATTGAAAAAATACAATCTAATCCATGTAACCATATAAATAACGACCAATTCATTAGCCAAACAATTCATCAAATGAAAAATAATAACCAAATATATGCTATTGTGCCTACACCGTACCTTGATTATCACATAATCAATAATTAAATTAATATGATGTAGAATTGTCTCTAATACCAATTGTTGTTTTTGAAAATCATTTTTAAGAAAAATAAGCTGAAACACGAACAATCACATCGTATAAAAAGGAAAAAAAATTCTTTTTAGTCAAACAATACATATATTCACTTAATCAACATTTCATTAGGGAAGATATGAGAATTATATTCAACAATCGTCTAGGATGTAATTTTGAACTCCTCCTTTATAACCATCAAACTTTCAAAAGCTCCACAATTCTTTATTGACGTATTTCTAATTACAAGGAACTGACGTGTAAGAATTTTAGATTTGAGTTTGATTCACATGCTCACTTTATGGTTCACTTTGTGTTATCAACACATGAGATAAAGTGAGGGAAAAAAGAAAAAGAAGAAGAACACTTAGAAAAGTATTTCACGTAAATCTTTATCTCCTTTTGAGTATCTGATTAGTCCTATCTATAGCTGGTAAATATAACTTTATTTAATTCTTTAATTAACAATTTAACCAAAAAAATCAAAACTATCCCAATACTAGGAGGTGGTGGTGCCACTTTATTGGAAGAAAATATCTCTCTCCCATATCCTTTTATCAGATAGCTAAATTTTGAACAATTCAAAATTAAGTTAAAATAAGGGTTGTTTGATTGTAAAAATGTAATTTGGGTGGAAAAAAAAGAATTTCAGAAAATTGAATTGCTACTTATTGTACTTGGAATTGTCAATTAAATATGTTCGATAGATATAATTTTTCACCTAGAAAATGTTGAAATTTTGTATTTTTTGGTGTTTGTTTGACTTTATTTTTCATGAAAATTATCAATTAAAGGGATATAATTTGTTTTCATTGCCGAAAATAAAAAAAGAGAGAGCTGGAAAGCCCATTTCCCACCAAAACCATGGGAATTGATTTTCCAAATAACCAAAGAATATCACTCGCATGAGGGGGAGGAGGAAAACAAATTGCCGGGAAAAATTTTGCAATTGAACAACGAAAAATGTGGAAAATGGAACAAATCAAACAGGGCCTAATTAACTTTTCAAGTGATTGAATTTAAATACCACATGGACACTCCATGTTTGTAGATAATACTATGATCATTATCACAATGTATAATTTCAAATTAATTTAAATAATCATATTGTTTAAAATAAAATTATTCCAATTAAATAATCTAACCCAAATAAAATAATGTTCATGTTATTTTAACATAGCCGACGAGAGGAACCATGGATATTATAATTTTAAGCTTCAATAATAACGACAATCAATTAAGACTTTAATTAACAAGTCAAAATTATTTATCCCAAATTACTCCACTAAAAATTTGAAATTGCACTCTTGAAATTATAAAACAGATTATATTCAAGAGATTTGAATTGTCCACCGATATAGTCATTTCATATAGATCAAATCTCCACAAGCGGTTCATAATTAAAGTTATGTATTTATCAGTTGGATTCTCATGCTTTTTTTTTATGAGCATGGTTACGGATCTTCATGCTCTAAATATGAGTAACTAGGTTCTCAATATATGTAAATTCATAAATGTGGCACATCACACAATCAAAACCGTCAATTTAGTTAGGATCATAAAAGTTGGATGACAAAATCATCAAATAATTACTTGATATCTCTTTTCAATTAAAATTGAAAATAGCTCACGATTCTAAAGATAGTGCCTTATATGAGGATAGTCGTACTTTGATGATATTGAATGTTGCTCTGCCACGACCGCTAATACGATATCATTCGGGTATGTCAAAAATCATATGAAAGTTATAAATGATCAATAGAAAATTCGTCACTCTTATATAGTAAGAGATTATAGTCTACATTTTATTTAGTTAAGTTGATAATGAAATCCTTGACCAATGCACATTCATAAGTGAAAAAGGAGTTTTCAACTTATATTTACTTAATAGTGAAATGAAAGATATCGATAATCAAAATTGACGCGCTTCCATATCTCGTAATTGATTGGATCATATTAATAAAGGGATTATAATTTCAAGGTAAACGAACAAATTTTGTCGTACCACGTGACATTTTCCGTCACATGTATTGCCTTGACACATTGTTAGATATCAATCTAGGACGACGGATGTGAATTAATGATAAATGAAAAGGTGTGTTTTAATTTATCGATTTTGATTAGATCAAAAATTTAATTCATGTCGTTATGCATCGTGATTAGGAACCTAATGAGTGACACACTAAAGGAAAACTAGAAAAATGAGATTTACCAATTAATTAATTAACAAGTATTAGGCTAATTAATTGATGGACCAAATTTAATTAATTGGATTGATTAAATATCAGACCGAGTAAAATTTATGGGATGGGTCAAGCCCGTTTGGACTCATATTAATAAGCTGCTAGGGTCTAAAAAACTATAAAGAATACAATTCATATTTTTGCTATCACAGGAAAAGTAAAAATCTTAGTTCTCACAATCTTGTTTTCTGTGTAGATTTTCATTGGAGACTGGACAATTAAACAGTTGTGGATTGCAGATCTGATGGTTTGAGTTCAAGAAAAGTAAAGGAGTTTACAGAATTAAATAAATGTATAATTTCTATCTAACACAAAGCAAATTCTTGGTGAAAATTAAAATTTTGTTTAAATTTTATTATGCATGATTAAGTAAATTCGCAACAGCTTTATAGTGATTTTATTTTAAATTAAAGTCAATAATCAATTTTAATCACATATTTTATGGGATTCACAACTTTTCAATCATACATTTAATCAATTTTTATCAAAATCTATTAAAAATATTATTTTAATCCTCCATCAAAAGGGAGCCACATGAGTCTACGTCTAATTTGACTTACTTCTAATTCATTTGTGAATGCTAGATAGCATCTTTCAAAATTCCTGGTATTCATGTGGAAGTTTCCAAGAACGCACTTAGACCAATCCCCGTCCCTTTCACTTTTTCCCGTTTCACTCGGTTGTCTCCTGCTTCAATGCCTTCTCATTGCAAAAACCCAGCAAAGAATCTATCTTTAGACTTTAAATATATTTCCTGACCTTCGACGCGTAAAATACACCACGTTTCTGCAATTATCACTAGGAATCAGCACGGAAATGAGATGAAAAGAAGAAAGATATATAATGTTATATATATAGGGAGAGATCAGGGAGAGTTGTAGTAGTAGTAAATTTCAATAATATGAGTGAAAATCTTCTACCGGGTTTTAGGTTCTATCCTACAGAAGAAGAACTAATCTCTTTCTATCTGCTTAAGAAGATACAAGGCAAAGGGCAAGAACTGGACATGGTTATACCAGTTGTTCACATTTATGATTACAGTCCATGGGATCTCCCACGTAATGCATATTCACTTTTTTTTCTCTTGTTTTTGCATGATTTGTCTTCTTTCTAAATATTGTTGGGTTTTGGAAAATCCATAGAATATGCTGGAGAGCTTTGTCGAGGAGACCCCGAGCAGTGGTTTTTCTTCTTTCCAAAGCAAGAAAGGGAAGCACGAGGAGGAAGACCTAATCGGCTTACGATGGAAGGATATTGGAAAGCCACCGGCTCTCCGGGAGACGTGTACTCGTCAAATGGAACCATTATCGGTAGGAAGAGAACAATGGTTTTCTATGTAGGAAGAGCTCCTAATGGAACAAAGACTTCATGGAAGATGAATGAGTATAAAGCCATTGAATTAGGTGAAGCTTCATCATCTATACAGCCACAGGTGTGTGTTTCACTCCCAATATGTATATGTATTATATTCCTTTCTTCTAATTAAAAATAAAAATTTAAATAGTATTTATATGTAATATATACCTTGCTTCTAATAAAAACATTGGGTAATGTTTAAATTTTTTTTTAATAAAAGTTTTTAGCAGATTTTATTAAAAGTTTGTGAAATATGTATGATTGAAGATTGATAAAAATTGTGGATCTGGATGGTATTTTGTTAAAATTAGTTGTTGACTTTGATTTCAATTTTCAGGAACTCTTAAAGCTATTCTGAACAAGCACTAAAGATTTAGGATGAATCATGGCTTCAAAGTGAAATCTTAATTGAAATTGATATTTTTACTAGCAAAACTATGAAAATGAGTGTAAATTGTGTGCTGAAAACTAGAAGTGGAAAGTAAAGCTGTGACTAATTTATTAATGATTTATAATTTATCATTAAACTTCATTTTCAATTATATATTTTGATGGATCTACAAGTAATATCTATTTATACACCGTTCATATCTATTTATTTTATATATTCTTCCCAAAAGAGGCTTGAACTTATGGTTCAATGTGTATTTGATAACTGCCTTTCTGGGAGACAATCATGCATGTTCAATGAACTAAGCGCAAAAGAGAATCAGAATGGGAAGAGGAAAGAATCCATTTTTATCTCCATATACGTTAAAATCAGCAAATCTCAAGAATTCATGTATAATATAGCTATACATGTTAGGGACAAAAACAAAATTAAAGTAAAAAATTAGGGGATTGGAAGAGTGGGCTAAACCCTAAATTGTTCCCCATTTATAGGGTTAGCCCACCCTAATATTACTCCCTATTTGCATAGGGTTTTTTGTTTTCTTTCATTCCCTATATGCAGATCATGTATAAGATAGAGGGCTGCTTCTTGAACAATTCCCTGGACATCCCACAGGCACCCCCCAATAGGGGAAGCCACATTACCCCTGGACGTTCAAGGGGTTGTTCAAGGGGATTTATCCTATAAGATATGGTTTCTTTGTACATCAACTATTTCTCTCGTGGTGTCAAGAGTAAATTGACTTCAAATAAATATACGAAACGTAAAGATTTGAATTACTTCTTTTTAACAAAATTATCGTTTCATGCAGATAAGTGAAGAATTCACTTTATGCCGAGTCTACAAACAATCAAAATGCATAAGGTCATTTGACAGGCGGCCATCACAGGCGGCAGAAGGTGGTCAGCCCGTGATGCACCACCAGCATGATCATAATAACGAGGGAACGACGACAGTATCAGATATTTTTTCGGGTAACATTTCCCCCTCAGAAGACCATGCTGCTAATTCTGATAACAACTGGGATAATATTATGGCTACTGGCGATGGATCCTTATGGGACTGGGAACAAGTGAACAAGGATTGGTATGATTAAAAAGTTGTAAAAGATCCAAAAATGAAGAAATGGAGAGTGTACAAGTAAAATTAATGTATCCTTTATTAATAAAGAAGCAAATAATTGATTATCGTCCATGGAATGGATTTGCTCTTTTCTCACATTCAGTTTCAAGTAAATTTTTAATCTGGTCTGCTACTCGTACAGGGCAATTCGACGTTCATTTCTCTGACGGGATAGTCGGCACAAAGGGACAAAAATTAGGTTTACTCCCACTTCTAAGTTCTAACATCAAAGACCCCACTTCCATAATTAAACCGAGTATTATTTCTCGAGCATTGACCAATTTAATTGTACAATAATGAGCTCTCCCTTCTTGGAAAATATTGCAGGTGGTGGTGCTACAAGAATTTGAGTTTTGTGAGAATAATGGTAGGTAACAGTATTAGTGCATGTGACAAAGTAATAAATTAAATAGCATTATTCTCTTGTTATTAAGATGAAAATTATGCCATCTAATTCATAAAGCCTTTTGTTGACCTAAAAAAAATACCTCCCGAAACCTCACATGTTCAAACAAACCTATACCTGCACACTAGCTAGGACAAGCCGTTAGACACACGTGACCTTCTCCGGTGGGGTGGAGCCGACCGCACGTACTCTAACAATCAAGTCAATCGGGGAAGTAGTGTATTAAGTGTGGGAGGGCCTTAACGTGAGTCCCAATATAAAAAACAGGGCGCAGTTTCAGGGAAAATCATGAATATAGAGCAAAGTTATAAGGTATTAGAGCCTAAACTTGCATTACCTTTCAATGACACTAAGTGTGAGCTTTTATAATATGAGATAGTGAGGGATGACCGTCAGATGAGAAGATACGTGGCCTCATCCATGTGGGCATAACTTCCCATCATGAGAATCAATCAATCATAAGATTTAAATGGTAATATCAACTTGCCTTTCATAACTTATTGCCTACGGCCATAGATTCAATCAAATAGGTTGGTTGTGGCGACGATGTCAAGGAGTAGTCAAATCAGTCGCGTTACTAGATTTGATATAAAGGATCTTCTATCAATTAATCTTTCTTAGCATCGCCCCTTCTATTGGGGCTCCTGCGTGATGGTTCAGTCTTAAGAGTTCGACTGTTATGAGGTTGGATAGAACACGGATTCGATCATAAGAAGCTCATCCCTAGGGTTTTGGCTACAAGAATATCTCACACGATCGCCTTTGTGGGTCCACTTCCCACATGGCACGAGTTTAGGTCTTTGTTGGAAAATGTATAACAATATTCCCCAAAGTCCATATATAGTTATTTATATAGTGTGTGGACTTGAAGGTTACGAGAAAGGAAAAAAGAAAAAGAACACTGTATAATAATAGTCCCCAAAGTCCATGTATGGTTATTTATATAGTGCGTGGACTTGAAGGTTAGGAGAAAGGAAAAAGAAAAAAGAGCATCTATATAACACTAGTCCCCGAAGTCCATGTATGAATATTTGTTTAGTACGTGAACTTGAAGAGCGGGAGAAAGCATTTAATTAGAGAGGGTTTGCTGGGGTTTAACTGACGGGGCAATGCTTTGGTTAGAGACGAGCCTGCTGTACTGGGTGGAAGCCCTAATGAGGTTTCAAAGGGAAGAGGCGATGCCATTGGGAGAGGCGAGCCTGCTTGGGTAATATGAACGTTATTGGCATTTATTACCACTAATTGCTATGCTGTCGCTTGGTATTCCCAAAGAAGGGTGTTTTATTTTCAAAGTATACCGTCAAACACATGTAATGATCTGGTCCGTAGAAGTTGGAGCGTCGGATATAACGAATGGTGTGGATGCGACCGCAATGTAGGCGGCCAAGATCTTCGAAATCTAACAGTTGAAAATGTGTATAGTTGTCCTTAAAAAGGCCTAATTGCTTGGATGCTTAGCATTTGAAATAAGTTGTTTAACTTTGTGCGTGTGGTGTGTTTAATGAAGGTCACCTTCGTGGATCCGCCTGCCACATGGCACGAGTTTTGGTCTTTGTTGGAAAATGTATAACACCTTTATCAATTTTCATTCGAATAGAACTCTATCGCAGTACTTGACAACTATAAATAAAGTCATCTACGTGATTATCTGGTACTAAGAAATATGATCTTGTAAATTAAGTTCTCTCGTTTTCTATTGTTATATGTTGATGTTGTCTTAGGCATCGAAGAGGATATGAAGAAATATCATGCACTCCTTATTGTATGAATTGTCAAAGAAGAAAATAAGACAACTAACAAGTCAATTTTTTACTGTAACAAATACCAATGAAGTTTTCGAGTCAAGAAAGATGAAATTATGTTGACAAGAAGAATATTGTCATGAAAAGACCTTTTAATGATCCAATTAAAATATGAAGTGGTTTTTTTTTTTTTCTTTTAAGAAAATTAACCTTTTTTAATTAGGTTTTCAAACGTTTTTTCGATAAGAGAGGGGGAAAGGGGGTTTAATTTTTTTTTTTTTCTTTTAAGAAAATTAACCTGTTTTAATTAGGTCTTCAGACGTTTTTTCGATAGAGAGAGTGGAAAAGGGTGTTGAAGGGTAAAACAAGTTAAAGGATTTCATTATTGGCCAGTGTGAATGTCAGTTTAAGTCATCCAACCACCGGAAATTGATCAATTCAAAGTAGTTTTCAATATTCAAGTCCATTCGAGTTGATTTCCAATCTCAACTTTTGAATTTGCTTCAGCGGAGTGAATTTTAAGAAAATTTGATTTAATATAATACTCATAACTATGACTATTTAAGTTTTTTAATGAAATAATGAAACTAGAACAGACTAATGAGGAAATTTATTCAAATTTTGTTGCCACTCATATATCAAGACTGTGTACTTAATTGGACGATATTTTTATGATAATTTTCCAAATTAATTGTGGCTAAGGGCATTCTTGGAATTTTATCGCCAATTCTGGGTGGCACTATCTATGAAGGGGTAGAAAATCAGTGCCTACTAGCTTTTATGAGCACCAAATTCAGATAATTTAAAAATCACCCAAAATCGGTAGTGTAATTTTGATCGGTTCTCTCAACCCATCAAATTAATAAGTTTAAAAGTTTCTCATACTCTCTTCTAATTTTACCTTTTATAAAATAATTACAACCAATAAATTTTGTTCACATCTAACCTGTAAATAAAAATATATTAACTAAAAAAAATTATTTAGAAACAAAAAATTACGTTAAAATTATAAACATTACTTATTTACAAAATAAAAATTAACTTATAGTTGTAAGGTTTACTTATAAGTAAAAATATGAACTTAAAAATTTAAATACATATTTAACTTTATTTAAAATTTTAAGTTAAATATTAACTTATATGTAAAAAAATTACTTTTAAGTAAAATATCACTCTTGAGTAAAAAAATTCATCCAAGAAACTATAAACTAAAAATTTCATCAAGAGACTTATATGTAATTTTTTTTTATTTTTAAAAAAAAATTAGAACCGATGAATAACAAACTCTCAAGCATATGTTGGAATTTTTAAAAATTTCTACTAAAATCACTCAAAATACTTTAAAAAATGTTCATGATTAGTACCCCGAAACTCCCAAGTAGACCCTAAGTGGTAGATTGATAATAATTAAAAATGTCATGCACAGAGTTCATATGCCATGAGAGAATTACTAAGAGTCTCTTCAATGTATTCTATGGATGGTCATTTAAGTATCTCATATATAAACAGATTTTTTTTTAAAAATCTATGTGACATTGATATCTAATAAATAGATGGTTAAGTTTATATTTCATTTTTAACGGCTTTTCAAATTTTAATTGCTAATGTAGATTCAATAAGAAGAGAAAAAAATAATAGTCAGGGGAGGGGGAATAAGAAAATGAAGAGAGAGAGATAGAGAAGTTTAAATTTTTGTTACATTACTCTGTTAGAGTGTCTACTTTTATTAGAAGAAAAATTTATGTAGGACAGTCATATATGTAGGTAAGATCCTTCACTTGATGACATGATGCCATTTCTATAGTAACTAGTCTCATGCTTGTGCAATGCACGAACTGTATTTTTTTTAAGGTAACATTAGTGTGTAGAGCGTTAAGGGTTGATAGGAATTTGTTCTTTGGATTAGGTTAGCAAAATTAATTGAATTTGAAAATGTAAATTTTCATATGATTTACCTATACGATATAGTTCATTTGATGAAACACAATTGTAAAGTTCAGTAAAGATTTGATCCGATCGATGGGTCGTTACAAAAATTTCAATTCTTTCATGACCTTGAGACCGATTCAGCCCTCACTTAATTTACATGATTTCATAGATCAAATCCATGCTTTCATCCTATGGTCTAGAACTACATGCAAAATAATTTAGTTATGTCAAGTTTCTATGCCTAAAACTGCAATAGTAGTTTTGTTTACACGATATCAAGAACTTGCGTAATAAATTAATTAGATTAAAAGTCAGTAAGTCTTGGAAGAAACATATAATAGCAAACGAAAAACTATATAATTATTTAACTTGAGAGGAACATTTTTCCGTTAGAAAACATAGCAGAATTAACAATAAGAATTTGTAAATTCTACACTCGTTAATTCTTCACACATCAAGCATCTCTTTATTTCAAAGATTGCACAAAGGAACTCTCAAAAGACAAGATAAAGAATAACAAAAGAGCCAAGAATCACAGGAAGAGCATGCTTCCAACCAGAAGGTAGGTCACCAGTAATGATAGATAAAAAACTATGGTTACTGATTAAGTTTAACCTTGTGGGAAATTATATAATTAAAAGTAACAATTCACTTTTTAATTGTTTTTAGATGGTTAATTAAACATTCAATTTATCCTATGGTTTGAATGTCACAAACAATAAATCTGAAAGCAATAAAGAACACCAATATTGTTAACAGAGAAACCCAGCTAGGTAAAAACTTCGGACCAATCCAATAACCTCCACTATAGACAATATGAACTTACAATGTGATCCAGCATAGCAAATTTCACTAGATTCGCTAATCTAATTCTTGCAATCTCCAACATCCACAGGAATGTGCTTCACTCACACCTACTCCCGATCTTCTGGAATTATCTATCTCGTGTGGATCACCATGAATAGCCAATTCTTGTACTCTTCCTGTACTTGTAGTCTAACCTCTCTCGGTCTTTAGCAATCTCTGAAAGTTATTGAGAAAGTACATTCCATGATCTGTTAAAGAAGTGGGTGTTTTGGATTATGAAACTTTGATATTTTTCCTAACAAGTGATTGTGTGATCTCAAGAATTGAAGGATAGAAATCAATGTATGGATGTGTTCTTGGGTCTTCAAAAAATGATATTGAAAAGTATTATAATATACAACTACACCCAATTTTGTATAATGCACTGCGTATTTATAGTAGAAATCAATTAGGTAATATAGGCCGTGTAAAATTCTTGAAAAACACGAGCATGGTTATCCATGTAACACTGTTGCTCGAGCGAAAGCTCAGTGACAAGCGAGCGACAGAGTTTCTGTTTTTACTACTCAAGCATCGAATAGGCGATAAACTAGCGAAAATTTGACGGCTCTTTTTCTTACTTGTTCTAAACTTGAGCCCTGACTTACATAATTCTTCTATACAATATTGTAACGTACTCATTGACTTTTACATCTTTTTATTTTAGTCCTATTTGTCTAAAGAATTGCCAATACAATAAAACCTAACGAACTCCTCTTTTGACATTCTATGACAAATATATACACTATAAGTCAAGATTGTAAAGTCAAATACTGATCTACCCAAACCCAAAGTGATATCCGTCTTTTGCATTCCTTGTTAAACTTGTTTTCTGAAATCAACAACTTAAATACCAAAAGGAAAACACATGATACAAAAAATGTAGCAATTTGAAATACATTATCATAAATATGCTAGCTAGATTGAGAAGTAATACTAACGTTAATCAAAACACCAATTGAACATTAATATTACCTAATATTAAAACTCAAAGAAGCTATGCGCTATGATATGGAATGCCAAGCATGAAGAAAATAAAATTTTCTCTTACCCTTATACTCATCTCTCTCAAAAATGCAGTATGGAATGCAGTTGATATGAAATACTTTATCTTTTTTCTGTCCTTTACTGCAAATGCTCTAAACTTTCTCACCCTTTATGTCACAAATGACTAAGGGCACTCAATTAAGTAACAATTTGAACATCAATACATAATAACTTAAAGATGCAGTTGATAGTATGCACAAGTATAATTAATGATTAGTAAACTTTTTTCCACATACTCAGTTCAGGTTAAAATGGAGTAAATTATATAAATGACTCGTCTATAAAGTGACACTAACCCTTTGGAAGCAGGACTCCAAACCTTAATTTTGTAAGAAATGACATGCTAAACATCACACTGCTAATAAGTTTATTCATCTACTTATGAAAGTCAAACCATTTAGAGCATAACAAAAATGACCTTTGTAGCAAGCTTCATGTCAGTTAACCTAAGCCAGTTTATCATAGGCACTATGTTATAAGAAACCCCTCAGACTTAATTGTTCAAGTCAAATAGGCTTCGAAGAAAAACATAAGATATTGAGTTTTTTTCTTTCATGGGAATATACTTAAGTTTAGGTCAACTAAAACAAGGTTAATTCATGCTCAAAGTTACCTTACCAACATGTGACTGTCATCTCAAATCTCACACACGAGGTCAAGTCTCACTCACAATATCATACTATGTCCAGTGGATGGTATATGAAGAAATCTATATTAAATACTTCATAAAACCTAAACAAAGTAATGAAAAATATACTACAACACATCAATTAAACTCATACTTGATCACGACACTCACGTTTAAGATCATCATATACAATGATGTAGTTAAACAAAATTTCCTTTTTTTCTTAATTTTTTATTTTTCAAAATATGAATGAACCAAGTACACAAAATGAAAAAAAAAAAAAAAAAAACTCAACACGCAACCAAAAAAATATGCATATACCAATGCAAATTGATGAAGATGCTCATACATAAATCTCCTGCCTATAACATAAATACAGAAAAAATGAGATGTATGCAGTAATGAATGAAATATAATGAGGAAACACAAGCATGCACCTTAAATATCTAATTAGTTGGGTTTATAAACGCTCTTACCTTTAAAAGCATCGTAATCTATTTGCAGAGTTTTCAGATCATTTTTCTTCACCAAGACCTTGCCTAGTGGAGGAATTAATCCTAGTCAATCATGTTATTAACTTGGTCAATTGACTCACCTGATTAGTAAGGAAGTCAATTAGGTTATCAAAATTCTGATTTTCTTTCTATTGAAGTTTTGATTTCTATTTCTGGTCAGAAATTTAAGACACCTAGGCCTTATATGTCTTAACTCTCCACAATTGAATCAAGTTGGGACAAACCTATAACCAAAGTTACGTGGTCGCTGATTTCTCCTTCTAGGTTGGTAGGTCCTACGCTTTCGAGTAGGTCTCTGTACTATAATTCCCTTATTCTTGGATTCAGGATTAGGAACATATTTAGGTTGGTTAGTAGCGATGACAAAGATGGTCTTGAAAGTACTAGCAACATTGTGATCATTCTCCTTACATCCTAGACCTCCCTTATTATCAGCAAGATTTCGCATTCCTAAGATACTATCAAGTTTTACTGAAAACCACTAGAGAATGCAAGGAGTTGCGTGTTGAAATCCTCAAAACCTTAATTTCTAATGATTCATTCACAATGTTCAACTCATCAAGATACCAAAGGATTTCTCAAGATCACTCATCAGATTCTTAACCTGAGTATCTAAGAATTCATTTACCGATTTCAACTTACCTAGGGATAAGATAGATTCCTAAAGGTTTGCCAATAGTTTGTCTTTCTTTGACTTGAGATCTTTGACCTTCGTACACAAAGCTTTTTTGGTAGTCAAAATTCTAAAGCTCTCTTCATATGACTTATCATAAGCCTTATATGTCTTCATCATCCTCAGAATCCTCATCAGACTGCTCACCACTATCTACATTCTCAACCTTCTCACTTTCCTTATCAGATCACTCCTAATCCTAGCAGTGAAGGATATATACTACATTCTCTCTTCTTGAGTGGACTTTTTACTTTGATTATTTGAGTTAGACTCGTCGTTGGTGAGAGTAACATTCATAGCTTCATCTCTATTTCTCCTACTGTCAGGGCACTCACTTCGAAAATGGCCAAAACATTGACACTTATGACATCTCACAGATTGAGGTCTCTTTTTAGATTCAGTAGAAGCACCTCTATATCTCTCTCGATGCTTCTTCTTATTTCTAAATATTTTCCTCTTTTTTTTTTTAGCAAAATAGGCTAACTCCTAATCATTGGGTAACTCTAAATCAGAAGACTCAGTTTGGTTATCCCTAATGGCGTTCAAAGCAAAAAACTTACCCTTAGTAGGTTTAGCTAAGGTTAGTTTGTAAGTCTAGAGAAATCTAACCAACTCTTCTACCTTAATCGAATCTAAGTCCTCACTCTCCTCTATAGATGTGATCTTAGGCCTGAATCGCTCAGGTATAAATCTAAGGATTTTTCTAACAATCTTAGGTGGTTCAAGAATTCTTTCACCTAGGTTGAAACTATAATTAACTGCATCATTTAGAAATCATTAAAGGTCCCATCTCTTTCATCATAATCTCTTCAAATCTAGTGGTCAGCATCTACAACTTAGAATTCTTAACAACCTGAGTTCCCTCATGTGTGGTCTATAAAATATCTCAAACTTCTTTAACTACCTCACACATCGACACACGCCTAAACTCTTCAGAGAACACTGCCATAAATAAGGTATGTAAGAGTTTACTATTTCAATTGCACTCATTTAAATTAGATTTCGACCAATTAGAGATTGTTAATCAAACAATTCAATTTATCATATATTTTGAGTGTCACAAACAATAAATTTGAAAGTAATAAAGGACACCAAAATGGTTGATGGAGAAATCCAACTGGGTAAAAACTTCAGGATTAAGCCAATAACCTCAATTATAGACAATGTGAACTTTTAGTACGATCCAGTCTAGCAAATCCCACTAGATTTGCCAATCTAATTTCTGCAATCTCCAAGACCCGCTGGAATGTGCTTCACTTACACCTGTTCTCAATCTTTTGGAATTATTTATGTGGAAATTATTAATTAAATGTATTTGATTGATTTTGTTTTTAACCTAAAAAAATTATACTTTTTATTGGTAG